>NC_079333.1:34398744-34701774 GCF_029582105.1 Oenanthe melanoleuca | reverse complement strand
AGTTCAGCTTTTTTTGCAGCTGAGATGTTCAGTGGCTCAGAAAATAATAGTAGTGGATTTCCATCTCACTGCACAGAGATTACATGTGATCTTGTCCGTGGCAATGTCTTGCTTTCAACATATGCTGGTGTTTTAGATAAAGTTACATTTCCTAAAATTGTTGATTCATACTTTGTAATGCTTGTTTAAAACAGAATTCACAAGGAAAAATTTGAATTAACTGTATTGTTTTTATTTGGAAGATTTATGGTCTTTGGGTATTTCTAGCTATTTTTTATTCTCTGTTAAAACCTGGCCATGTCTTTTTACTGTGCTGGGAAAGCATATTATGGTCTGAAACAAGACAACTGTAAACCAGAGAAGAAATGCATATGGAATGTCTATGTCCAGATCCAACTTTGTTGGTTGAGTGTTTTACCTGCCACTGGCAGATTATTGCTTCAAGAGCTGATCTGGAAGAAGGGACTGTGTGAATCTTCCCTAATCCTCCTCTGACAGTCAGTGGAGTGGGAGCAAGGCCCCCTGAGTAGCTGTTGATAGTAATCTGGGTGTATCAGGTTGAGAGGTGCTCTGCAGGACTTTCCCTCAAGAACAACTTGTCTTCTCTTGCACTTGCAAAGTGAAATCTGCCTGTGGCTTGTTGACTCTTCTCTTCTGAGGCTAGATATGACTAGGGAGCACTGAGCCCTGGCTGCTGAGAAATACCAAGTGCCAAATGTGTCAGAGTGTGAGCTGCTGGCAATACTGGTCTTGGATTCAGATCATAGGGGATGTTGTGAGCAGGCTGCTACATCTCTAGTAGAGTTTTCACTTAGAGAAGGGGTTTAGAGCAAAGAACCATGGGGAAGAAAGGGAGAGTTCAGAGAACCAAGCTGGCTCCATGGGCTCAAAGATCTCTGCATAGTGGAATGTTGACCTTTTATGCTCCATTCTAATGTCTTTGTTTAACTGTGTGAGTGCAGTTTTAAAAGATGAAAATGATGAGGCTCCTGCCACTTCCTTCCAAGGATGTAAGAGCCCATAATATAGATGAAGCCATTAGTAGTAGTAGTGATACTTGATTTTTCTTTTTTGCTTTCCATTGCATTACTCCTGATTAGACTTCAGGTACTATTTCCTCTGCATTTTCACATCAGGTCTTTAAATTGGGCCACCATTTTCAAGCAAGGTGTCCTTAATACCTAAATACCTGACTCTTTTTAATTACCTTGCTAAGATATAGGCTTTGTCACTCTTTGTCATCTCTTTATCAGGGTTTATCTAGGTCTGTACCTATAGATGTAGTTACTTGTAATGATGCACAGTAGTGAAGCCTTCAGGGTAGTGAACCTCAGCTGTCCTGCAGAAATTTACCTTTTGTAGGTAATTATTCTCTGTATTTCCTTGGATGAGATGAGAACATCAGTTTTTCCCTCTAGTCCAATTTCCAGGTCATATACTAGCTTTTTTTCAGGTCTTATTTCTCTGTAACTTTCCACCTAAGTGTTCCTGCTGCTATACAGAGACCAAAAAAACCAAACTAAAGCAAAACAGGTCAATCAAGTTGTTTCCAACATCTGGTGCCAGTGTTCAGACTTTCACATTTGCAATCATCCCCTTGGGCTTGTTTATGGGCAGCCAAGATATTTTCCAGTTTTTATCTTGTGATTTTAGGAAAAGCTGCATATAAATAAACAGGCAGCTGGCAAAGCTCTCACTGTGTAGCTGTCTGATTGCTGTGTGCTTTGTGAATTGTTGCTGCTGTTGCTGTTTGGGTCCCAAATAAGCAAAGTGCATTTGTAAGTGTCTGAGCTTTGCCAGACCTCCAGAGCATGACATGGGACAACCCAGCATCAGGTTCCTGATCCTTTATTTTTTTTAGGAGAAGAGGAGCAGGTGTATGCCATCTACTGTTCATATTTCATATGACACCTGCAGACCCAGAAATCTGAATTGGAACAGTTATATAATAAATTACTGGTCTTTTTTTTCATGCTTTTTGTGGGGGATGGAGCAACAGCCTTGTTCCTGTTCAGTTGTGTCCTGGATGAAAAGCTTGCACCATGCTCAGTTCAAATAGGCATGTGCTTTATTCCAGGTACAGAAAGACCTAGAAAAAGACATTAATACCTGTAGGAGAAAAAAGCATGGAGCACCATGATACATTTCTCATGGTCTCTAAAGGAGAAACCTCTTTCTAGGAATGAATGTGGGATTTAAAACAGGAACATTTCAACTTCTGACTTTGTCCTCTCAATGTAGCAAAGTATTTAATCTCTCTCTCAATTCCTGCTGTTCATAATGGATGTAAGAATATGTGCTGAGCTACTCATCCCACAGGAGCACTGAGGAGTTACTTGCTTAGTGCTCTGAATGAGTAAATACTATATTGAAGTTTATAATTATTACATTATAAAGAATGGTTTATAATATAGTTTCCTTAACTGTAAATATGTTACTGGTATTAATGAAGATTTTCAGGCATAGGACTGCACAGCTGCCTGTTTTCATCTAAGCCACAAACAGGTGATGGATAAACAGTCAAAGCCCATCAGCTCAGGGTAGTAATGTGCTGCTCCATGCAGTAGCTTTCCTCATCCCCATTCCTGTCTGTGTTCCAGCAGCCAGGCAGGAGCTGGGTGAGGCAGGGGGAGGCATCTGCAGGCAGGGACACAGGGGAGGAAGGCAGATGGTACCTGGAGGGGTGTCCAGACTCAGTACTGATGGTGGGCTCACTGCACAGAACACTGACTCAGGAGCCCTTAGCCATGGGTCTCTTGTGTGACTTCAGGCAAATCATTTAACCTTCCTAGTTCTGATTACTAGCCAAAAATTCTGTATACCTCAGAAGGATGTTGCTGGGATGGGAATACATTAGCAGTATGTACTGCTTAGACATGTATTTACTTTGTTGGTTGTTTATATGTAATGAAAGGGAGAGGGGCAGCCGAGCTCTTTGCGGTTTTTTAATCAGTTCACTGTACTAATTAGACTAAAGAAAAAGAAAAACAAAACAAACAAACAAAAAAAAAACCCCAAACCCAACAACAACATTAATTCTTTCAATTAAATACACAATAGAAGACCAAGTCTTGCTGGCAGCTCATGAATCCTTTTTCTCCAGTGTGCACAGATTAGAGGGAGTTCAGAATCTGCAAGTGCTGAGGAATCTTATTTGAGAGCAACAAGCAACAGCTCTCTCATTATTGCAGCAAATTCAGCCACCAGCATAACATCCATTGCCATTGAAAGGAGTACTGCCAGAGCATGAAAACTTAATAGATAAACATAAGGGTGAGAAAAGTATGACTTACAACTTTGCCATGGATTGATATGAGAGATGATGCCATTGAAGGCAATTCAAATCTGCACTGTAAGGTGCCTGCATAACTTTGTGATGATTTTTGGTGTTTGGGTGCTCAGTTGTACCATGGCAGTGTGCACTGCCAGGCTATTCCAGCAGCTGCCTGACACCTGACACGTACACGTGGCAGTAGGCACCAAAGATTTCTTCTTATGTTAGTTCCCTCCTCTCATCAGACACATGCACAGCTCTAAACTGAGTTTGATTATCTTGCATATGCTAAAATACTGCATATTAAATAGTTACTGGATAAAAAACCTCCAGCCCCTTGGTGAGTGCTGTAGATCACAATAGTTAGAGCCATGTTCCCTCTTGTATGCTTTTTCTTCATCCTTGTAAATCTTTAAGATCTTTTTCTGTAGTGGCACAATTTCAGCAGGAAGAAGATGATTTCTTATTTTTTCATGATACAGAAAGGGCAGCATTGCATTGTCTTTCTCTGCTTCCTTTCCCTCTCCTCATCTTTAAAAAAAAGGGAGATAGTGAATATTGTGAATGGTTCAGTCTCTCTGTGGTGGATGTGCTTTTTTCTAATAATGGCTGCAGTTCTGAGCCCTCAAATGTTGTCTGACTGTGAATCTGACTTGCAGCCTATTTTTAAGGTGACCAGAGAGCAAAGACCTGTTGTGAGTTGAGTGATGTGAAAAAGTCAGGTTGACTAAAGAACCCAGACAGAAATCTATGGGTCATGAACAAGGATCATACTCTGTGTTTGACTTTTTGTAAGATTTCCCAATATAGATGGTGAGGGAAAAACTGCATGCTAATGTGAAAGTAAAGCCGTAAAATTATTCTGTTGCTGCCAGAACTAATCATGGGTTAGTAGTGCTCTGTTTTCATTAGTGTAACAAATCACTGTTAGTGACTAGATATGCTTGTGTAATTCATAAGTTACACCAAGGAAGTCTTATAGTGAGACACATTTTTAACAAAAAAGTGATTAATCATGGAAGAAAAATAAAGTGGAAAATAGTGACATTTCATCATTTGATATCTTGAGACTAAGATGAAGCACTTCTTCCTTAGAGTTGTCTTAGTCAGATAAATAATAGGGTTTGTTGTAGGGATACTTGGGAGTGATATGATGGCTTCAGTAAAACTAACTGCATCATCTAGTGAACTCTTCTCACCTTAAAATCTATATGTAGGTAGATTATGTATAATACCATGAGGCCAGGATCCACTTCTGTCTATTATTGGAAATTACTGTTTATTCACAATGTCATAACTTTTTTTTTCCTTTTTTTTTTTTTTAATAACAGGAAGACCATTGGAGTTTTCTGCTGTGGACCAAACAAGATCTCTAAGATACTTCATAAACTGAGCAACAGCAGCAACTCTTATGGGACAAGGTTTGAGTACAATAAAGAATCCTTCAGCTGAAAGTCTGTTGGAGCAAGACTCTCTAGAAGATAAAAGTGCAATTTTTTGTTTGTACAATGAAAAAATTCAGCTGTGGTTTAAACAGACAGAAATGTACCAAAGAATAGCACTAATGTTTTTATTTATGATTATTTAAGACTGATGGATGCAGCAGTATACCAACAAATAATCAGTGCTTTTACTCAAATGCACTCACACAATATTTGTGGTGGGAGTGATTCTTTGGATTTGTTTCTGTTAATTAAAAAGTACAGAAGCTGGGGAGAGACAGAATTGCTTTAAAAGCTGACAGAAGAAGAATCTATGGAATGTTTGAACTTCTACCACTTCAGTCCTCTGAAGCTGGATCAGTAAGTGAAACCCCAGGTTAATCCAAGTGGCAAAACACAGATTCTTGCTTTTGTTGGTATACAAATCTTACAGCTTTGAGGTGAAAATACTCGATATTAAAGATTTTATTTTACATTGCAGAACTGGGATTCTGTATTTAAAATATAGAGTGTTACTCTTGCCAGTCTACTTCTGTAATGAAGTTAACCTAAGGAGAAGTGAGCACAATTGTGTAGCACCAGCAGGCAGCCTCTGCTGTGATGTTAGTCACAGCCTTTTGGCAAGCACACATCTGTACGTGGAGAACTCTGTATCTTGCATCAGTTCAGTATTCAGTGAGTTTGCAAAGTAATTATGATTTATGCAGCCATAAAGATGGAGAAAGAAAAGCAATGAACAGGAGCAGACAGGACCTGAAGTTTTATTATACAACACACTCAACACAGAAGCTGCACTCACTCTGCACTTACATGCCCTGAATGTCAAATACTACAAGCTTTCAGATGCTGACTGATTGTTTTGAAGCACAAATCTAGTTTTAGAGATCCCAGAGTATGTTTGGTTGACTGTGATTTGAGTATCTTCCCTGGAGTCCCCCTTGTTTGCCCTGGTGGCACTGAAAGCAGGATGACACCAGATGTACAGCAGAGTGAGAACAAACCCCTCAGCCCTGTGGCTCCTTGGATGGTGTGTGCAGATAGACAGCTGCAGAATGCTTTCAGTTTGTTCCATAGAGGAGGAAGATCTCAAAACATCCCAATTTTAAGCTCTCCTTCCCTTCTCCTCCCCTTAGCTGTTTTCTGCCTGTAAATGCCATGGGAGAGCCAAAGGCTCAAACTGGTACTTTATAACCTTTTGGTTCTGAGGAGCACCTTTTTTTCTCCATCCAAATAGCCAATCCAGCTTCCTTTATTTCTTCTTTTCTCCCTTTTCCTTACTTTGTTGAGATGAGGGCATTTAAACAGGAATCAGACACCTATCTGGCATAGACAGACACCATTCTAGTGTCTCTTAATACAGCAGCATCACTTAAACATGGTGAAAAGTATAGTACAGTGGGAGCAGTACAGTGTAGTGTTTGCAGAGGCTGCCTTGAGAACTCTTGTACCTGTGGTTCACCTGTATTGAGGGCAGTGCATTTGATTTCATTTACAGCTGTCCAATTAATACCTTTTTTATTTCAGTGGGAAAGGCACTAAATTTCTGCTGGGGACACAGACTCTGTATAGGAGTCTGCAAGTATCTGTGTAAGTGTTCAGAGGGAAGCATTTTTCTTGTAGGTGCATAAGGCATCCTGTATGTATAACTAGTGAGAGTGAGTTTGGTCTTTGCCTTGGAAGGTTCTGCTCAGGAGTTGCAGTCAGTGAGCAACAGGATGGAGGTGCATAATGTTCAACAGGCTCCTCAGTGTCCAGACTTGGCACTGAAGTCTTTACCTCTGGCTCTGCCCAGTTTGAAATCCAGGGAGGAAGGAAAGAACCAGAGATAGACAAATTCTTACTCACAGAAATTCTTGAAGTAGCCCAGATGAGAGAAGCCAAAATAGAAATGCAGTGTGAGGTGGGAGCCTGCATTACAGCTACTGATTTTAATTTTTCCTCTTTGAGGCTGAAAGGACCATTATTTTCCTACTGGATTTCATTCATTCACCACTGTAAAACTGGAGGTGTGCAGCAAAGGATTAGATTCTTTTTAATTAGTAAGATTTATTTCTAATGCTGCCTGCATAGATTTTATAATAAACATAAAACTGTTGGCAAAATGCATAGATACTGGATATTGTAGGCCATATACACTTTTCTTTGATTTGTGGCTGTTAGTTTAAAGCGTGATTGAAATCATTCCTGCATCTGTTACCCACAACTAGAATGTGATCTTTTCCTCTAGTTTCAGGATCTAGTATCTCATGCTTTTAAAATACAGTTTAGAGTCATCTAATCACTATGTTGTTTGTGGCTTTACATCTCCTCTGACAGATATCAGCTCCATTACCATATAATGAGCAGCTAGTTTTGCAGTTAGCTCTGTGCTAAAGCAGATTATATTTTCTGGCTCAGCTTCTGTATAGGTAACACTTTGTAATTAAAACAGTAATACTAGTACTGTTCTCTTATTCTGCATTGTTGCAGGAGTTGATGCTGATTGTAGGCATGTTAAACACATGTTGGTACATTAGGCAGTGCTGTCACAGCAAGATCTAAGCTGTCCTCTTTGTCTCTTTGTGCTGTATCTGATTCAGCTGACCCACTTGTAAAACAAGCTCTGGACTGTCTGCCTTTCTGGGATGTCTTGAGGCTTAATTAATGTTTTGGGATCACTTTGGTGCACAAGCAGTGGAAAGATCTGTCTAATTGCTATGCAAATGTGCTTGTGTTTTATTTTGGGTAAACCTTTCTGTTGCTGATTTGAGTAATCACTAGACCAGGTGAGGAAGTGTTTGGGGAAAGTCTGGAAGCTTCAGGTGCTTTTTCCCTTTCCCTTGAGCTATGCTTCTGTTAAGAGGCAAAAGGTTGAAGGGTTATTGAGTGACTGACTTGGCTGCAGGAGTGGCAGATATTACAACAAACACAATCTTTCTATGGGCTATGTTGTAATTGCTCTTTCTGAGTGTGTCTCCAGAATGCAAAAGAGTCAAGCCCTCTTTTAAACTCCATTGCTTTTATATCTGTAATCAAAATGTATGTAAAAATACAACTCAGTGCCAGACAAGTAAGTGAAGGCTGACAGGACTCAATTCCACATTTGCAGATCAACTGGATTTACATAACTGAGCATCACTTTGCACTTTAAACTGTGTCCTGTGAGTCTGTCATAAGTGTCCTGCTGGCAGGGGAAGGATCCAGCCCTGTATTCTCCCAGTTTTCACTCAGTCTTCCACAAAGCTGCAGACCTCTCAGTGTTTGTTCAGAGGGATTCTTTTGTTTTATTCATCAGAATTATTTCAGGACTCTCTTTTTAGACCAGGATTTTTTTCATATCATGATGAAAACCAAGCCCTTTCCCTGCAACAAGAATGCCCTGTTGCAGTACCAGGTACCACTACTAGCATGTGAGTTCTTCCTTGTCTTTTCTTCTCCTCTTCTAGCCTCTAGCACAGAGGTGGCAAAGAGATTTGGAGCTGTCTGAGAGAGGGCAGATAATGCATTAAGTAGCAAACCAGTAGTTCAGCTGTAACAGCCTAAGAGAGCAGAGAAGTGATGGTTTAGTAGGACTTGGAGAAGAGCAGCCTAAGAGGAAAACCTCTACTCAATATTTAATGCACCAAGTTAATGTTTCAAACCACAAGACATGGCTTAGGGGTGGCAGAGAGGAGGCTAAAGAGTCATTGCCTATAGCAGTTCCAGGACCATAAGTCAGAGAAGAGGCATAGTTATTAAAATGCAGTGTTTACTCTTGAAAAATAAAAGGGCTTCTAGGGAGATTAATTTTCACTTCAGCCTGGCAATCATTTAATAAACTCAACAGTTTGATATAAGACAAGGTGGATCTGCTCTTCTCTGGATTATGCATTCTATTTTTCTGCTGATTTTCCATCCCTTACAATTTCAACCAGTTTTTATTGTTTTAGCCAAGAGGGTTTAATGAGAAGGTTTAATCAAAATGCCACTGGTGCATGTGTGCTGAGCAGAGGTTTTCTGCTGTGTGCTATGAATGTACATTTTTCAGGGTTTTATATATATATATATATATATATATATACATATATATATATATATATATATAGCTGATGACTCAAGTGTGAACAGTGATTTGGTGTTTTCATTGTTTCTGCTGCTGGTGTCATTCATTAAGGCCACTATGGTGATGCATTGACAAAATATATGGAACTGAAATGAGACTCTTCATTCCCATAAAGAACCTGGTATTTTAGTGCCTGTACTAAGCATAGTAAATCCTAGAAACTGAAATTTCCTTTGTAGGCACAGTAGATTAATTAGCATTTTTTAAGGTTGAAAACCCTGAGTCCTCTTCTGGACTGACATGTATAATGAATGCTCTGACACAAAGGTTTTGAGCAAAAAATCCTTCTCCATAAAGGGCTGGATGAGGATATGTGAAGGTTTAGTATCCTGCTAATAATTGTATCACCCATGTTGTAAGAGAGATGGGATCCATTTTGGTACCAAGGAATGCTGTGCACTTCCTCTGATGTTATGAATATCTCTAAACTTGCAGTGAATCCTCAAGTTTTGCTATGCCTGAAGTGTTATTCTCTGGAGGGATCCTAATTGTAAGAGACAGGTGCTGGATCTGTAGTAAGAGCAGTGGATCTGTCCCATTGTTACATGGGCACAGAAAGCTGGAAAAAGTCACATGCCCCAGTTGCAGATTGTTTCTTAACAGAGCCCTTGGATGAGAGGCAAGGCTGGTGCTGAAGCTCCAGGTAAACTGCTGTCAACTGAGGAGCAAGCCAAGGAGGGCAGGAGAGGATGATGAATGCCAGCAACAGGGTAAAATATATTGCACCTGGAAGCCAAGGGGAGAGGAGGCATTCTTCTTAGCTCCTCAATTTTAGAAATTAAAAGCATACCCCATTTTCCAGATGTGGATATATAGTCACCCTGGGGGTTGAGAGCTTATATATGCAGAGACATTGCATTTCCATGCACTACTCAGTGCTAAAGCCCAGAAGAAAACTAGCGTATTTTAGCCAACACCCTGGAAATAAGCAATTCCTTTGAAATAAAACCTTTACTCTTTCAAGTTAACCTACTTCTAAAAAACATCTACTTTTATTCTGCAGCAGTGGAATTAGCAAATAGCTTTACCTGTTAACTCCTTTTCACCAAAATCCTGGAGTGTAGAGTTCTCTGTGTCAGCTGTAAGTAGCTTTGACAGTTTGATAAATAATTTTTTTGTTTGTTGCTGCTGACCCTAGGAAAGGACAGCCTTGAGGATGGGAGGCAGTGTTACATAAATGTCTAGTGTACATAGCCACGCTGAGCAGGGAGACGCTGCTGCATCGCTTTTTGGTGCACCAGTCACTCATTAAAATTCTGTCATTGCAAGGTCACGTTGCTCATCTCACTCTGCAGCCCTGGGGAAGAGATTTGGATGAGAGGTGGGGGAGGAAAAGCAAAAACTTCCTCCTTGTGCTGTACCCAAGAATATATTCATCGACAGCAGGGCACATATTTTGATTTCAAAAGAGCATTTTTCAGGGCTCACAGGTTCCCTTCTGAGCTGTGTCATGGTTTGTGTGTTAGAAGTGTGACACTGTGATAACGGGGTGCTTCACATCGAATAAATAACGCCTCTGAGCTCTTGCTTCTCCCTTGAATAGTCTGAGAGAAATGCAGAATGCCACAGAGCACAGAGAGGCTGCACTCAGCACTGGTTAGGAATGCTGCACAGCAGCTCTGCAAGCTGCTGGGAGGAGGCAAGGCTGGGTTGGACCATCCACTTAAGTGATGATTCTTTGTGGGTCCTTTCCAACTCTGGGATTCTGCTTTAAGGAGAGCACATCAGTGAGACATGATCTGCAGTCAGAGCTAGGTCAGATAACTCACTGCCTGTCACATCTCTGAACCATGCTGAGCCCTAGGTATGCTTTGGCAAAGGGAGAGTCAGGGGCTCTTGGTCTGAGTCTGCAGGGTGAGATGAAAGGTGTTTTGGACAGAGCTGCCTGAGCCTCCTGTGTGCACTGTGAATCCTGGAGCTCAGAGCTGTCATACCTGAGGATGAATTGTGTAGGCAATGAGTTGGTCTGACCTTTGGGTACTGTCACAATTCTGTGGTTAATGAAGGTATAGACACACCCTGTGTTTTTCTCTAGCTTTGTAGGAGCATGTTGTTCAGGGACAGAGAAGGAGGTTATGTTATTGTACCTCATTAGGTGTTAGATGCTTGAAAGCATGTACTGTTTAGAACAGATGAGGATGGTGAATGCCACCTTCCACCCACAACTGAATATACCCTGCTCATTTTTCCAGTAGTGTTCCTGAGGAATAAATGGCAAAATCTCTGCAGAGACAACACAAGTGCTGCATTTTTCTTTTATTGTATCTGAGCAGCATAATTAACTTTTAAAAAATAGTTGCTGTGAATGTGAAGATTCACTTACGACATTATTCTTTTTGACTGTTTAAGCCCTAGTAACAGTTTGATGCACACTTTTTGACAAAAACATAATGCCCCAAAGCTTAAAAATGTGGCTGAGATGGAACTTGGCAGGGGATCACCACCTGATAGTGAAATATCATTGTCTGTTGAAGCTGGATGCATTTGTGCTTCGTTCATCTTTGTCTGCTCCATCACTACAGAAGATTAGAGGGAGCTGAGCTTTCAGATCCTTCTCTCCCTCTCTGCATATAACCTTAGCCTTCATATAGAGGTGTGTTTAAACCTTTAGGTTACTGGATACATCATCACCCATGTATCACATAGTCCTCCTTTTGTGCTCTTTCTCCCTCCATAGCACAAATTTTATTAGGACACTTTTGCCACTCTCTGTTTCCCATAACTCAGGAAAATGCCATTCTGGGAAATGCAGAGGACCTCCATTTTAATTGCAGCATACACCAATCTGTATAATTATCCTGGTGTGCACAGTCCAATGGGGCTCTTGTACCTTCAGGAAGATGAGGGGTGCAGCATCCCAGTGCTGGAGATGCTTCTGGCAGCCAGAGGAGGGGCAGTGCTACAAGAGCAGCTGTGTAGAAAATGGGCAAACTCCTAAGAGCAAAGCTTGCATCATCTTCTGAATGAGATTTGGGGATTTGGTTCTGTGAGAGTCAGATACTTGTGGCTACCATTGAAATTAAGCCATGCTTCTGCTTTCACAGGTAGGCATTTCAGGACACTGGACAGTGATGGAATGGGTTTCTTTTTTCAATTGCATTTGCTATTTCCATACAGCCCCTACTTGATCCGCTGCATATAATTTCCTTCTTTCACTGATTAAATATTTCCTCTCCTGGTTTCTTTGCTTCTGGGAGCTTGAGAGCTCATTGTTTATAAAGGAAGGAAGAAGTATTGTGCTGTTAAGCAGACAGCTCCCAGCACAGAGCTCTGAGTCTGAGAGGGAGGCCCTGATGCTGCTGTGAGTGGAGAAGGGAAGAGCTTTCACTGAGATTCAGATGTGACCAGGACCCTCTTCCAGGCTTCACATATTGATGAAGCTTATTAATTAGCTTTTTCTGAAACAGGTAGCCTTAGTCCAAATGTGAAACCCTTACTCCTGCTGGGTTTTACTTTCTCTGTGTTCTTTCTGATCGTTTGCAGGAGAAATTTGATGAAACACTTTTGGGTAAGAAATGGTTCTCTTGGTCTGTGGTAGTTGAGAAGTCATAATTGGGGTATCTTCCCTCAAACTGATGTCCATAAAAGTATTTTGAATGGCCCAGCTATTCCGTAATGTGTATAAGGGTAGTTTCTTTCATGATCTATGATTCTGCATTTTTTATGTAAATCTAATTTCATTTTTAGAACCCACCAAAAAAAAAATCCAAAACATCATTTTTAGGTTGAAAATGTTCATATGTCCAAAACACATCTGATTTAAAATAATTCTTCCAAGATGCTTAAAAGAAGAGTGGAAACTAGCTTGAATAAACTCTTATTTTCTAATAGCAAAGCATTCTTTGGTTTTGGTGGGTTGTTTTCTTTCCAACTTTTATTAGTAAAAAAGTACAGCTCAAACTGAGCCATAGTACCACAGTCTGAGCTTCAGCAATTCAGCATCTTCCTTTTAAAGCAAGGTACCTCTCCAGGATCATGTCTACACTGTCATCTGAACCTTCCAGGCAATGTCTGTAGCAGGTCTAGACTTGGGTTGCTGTGAGGAAGAAGACATGATCTATTTTTGTCTTACTTTGGGCAATTATTTGGGACTCAAGAGCCATGTGAGAGTTTGATGTGGTAAACAGACAGGAACTGGAGCCACTGGTACAAGTGTATGTTAAAAGGCCTTAGCCTGTTATCCCACTAGTCAAATTAATTAAAATCCAGTCTCAGGGAGGAAGATGTGGACCACAACGGAAATTCTTGCCATCCCTAAAATTTGGAAAAAGCAATAAACTAAGGCCAGCTTTCCAATTTTTCTTTTAAGAAATCAGCTGTGAAAGCAGTTATTTACAGTTAACATGTATAATGTGCTTGAAAAATTAATGTCTTGTCTTTTCTGTAGCTGTGGGTCTTAACTTTTTCACTTCTGGCCACATTCTTCTCTTACTCTTCCCTGTCCCTAAAGGAAGAGACCAGAAAATTCTTTCTGAATTCCCAGTTCTGTAATTTTCTATTTTTTCCACTAGAGGTGAAATGAAAATAATTTATTAGAAAGGAAGGCGACATTTACTTTTTATATCTCTGTACAATGTGCAAGATAACCATTTTGGAAAGTATTCACATAAATGTCCACAATTTTGAGTACTCAGTGTTCTTTTCAGAGGTGCCTGTTTATATTAATGTAATTTCAATCTGTTCTTATGTTTTTATAGATCAGGATGTGGTACAATTCTTTGAGGAGAAATGTCTGCTTAGTTTCCAAGTGGAACAGAAAGCAAAATTTGGCTCTGAACTTTAATTTGTAAGTTTTTCACCCAAGCTTGACTTTAAGAAGAAGAATAGTAATTAGTGGGTTCATGTCTATAACAAGTCATACTCTTGCTGTATGAAACAGCCCATTTTGTAGCTTCAGCTTGCTGCCCCCCAACAGAACAGAAGAACTGTTTCACTGACTGGAAGGACTTAAATACATTGCTGTTGTACCTGCATGCCTCATAAACCTTCAAAGAGCAAACAATGAGCTTTCTGAGTCTGTTAGTTCCACTAAAATGAAGGAAAAATTTTACCAGTTGTCTCTATAATAAGCCAGAACTAGAAAACTGATCATTAAAAAAGCTCTGAGTTTTTATTTTCCTTTTTCCTATTTTTCAGGGTTTATTTATTCTTCTCCTTTCTATGAGTCATGTACAGAACTCTTTTCCCTTTCTTACACAGAGGGTAGATTAAATCCATTGGCTAAAAAAAGGACTCAGACAGGGCTCTTGAGCTTTATCCCATGTTCTTACACTTCCCCTACAAACAAGTCACTCTGCTTAGGATTTTCAGAGTAACATGAAGAATTCAAATTCACTGGGATTTTTATACCCAACTGCATTAGGTTTCTTTCTAAAAACCCATCTTTTTTTTTTTTGCCTACCAGTAAAATGAGGACAGCCACACCAGAAAAGGGTTTTGATTTGCCTGGCAAATAGTCCTTCATTTTAAATTTGTTTAGTTAAAATACAAAATCCTGGTTGCAGTATGGAAAGGAGGCTTCTTGCCCAAAATACTCATCTGAATTAGCCATTTTATTTTAATGGCAGTCCTGACAACTAAAGAAAGTATTTGGCTGCTGAGTTCTTTTGCTGTTCAGATGTTACTTTTACATTCTGTTATATTAGCAGATCATCTTAATGTGATTTTATGTCTCTCATTGTATTTGACAAAGCACCGTGTTTATACATCATGTAATTATGGCACTGTACTCTAAAGGTATTTACTTTACAAGGAAGCTTCATGACTTTGGAATAAACAACCATTCCAAGACTGAGCAAAACATGGTTGAGTTGCTGTTTGTGACCTGATTTCAATTAATGACATATTGTCTTAATTGTGGAAGCAGTGTGTGTGTGTGTGTGTGTGTGTGTGTGTGTGTGTGTGTTTATTACTGCTGGTAGGGGAGGCTGGGATTTCACTCCATAGCAGAGGCTCTGGTACTCTTTGTGATGCCCTAAACTTGCTGATACATCCACACAGGGTTCACAGATATTCTGCAGGAGACCCAGGATCTTCTGGCATGACAGCAGGAACTTGGGTAGTATACCCAAAGTACCAGAATTGTACTAGGCACCCTTGTTTAGTCACCCAGAGGAATTTTCTGCCTTAGAGCATGAGTGACATGCTTACTCCATGGATATCAGTGGCAGTGAGGCCACCTCAGAAGCAGAATTCATTATCTCATCCTCATCATCACACACTGGAATTTGGAAGAATATCACTCCACTACAGCCAGTCTTTGTTGAGAGCAGAGTGGAAGAAGGAAGGAGCATCTGCCTGATTCTGACCTATCAAAATCAGTGATCAGCAAAGTTCCTTCCCATACCAGAAACATGTAGAAATCCTCCCCACCTGAGTGCCTGACATTGAAACGTGCTCTGGGCATTTGCTTTAGTCTGCTTGCTCTGGTGAAGGATTTCTCAATGTGCTCAGACCATGCTGCTTATGATAGATCTGATCAATCTGAGAGCTGCTGTTTTATTGTCATCTTCAAGACACTGCTGATTCTACAGCAAATCTGCAACAACTGGTTTAGAACTCATTATTCACTTTGCTGTGATGTGTTTAGGGTGCACTGCAGACTAAGCACCCACTTCCTGCAAGATGTTGAATGTTCTGGGGGGTGTCTGCCTAATCATTCCTGCATTTGGCAGGGCTTTTATAGCAAAACTGCACATCAAACATAGATTAATGCAAGTGTGCAGACTTCTCTGAGATTTTTCAGAATTGCTAGAAATTCTGGGTAATTTGTTTTTGAGAAGTAAGGGTATGTAGTTAAACTGCATCCATTGATCTCAGAGGGTTTTTTTAACTTTCTCATTACAGAGTATTGTTGATACTATGATGGGGAAAGGTACCATTCCTCCAGAATAAGGACTTTAACAGCAGCAAAATAAAAAAAAAATAAAAGAACACAAAACAACTGTATAGTCCTTCTCATTTATTTTTAGCTGTTAGACTAAAAACTTAGGAAAAGCTAACAGCTTCAATTTAGAGAAGTTCCTAATATATGCAACTGCAAAAGGTGTTTATTATATTAAAGCAGGGTCAGTGGCAGGCAGGGCAGAGTTACCAGAGGAAAAAAATTTACATTTTCAAAAATTGTAAATTATGATGGTGTTTTTCATTAAGAGGAATGTCCTTTCCCACTCACCTTCCCCATGCCAAGTAATGAGGTTTGGCAAAATGTGTTTTGGCTCTTGATTTTCTGTCTGATATTTGGAGAGTTTTTATGGGAAACTATATATTTCACAAGTACATTTGATAAAGAGAGAAATCTCAATGTTCATGCAAGAAGATTATGGAAAGGGGAACACAAATCTATTTTTTTTTCTACAAAACCTGGCTGAAAACACAGATGCAAATAATAAACTCTCCTTATCCTTACAGTGGATAACAAAGAATGTTTTGCAGTCTGCTGTTCTCCTGATGGAAGAGAAAAGCTGCTTCCTTTTCCCCACTTCAACACTATATGGGCATCCTGGACCATGACAAATTCTTGATAATGAGGAGAGCAGAAGGATGGGCAGTAGTAGGCAAAGACTGCTTACAGTAACCTGTGAGCTTTTCTAGAGAGAAAATGAGCAGCTGTGGGCTCAGCAGCAGCTGTCTGCCTGACCTGGGCATCAACCTCACATGAATCTAAGTTATTTAATGGACCAAATCTCCTAAAGTAAATGAACAGCCTTCTCACATTGTCAGGGAGCAAATGTGAAAACTTTTGAGAACCCTCCAGGGTTATCTGATACACCTGACATGGATTTTTGCTTTTCAGGATACAAAATCCTTCAAAAGGGACTTTTTCCCCCTCCATTGGTGTTACGGGGAACATATTCATTTATTTGGAGAATACAGCATGATATGGGCTGTAAGTGCTGGTTAGATATGAACTGGCTCCCCTGTCCTTCATTATCTCAGCTGAAGAACCAGTTGAAACAACTATTTGAACATTAGAAAAATTGAAACCATCTGAGGAGTACACACAGGTGATTCCTTACCTGTTCCTGATTCTAATTCTGGAGTAAAAGGAGTAAGTACCCCCTTGCTGCTCCCACCAGCCTCTGAAAGCTGGGGAGGAGCTGTGCAGTCAAGTCAGCCTTGTTCACAGCAGGGAACCTGCTGCTTTGCCTTAAATGTTCCCTAAAGCACATTGCAGGCATGTGGATGTTACAGGAGGGCTGAAGAGTGGCACATGGGAATAATTTGTAATCAGTGCAACAACTTGGGTTGTTTCTTCTGAAAGTCCATCATTGCTTTTGTAAGATGACTTCAAATAATTTGCATTTCTCATTCATTTTCCACCTCCTCCCAAATTTAATTCCTATGAATTTGATGGCTCCATCAAATCCATTTATCATTTCCCTTTCTGGTTTCTTGTTAGGATATGCATAAGCATTAGATTGACCTTAATAATATTGTGCTTTCTGGTCTGAAATTGTGCATTGTGGATTGATGACTGATGGTCTGAGTAACCAGCATCTTGTCTTCCTCCCCACAACTGTTTTCTGGTTTACCTGAAACTTAATTTTGTTAGGCCACAGTTTCTGATCTCTCTACAGATTAATTTTGCAAACAAGTCTTCCTGTAACTTTGTACAGCAGTATGCATTCTTGTAGGAGAATGTCACCTTAATTAGGATGACTGCAGAGTTTTCCCTATCTATCATCTGTGCCCAGACTGCTAAACACAATTTCTGAAGTGGCAGCCTCCCTGCAGACATCCCTGTTTGGTGCTCTAGAGTGCCATGGCTCCCAGCATGAGACAAAAGGCCACCACTTTTAAGACCTGGTGTCTAGACTTTTGGATTTAAGCATATTTGTTTTGCTAAAAGGGAAGAGTCTTTCTGACTAGAAGTGAGCTGATTTTCTGAAGTAGCTGTGAGGAAGACAAAAAAGCCTGGTTTTCATTTCTGCTCTCAAATGGGAGTTGCTAAGGGTCTGATTCTCCCTGAATATTAATAGGAGGTTGATGCTTTGAAAATCAGCCCTCTGGATTAAATAATTGAGACCACAGACTATAGAATTTAAAGACTAAAATGAATTTTAAAGTAGCATCTGAAGTCCATGATGGTGTAAAAGCAGACATGAAGCCTAAATTCTCTAGTGGTCTGTATCTTCAGTGGTCACTGGTATCAACTGGCAAGATGAAATTTAAAACAAATTGTTGCTGTTCTGACTTGAGAAATCTTACCTTCACTTGCTTTTCTTATAAACTTCTATAACTTCATCCAGATGAGAGAGGAGCTGGAAAAAAGTTCTTATAGTGTCTGTCCATAAACATGCATGCATGTTGCACTACTTTTACTATTGTAGTATGTATAGTTAATTCAGTATTTGTATTTTTGCTATGGGTATATATATTTTGCTATCAGCTAATGGCTATAGTAGCTCTGTTACTTTGGGATGTGTGTGGTGCTTCAATTAAAAAAAAAAATCATAGTTTCTCATAATTGGACCATTAAGTATTTTTGTATACAAATATCATTTTGATAACTTGGTATTCTTCAAGCTGTTTAACCATGTATATATTTCATACAGGTCATCTGACAATGTAATTAGTCCATTGTAAATTTAGCAGAGCACCATCTTGCCAGTGTCCCATAAATTTGTGAGAAAATGGTCCAGGCCTTCAAGGTTTTAATATGCCTTCCTAATATGTTCAGTTCTGTGACAAAATAGCCAGAATTTTTTTTTCTTCATGTTATTGCTGTTGCAGGAAGGGGTCATATGCAAAGAAGTTAAGCTTTTAGCACTTCTTCTAGAAATATATTTTCTTCTGTGGTATGTATAGACTATTTATTTGAAGAAGGTTGCACAAAGGAATGAAGGTGGATAAAGACATTAATGTTGTAGAAAATTTCCTATCATTAGTCACTGGTGGGGGAAAAACAGAATCTGATTATAAGGAAGGTTGTTTTGGTATGCAAGGCAAGGAAAGCCTTGTTCATGGCTCTGCCCTGAGAGTTAAGGGGCTCTGCAGGCTACTTTATTTATGTTTATGGCATTGTTGTCAAAAGTGCTTGGGAAGATGTACATCAGTTCGAAAATGCAGCACATTGAAATGGTTGTGCTTATGTTTTCCAAGAAAGCAGAAGGAAATTCAAACCAGAAGCATTTTGACATTGTTTTGATTACAGGAAAATGTGTGAAAATTTGTTGACAGTATGTAATTGACCTGAAAATGCCTTATTTGCTTATTGTTGCCTGAGAATGTTTCTTTTACTTGAAAACGGTGAAGAAAAGCAGGGAGGTGCTTTTATCCATCCAAGTTACTTTAAAATCTGTATGACACACTCCTGTAAATACACCACCACTATACCAGCCTCAAAACTGTGGGCCAATCCCACTGAGCCCCCAGGGATCCCTTTTCTGGTCAGATAAGACAGGTCTGGAATGATAGGAGGGGAATCAAGTTTCATGAAGGAACATGATCTGAATTGCTAAGCCACAGTGAGGATCCAGCATTAATGATTGTTGCCAAATTCTTGTTCCAAAGAGGAATTTTTTTTTTTTCTGTATGTGGGGAAAGTACTTGTTTTTCTACATATTTTATTAATTGATCCGATTTCTAGAACTTCTTGGCATCATGTGAATTCTGCATAACTGATGCTCTCAAGAGAATGAGGTAATGAGCAGAGCTCTGGGGAAATGTCCATTTATGAAATAGGGTACCAGAAAGCCTAATGGGCTTGCAGAAATGGACATGCAGAAATAAGTTGATTTTGTAGTTTTAAGAGTTATTTCATATCTAATTCAAAGCTTATTACAAAAATTACAGTTAGAGGCCATTTTTAATGACAAGGTATCATTGCTGCCAATTTTTATCTCACTATGGAGACTGATTTAAAGTTTACATCCATACATGTGTGGGTACACAGATGGTGAATTACAGATTTAACTCAATGGAGAGGCCAGGTGATAAAAATAAAAAATTGGGTAAAATGTGGAAGGGAGAACAGAATGAAAAAGACTGACAGCTGTTCATTGTCTTGCCTTGACTAAATGTGACTCTTAACAGTCTGAAGAACTAAGAGACCAGCCTAGAAAATTAAAAACTTGACAGAGGTAAGAAGTCTCTTGCAAAGGCCAGAGATGTGCAAAGCTGAGTACCTTATAATGAAGCTGTCAGGTATGCTCTAAGTTTTTAATTTTTTTTTCATTATGTGAAACAACATGGTGCTAATGCTGCAAATACTTCCCTAGACATTCAAAGTGGTGGGCTCCTCATCTGACAAATACTTCTGTACAAGCCTGACCTCAATGCCCACAGGTGGAGGTTTATGTGGTTGCCTGTTGTACATACTCAGGATCTGGATTTTTAAGCACCAAGTACTGTAATGCTCCATTTTTGGCATTGATTCCATCAGGGTAAGCTCCCCAAGCCTGATCCAGCTGCCTAATGGCAATGGGAAGTTTCTTGTTTCAAAATACCTTGGCCAGACAGAGGAAAATGTAAAGGTAAGGTTCTGTTTAGACTCTGATCATTCTGATTCAGTGGGATCACATTGCAAGCACAGCCTCGTGGCATTACCTCATTCCCAATTCTTTAAAAAATTGCAGCTCCAGCTTCCATCTCAGGGAAGCATTTATGAAGAAAAGAAGTCCTTCAACATTTGGTTCAACATATGCCTGAGCACAGGAGTAAACACAACCCTAAGCATGACCCTGAGAAGAAGAAGAATGTGCCATTGCATTTGTTATCTTGCAGACAAGAAAGCACAATGTCTCCTGGCAGTGCTGGTGGCCAAGAAAACATTTAGTGCCATGGTGATAAATGAGGCCTCTCCTTCTTTCTGACCCATCCAAAACCTAGGAGGCTGGTCCAGGCTAAGATGCATGGTCCCCAAAAAGCCAAAGGGAAGGCATGTCTACAGGACAATTTCTCCTGTTCCAAAAGAATTGTTTTAAGGTTGGTGCTGTCAGTCCACACTGGGTGCAGTGGTGTTTTCTTCCCATGCCAAAGGAATCTGAACAGCTTTGCTGGGAAAAGAGAAGCAGCTGGGTTCCATGTGCTGTCCCCCTCTGAAGGGGTTTGACTCCCAGCTGGCATCAGGCCACTGGTCTGAGCAGAAACTCCACAATGATAGAGAGAACCAGCAGGTGTTGCTTGTGTAAATTCTGTCCTAGTTACTAAGATTAATATACACTGTGCTGTCTATTCCTGGCCACAGAGCATGTTGACTGCTGGAAACAGGCCTGTGTTCTTTGTTCCCTCTCAAAGCAGATGTGGTCTCCAGGTCATATGGTGAGTGGGAAAATTGCTTGGGGGTATGCCTGCAAATATGAAAGAGATAAAAATTCTCTTTCAGCACTTAGAGCTGGTTTGAGTTCTCTATGATGAAACTTCCAGGGGAAAAAACAGGCTGTTTGATCTTTCACTGAAGAAAAGGGAAAGGAAAATCTTGCCTGGGAGTTGGTAAATGATCACAGCAGAGCATAAACAATCTTTCATTGATAGGTCATGAGTTTGGTCACAAGTATAAATTATGCATTCCATGGTTTTAAGGAAGAAGGGATGGTCAAGAGCTGCCAAAAAGTAGGATTGAGAAGACCTGATGAGTCAAAGCTTCACTTTGATCCTTTCACACATGGTGATTTGCCATGGCCAAAGGAGGGAGGCCCAGGGAACACTAGTGATCTGTGGAGAAGACATGAACAGCTAAAGAGTTGAATCAGAAATTACTTGTTTGCCATGTCTTTTGCAAGCAGGTGACATCTGGTAAAAATTAACTTGATCAGTGTGAAAATGAGATGCTATCACCATGGAATACTGAAAATACTGAAATAAACTTGCATAATACAGTTAGGATTTTTCTATCAAAACAACTTTTCAAAGGATGACATTGCTAACACTGAAATATTTTGTATAATGGCACTTTTTTCAGCAAATGAAACACAGGAGGCATTTCTGTCAGGGCAAGGACCCAACCAGGGGTCACAGCTCTGCCAGCCTGTCCCAGACTGCCACAGCCATTCAGACTGTCTTTGACTGAACATTTGGGACTTTTAAGGTACACTATTCCAACATATTCCAGTCTTGTTCTAACTCTAGGATGAGGAACCCCAGAGGCATACCAGCTCCAGACTCCAACAGGAGACTTTTCCTGGGAAGCCTCTGGGAACTTACAGGATTTTCCTTTTTCCTCTGTAGATTGAATGGGTCTTTACATCTTAGATATAACAGTCCCCATGTCCCATCCCCCTGTGTTGCTGGCATGGAGAATGTGCAGAAATCTGGATTTGAGCCTGGGAAGAAGGGAGGGTTGGAGAAGGTGTATTTTTATTATTATTTCTCATTATCCTCTTCTGGCTTTTGATTGGCAGGAAATGAAAATTAAATTAAGCTAGTTCCCCAAATCAAGTCTGTTTTGCTTGTAAAAGCATTTGGTGAATGATCTCTCTCTGTTCTTATCTTGACATGTGAACTTTTCTTTATAGTATCTGTGCCATGCACAGCTGAGGAGAGCAGTGACAGAGTAGCTTTGGTGGGCACCTGCTGTCCAGCCAGGGCCAACCCTCCACATTCTGGTTTTTTTACATGTGGGTCACCTGGTGGGGTCTGTGCATACTGAGCAACCACTAGTCTGCCATAATTAAATAGTCTGCACTCATTACATCAAGTGGAACAGAGGTGGGCATGGTGAGACCAGGTTTCCTCTCCTAAATATCACCCAGCTCCCCAGATAAATGCAAGGCAGTATATTAGACAGACCCTAATGAGCATTTAAAACAAGTGAGGAGTGGTTTCTGAGCTTCCTATTTCTTCTGCTGATGTAATTCAATCAAGGGCAAACATTATGGGACATTATAATAATGTCCTACATATAATGGGATATATAATAATGGAGCTGGAGGGAAAACTCTTTATACAAGAAGAAAATGTGTCTATGGGACAGTCACTCTGCTCAGTATATTTTGCTTACTGAACTAAAGGACTCTTTCTATTTTTACACTCAAACATGGAGTGGTTGCAGAACCAATTATTCAGTCTGGCACCTGTCACTGTATCTGTGTGCCAAGCATGGATTGGGCTGTGGAGCTGGACCCTACAGTTGAGAAAAAGCAGATAAAAGAGACTCATACATTAAATCCACCACACAGGCCAGTCTGGTTTCATAGGAGCATTATTTAATCAAGCATAGGAAATAGATGGTGTTCTTTGGGTGGTGTTGGAACTTATGCTGCATCTGGGAGATTTTTGTGGGAGTGGATCTGATAAGATGCTACAACATTGGAGGTTACAAGAGACTTGAGACTGCCCATCCTGCTCCTGCAGCACACCTCAACAAGGTATTTGTAAACATCAATCAAACACTGCATGCTTGATTAGCACCTTAGCAGTACGGCTGAGTTACTGGAGGCCTCTAGAAATTGGACTGGTAAGTCAGATTGTTGTAATCTTCACTTTCTATGAGCAGGGGCTGTATCTCTGAAGAAGTTGCTCCCTTTTTCTTCTGGCAGGCCCTGGTGAGCCCCGTGAGCACAGCAGTGACAATGCCTCCAAACACAGCTGCTCCCAGCAACCAAGCCCAGATCTGACGGGCTCGCTGAAGGTAGGGCGCCAAAAAGTCCTGGAAAGACTGAACGGCTTGAAAAATCAAACAGAAAAAGAAAGGTCGTTTTATTTGATGCAATGCACTGTCAGCTCATGGAAGTTCTATTTAATAGATAATACTGGAAGGCTGAGTGTGAAGAGGCAGCAGTGGTAGAAATTGAGAGAAACACGTAGTATTAAACCAATCTCTTCAGCCTGATAGTCTGTTTCTCAGTTTTCATGTCCAAGGCTGGCACAGAGTTCACTGTCCCCAGTGCTCCTCATGGTTTTGTCAGAACTTCAGATTGTAACCCAAGAAGTTTGATACTGTATGACCAAAGGATGCTAGCTCAGCATCCTTTGGCAGCAATAACTGAGGCAGAACACTAGGGAGACTTTAAGAAAAGGTTGAGTCTATTAAGCTGTTTTCAAAAAATACTTACCAAGCCTCCAAAAATTTGCAGGTCAGGGATTTCATGAACCAGATGTGGTGTCGTTGTGTATAATAGTCGTTGGAGGATTTTTTTTTCTCCTTCCATCATCTTTTTCAAGCTGCTCTTTGAAATTTTATCACAACTTTGAGCAGCAAAAAGATCCCTGCCTCAACTACATATTGAGGGGGGGAAAGGCTTCCTTTCACTAATTGTGAACCTGAATTCCACTTGCTTTGGCAGTTCCTGTGTGGGGAGAGGCAGTAGACAACTATTCTGTGGTCATTTTACACAACAAATCCTCTATCTTTGGTGAACCAGGGCAGCTTCTCACTGTTAGATGGTCAGCTGCCTTCTTGCTTTGTGATATGAATGTGTATGTCTGTGTCTGCTTTTCTTGCTCTGGCTTAATGAGTTATGAAAATCCTGCCATACAGGGCTCTTACTTCACAGCAGAGGCTGGAAAGAAGCCTGTTCAAAATGCACCCAACAACGTGCTGGCTTGAATTTGAAAAATAGGAATACTTGTCCAGTTGAGCCAAAGAGGATTTGGAATCCACATCTCCCAATTATTAGCTCTAAAGACCATTATTAGCAGTAACTACTAGCTAGTAGGAAAAAGAAAGAGCACCTCTATGGGCACCTTCTCTGGGAACTCCTGTGGTGGTTTATTTTTGAATGCTCTTTATTCATCTGGACTGATTTAGATGTACTCGACCATATTTAGAATGTTGTACACCCACAAAGGCTGTAAATGTCTTCCTGTTATCCTGCATTTTCACTGGTGCCCAGAAAAACAATCCACATATCCTCCTGGGTCATGGTACTTCCAAGAGTATGCTGTTATAAGCACTGTGCTCTGAAAAGATGCTGTCTCCCTGGGCCTGGGTAAGGGATGCAGGAAGTTTCCTGATCTGCTGTGGCCCCCTGACTACCCTCTATTAATATTCCAGGTGGAAATACTGAAAGGAATAGGAAAACTCAACAGACCTATACATGGCCAAGGGGCTGGTGCCATAGGTGGAACTTTGGGGTTTCTGTCCACAGGGTGGCTTATACAGCACCAAGTCTGCTCATATTGGATGGGGTACACCTGAGTCAGAGGGAGAAAAAGATCATGGCTCAGGAATTAGCAGGGTTGATAGAGTAGTCTTTAAAGCAGATGTGAAGGGAGAGGGGGGTAATTGGTTTCTGCCATTTCTTGTGTGTTTATTCACTGGTGTACCTCTGGGTGTTCAAAAGAAATACCTGTGAGACTTCCACATCAAAACTAGAAAGATGAGCTAGGGGAGATTCAGATTATGGATTCCCTCAGTCAGCTGTAAGGCATGGTTACTTATCTTTGTAATGGTGAAAAGTTTACAGCTCCTACAGATTTCACCAGTCTCCTCATTATTACAACTTGGAAAATCTTTTTTTTAATGGAAAGGTTTGTCAAGCACTGGAACAGGCTGCTGAGGGAAGTAGTAGAGTCACCATCCCTAGAAGTTTTTAAAACTCATTTGGATGTGATGCTAGATGTGGTTTAGCTGTGGGCTGGTTTTATGCTTGGACTTGGTGATCATAGAAGTCTTCCAATCTAAATGATTCTGTGAGTCTATGAAACTGTTCCCACTGGGAGAGGAAGATCAAGACTGCATCTATAAATTTATCTGTTTTCATTTCTGAAAGAAGGAAAAAAATACAGAAAAAACTTAGTCCAGGTGCTGAAATATAACTCTTGAAACAGCTCTTAACAGAGCAACTTGTTTTGACAGCTATTTTTAGGTGGTGCCATTAGTCTTCCAAATCTCTGTTATTGATGCTAACTCATGTTTGTTTTCAGGCAGCCGTGCAGGTTGTGGTCATTTTGCATCTCACAGTTCTCATGTCAGGGAAAGCTGGGTGTCTGCTCCAGAGCAGCTCCCCAGTAGCTCACTTGTACCTTGGAGTCCTGAGGGATGGATTTCTACACACAGTGAGACCACTTCTGCTTCAGCACTGTCACACATATAAAAAGAAATGAAGCTGCAATTAAAACTATGTCCTCTGACACACTGATTTGCTTTGCAGTGGAAAGCAGAGCTATAGGCATCAGTTTTTCCTCAGAGACACAACAATAAAATTTAGCAATAAAATGTGATTTTGTCATTGGATTATTTCCAAGTTTTATTTCTTGTAACCAGCCTCATCATGCCCTGTGTAGTGCTACTTCATCTCTTCTAAGTTGCTGGTACAGTAACTCAGAACCACTGCTCTTCAGAGTCACAGAATCATCAACATTGGCAGAGATCTCCAAGGCCATCCAGTCCAGCTGCCAACCCAGAACCACCAAAATCCCCCACTTTCTTTAGGAGCAAACAAGACAGGGTTTGAGAATAGGATGGGGCCACCAGATCTTGTGTGCTCACTCCTCATTCTGTCTTGTTCTCTTCCTCTGCCTTGCCTCTTCTTTCTCATCTGGAAGATCTGCAGAAGTGCTGCTTTTTCTTGACAACACAGATCTTTGCAACTGACTTTTTTCTTCTTCCGTAATTTTTTCCTACTTGTCCAGTACTTCCTGTTTGCCAATCACAGACTTTCGCTTCTCCTGGAGAAAAGTCTGTGTTTATACACTAGAGTGAGAAAATCTGTATCTGTAATTTGAGAGTCCAACCAGTTCTTCCCTTCAGAGAAAAAATAGCTGAAGCTTGCTTCTCAGTGAGGTTAACAAGGGGTTGAGTGACATCTGAGGATTATCTGGGCTTTCTGAACAAGGCTGAGCTTCATTCCTTGTGTTGATCTTTCAGAATAATTAAGGAATACTTTACTTACCTCTATGTTAAAAAACATGGGCAGAACTTTATAGGATTTCCTTTTTCTGAGGACTGTATTCTCCCCTTGGAAAAGGCAAGAGTCCAAGAGGCAACAGAAATTAATTGTTGGATGGTAAGTATTCTACCATTTTCTTCCTCTTGCAGTACAATTTCAGGATTCATAATTCCTGAAAATCATAGTATTTGCTGCTTTGTCTGAGTTGTACAATTCTAGCAATAAGATGAGTTTAGGAAACTAATGTCTTTGATTACAAAATATGTATGTATATTTCTGGTCTTGATTTGGCTGTTTCATGATCTTATATTCCAGCACCTGGACTAAGTCTTTTCTGCATCTCCTTCCCCAGTCTGTCCATACATCCAGGATTGCCCCATCTCAGGTGCAGAATCTGACACTTCCCCTTTTTTGAACCTCACATGGTTAGTGATTGTCCAGTCCTCTGATTTGCTGAGGTCTCTCTGCAGAGCCTCCCTGCCTTTGAGGGACTCAACAGCTCCTCCCAGTTTTGTACTGTTTCCAGACTTGCTCAGTGTCCCTTCCAGGCCTGTGTCTAAGTCATTTATGAAGATGCTGAACAGCACAGGACTGAGGATGGAGGCCTGCAGAGCCCACTGGTGGCAGGTCCTCAGTCTGATGTCATCCCCATGTCAGACCCATGATCCAGTTGCTCACCCATCATATATATGAAACCAGAAATGTGAAAACAAGCAAGTACAATTTGGGACAGAATTTAGGAAAATATCTGGAATTAGAAGGTTTTTTTTTTATCTTATCATATGTTAGATATATTCCAGGTGATAGGCAAAAAATTTTACACTTCACCTTTTACCCAAAATTACGTTACCTGGTTCTTGCAGATATTCATAGTCATACCCCAGTTCCCTTGAGGGTTTAAAAAATTCTCCATTTCTGTAAAGAGGGATGAAGGGGACCATGTAATTTTCTCGATTGTGCCCAATAGGTGCATTAGCTGCTGGGTATACTTCTAGCATGGGCCTGTGCCTTCTTAACCATCGCTCAAAAATGCTGTGGAAGAAAAAGCATCTTCATTAATGATGGGGACTATCAGAAATCTTCTTCCTGAAGATTAAAAGAAAGTGATGGAGCTTTTTTTAAATGCTGGAGACAGAGTTGCATGCAATATCTTGTGTTTATGTATGTGTAAAGCTTTCCAAATTTCCAAATTTGGGGTTATCCACTTCAATGCTGGGTTCCTATTCAAGCCTACAAAAAAGCAAATACCTGTTGTCCTGCAAAGAGTCTGAATGTGCTTTTAAATTTCAAAAATGTAAATCACTTTCTTTCTGTGCTCAGAAATTCGTGTGCTTGTGAGGGATAGAGAAAAATGGATTAAAGACCTCAGTTCTTCCTACTCACTCTCAGAAACATTTGTAGCTAGCTGCTTGTTTCTAGGCCTTGTTTCTAGCTGCTCAGTCCTGTTCCTCTATTCCCTTAGCAGGGGTTTTCACACCTGTAATGAAGTATGGTTACATCATGATCCTTTGGACATCACCAAAGGAGTGGAACCATCTGAGGAAGAAGGGATAAGCTGACAAAGCAGGTCAGCTGTCAGTAAAGTGTCTTTCTCCAGCCAGAGCTGCTTCACTGACCTTAGTGTCTGCACTGCTGTTTAACATGCTTTTCTCTCCCAGCTGCTGTGCAGCTTTATTTTTCCTCTTCTTAAATGTGTTATCCCAGTGTCACTGATGGGCTCAGCTTGGCCAGTGGCAGGTCTGCCCAGCAGCCAGCTGGAACAAGCTCCATCTGACATGGGACAGCTCCTGATGCCTTCTGACAGGCTGACCCTGTAGCCCCTGACTGCCCAAACCTTGCCATGTAAACCCAACAGAAGCTGCTCCCCACACCTCCAGCCTCAGCTGCTCCCTTCCATATTTCTCTTTCAAAATTTCTTCCATCAGCTGTCTGTCACCATAAGGCTGTGTCTGCTCTTTAACTCGGATGCAGAAAGAATAAAGGGGAAGCATATAGTAGCATTTTCAACTTAACTGTTCAATGTATTTGGGAAGCAAAACTAAGAACCTTCCAAAACATTCTCAGTTCTCTTCCCTTTGAGCTTTTTCTGCTGGGCTCTTCACTTTGAATCCTCAAATCCTTTCTCTGATCCCTTTGTGTTTATTCACCTGAGTGTGCCAGGTTGGAATAGGGAAGGTGGAAAAATGCTGCAGTGCAAGCAGATGCAGGAAGAAGGAGGACTCCATACTAAATCCAAAGATACTGGTGAGAGGTAATTATCAACATCAGACTCAGGGAGGGATCACTGGATCCGTTTATCAGTTATAAGGGATATAAATGGTCTAGACACCTGTAAATTGTAATTTAATGGAGATCTTAGTTCAACATTGTTTCTCCCCAGAACTGGTTACTGACTGGAGAACATGGATTTCCCTCCCCTGTCCCCCCCAGCTGTTCAGGGACTCAGGTTATCTCAGAAATACAGTCCCTAAGTGCAAGTGCTCAGAGGTATCAGGATCTCTTCAGGTTATCAAGAAATTCTGCCAGTTGATTTCTATCTTTTATATTTGGGCAGAAACATTGAGAAACACTCTGCTTAGCCCACCAAATTAAAGCTCTCCTCAAAATAGAGGTAGACTCAAAATCTTTGTTCTCATTTTAGGATCAAAACCTCTAATAAATGAAAACATGACTGTGATAATATAGCTGACCTACCCTTTAGAGTGCAGGTATTATTAATTTTTATTTAAATCTTCCTTTGTGTCTCTCTTCTTCAGTTAATTTTATCAACCCTGTCTGGAAAAACTCTTATCTGAATAATAAGGTTTAGTTGAAGCTTTCAGATGGATAGCTTTTTAAATAGTATGAAGACTTCAGCTGGAGTTATCTCAAGAAAGTTTGAACAGAATCATTGTAATCTTTGGAAGACAGCATGAAGAAATTCAATAATCACTTAAAAATGTCATAGAATTTAAAAGAGTAATTCAGCTTGAGGAGGGGTGGGATGTGGGGAAGTGTTGTACCCCAGTCTTTTCCCTGCCTGGCTTTTGCTCATGCCTTGGGTAAAGTACCCTGACTATCAGAGCCTTATTTTGCTTGCAGTTGTAGATGGGAGCTGAGTTCTCTGCAGCACAAGGTTGTTAGAGGCACAGAGATACTCTGGATGTGGGAACGTATTATAATAATATAATTCTTAATATTTTAAGAAGGCAGAGGTAGGACTTGGATCAGGTTTTTCATGTCTGGTGATGTTCTATACCCTAACTTTGGAAAGCTCAATCTGAGGTACTTCCTGGGGCCTGAATTTTAGAAAATGCTGAGCAGTCACAATCTGAAAATCCAGAGGGCTGGTGAGCACAAGGTTCAGAGCTAAAAGTCGTAATTTTCCTGAAATAGCTGTGCAAGGAATGCCCTGAAATGCAGCATCCTCACTGCATGAGTTTAGTGCTGCTGTTGCAAAAGAGCTTCCAATAAGAATCCTTAGACCAGTAATCTTTAAAGCAGAATGCAAATGCAAAACATTTCCATGGAAATGAACATATGTCCTTTTGGATTCCTTCTTCTGGATTCCTTATTTTGGATTCCTTCATTTGCAGTGTGGTTCCCACACAATGCTTAGCAGGAGCATTGAATTGCCTGCCTTGCAGCTGATCTTTAGATTCAGATGTGATCATATGCCTCTAAATCCTGATGTGATGAGTTTTGCTGATGCACAAGCTGTGTTGCACAATTCACTGAGTTGTTTGGGAACAGTGTTCTCCATTAGCTGGCACAAGATCTTATCATCTTGGCTGAAATCTCTTTCATTGAACATATCTATATGCAACCATAGAAATCTCAGACACATTTTTTATAGCTTTAAGAGTCACATTTTCTTTTACTCCCTGTGGAACAATTAGTCATGTGCTTTTATCTTGTAGTAGTCTTTGGTTTTTTTTTACTTTTGTGTTTTATTTGATGATTTGAAAGATTAGGGTCATATTCTTCTTGCTAATAAAATGATTGGGTGAAGTTGCATTTATTATTTCAATTTAAAGGCTTGTTCCCAGCTTGTTCAGTAAGATGGACTCAAAAAGTATTTTTTCCTTGGCCAGATAATGCATCATGATTTGTATTTTCAAGAGAGTTTCATGGGTTTTTTTCAATTTTACATGAGAAACTGACAGATTTAATATACCAGTAATATTTTTTACAAGTACTTCACCTGTTTGTATTTCTCTTTTTAAGGGGCACACTGCCATTTCCATAACTTACTCATATTTTGTAAGTTATGGAAGAAGAACCTTACTCTTGTTTTTCAAGAACAGTTTCCCAGCTTAATGGAAAAAGAAAACTCCCAGTGCATCCAGCTGGGAAGAAAAGCCCATGGACAGGGCACAACTTCAGCTGCATTTATAGTGCTAAAGTACAAATGTTTCTCATTGGGTACCATTGGGTAGCCATTTCATATCAGTTACTTTTTATGACTCCCCAGCCAAGACCATTAACTCTCTTTGTACTCTTTTAAGGAAAACTGAAATCCTGAAGTAGCCTATGGCTTTTGCTGTCGGTCCGGTGGTGACACTGGCACAGGATTTTTGGGGACTTAATTGAAAAGATTTGGGCCAAAAAAAAAGTACATTTGGAGAAAGTAATCATGCTCTGTTTTGTTTCAGAGTACTGTGACCAGTGAGTCAAATATTGTAGAATACTTTCTTCTTCAAATAAGGTGCTTTCTCCAGCCCTGGCTATATTTAAGGCAGTTAGCATCAGATATTTTCTCTGTCCTGCAGGGCTGTCCTTTCCTGAAGGCAAAGAGAACACATCTGAAGAGCTATGATGGATCACTGCAATTCTTCCATGTGCCTTGATCTTTAGAGACAGTTGTTTAATCCAATGATGGGCATGTGGTTTCCATGACAGAAAGAAATCAGTGTTCCCATCTTCAGATGTTGATCTGCTTACAGCTGACAGAAGTTTTTCTTTTCTTCCCCTAAGCAGTCATGTAAGTTATTTCCCTTTGGTATCTTGAAAATGTGTGTTTGTTTCCTGTTCTTTTCTCAGGAGCTGCAACCTTGGAAGAGCCTATGTCTGCAGAAATAATGCTACAAGCAGAGACACAACATGCTGAGGTAATTAGCAGCTCCCTTCATGGAGTGACAAAGCTCCTGGTAGAAAAGCCAGGTTTGTGGCAAAGCAGCAGACCTTAACTCCCTGGAATTGCTGGTTATGTTGGCAAACCACTGCTCTTATGCTCCCTTCATATGAACCTCTGCATCCTTCCCTGGACCTGAGAGCCTAACAAAGCAGGGCCATGAGGTAAGGGCACCTTCAGGGCCCTTTTATTCCACATTGCCTCCCTTCCTTGCTTGATGTAATTTAACTAAAGGTAACAATAAGGACATCTAAAGATTCAGATCAGGGCTTTGCTCTATCCAATCTCCACACTAATTCCATGCAAAAAAGAAAAGAGTACTGGACATAAGTTTAGTGAGAAGGAGAGAAATCTCTCTGGCTCCTGCAGAAGTCTGGTTGGTTACTTTCTTCCTCAGCATCTAGACAAAGAGAGCAAGCAGATAAGTAGCTATTTGTATAGCTAGAAGTGATATTTTCCAGAGAGAGAGACTTTTTTAGCATTGCAATTCCAGCTAGACTGGCATCACTGGGTAGATGTTGGCAGAGCTCAGGGAGCAGATGGGATGTGAGCGTGGTGGGAAGACAAGGCGGGATAAAGGAAAGAAGAGAAGAGTGAACCAAAAGTTGCTGGGAATTTTATTCAGAGAATGGAAATTGAGAGAACCCAGCCTGGGATTAGCAACAAAAAAAAAAAAAAAAAAAAAAAAAAAAAAAACCCAAATCCTTGAAGAGGATAGGTCTACCTAGGCAATCAAAGCTTAAGAAAGAGAAATTTAAAATGGGAAAAATAACTAAATTAAATAGAGTTAGTCTCCTGATAGTCCTAAGGCCCTTTGTATTTCTTCAGCAGCAAGCAAAATTGACTTGGAAAGGGTAGATTTTATTTAAAGCCATTGGGCAGATTAAAAACGAGATTAGAGAAAACACTGTTTGCATCTGGAAGACTTCTTCCTTCTCTTGAAGAAATCAAAGTGCCCAAACTGAGTGTTCCAAATAAGAGGTCCAAGAACGGAAAATGATTGGAGAATAATTTGAATTTTGAAAGATGCTCTGTCTCACATCTAGTACTCAGCCTCAATCTCTCAAACCTGCATTTCCAAAGTAGAAATTATTTTGTAGTGGGTGTAATACCAAAGTAATTACTAGATTATGATAATCAACACCTATGCAAAGACTGTTTTTTGGTAGGAAACAGAATTTTAATATTGTAGAATGGGTTGGATTTAGACAACTGTAGATTAAAATAAGGCTCAGGTTTGTATTTAAACCTTGGTAAAATTGATAATGGGACATAAATTCACTGTCACTTAAGCTCTGATTCAGTCAGAAGCCATGTTTGAATTAGCAGAATTAGCTAAGGAAGGTAATCAGGTCGGAAGGATTCCCAAAAAATCATAAAGGTAAAGAATATTTTTCCTACATATTGAAGAATTCTTAAAGGCTCTTGCAGGCATCAATTTACTCTCCAGAAAATAGGCAGAAAGTAAAAATTAACTTATCTAAATTCATACCAGACACACTGTAAGGGAGTGGGACCTCAGCTGTGGGGCCAGTTTGTACCAAACTGTGGCACCCCTAAGAGTTAGGTTATACCACTGCAAAGCATGGAGTTTTGATTTTATTTCAATTTATAATTTCAAATATATCTGTATATGGGTCACTGTAACTGCTGATGAGCCTAATAGTTGTGTGTACCAGCTCTAATAGGTTCCAAAGAACTGGTATGTGGTAAAAAGTAATAATGACACCCACCTGGTATGTAGATGCTTTGTCAGTTTGAATTTTCATTCAGGGAAAATATATTTTGCTTTTGCAAAACATTTTAGTGTGGTACAGTGAAAATTAAAGCCATCTATAAAAGACATGGATATATCACTTTTATTTAATTGCATATAAATAGACTCAAGTATTTTCTTTGTTCTGCCTCATACATACCAGGTTATACAAAATGAAATTAGATGAGCCATAGTGGAAAATTAATTAAAAAACCCAAACAAACAAATCCACCTTGGTTTAACGAATGGTGGGAAAATAGGTTTGATTTGAGGATGATTAAAAAAAGCCACCAATATATATTTTCTTACTGAAAAGATGAATTCATATTATTTTATGAATAATATATGCAATGGGATTATAACTAATGAAAGGATGAGCCAAGAAATAACTAGGTTTATGCTGCCAGTGGGAAATACCAGGCAGAGTATAAAAGCATTCCTGCATGTAGGCTGGATTCCTTCCTACTGTTCCAGATAGTGTTGTGCACTCTGAAAAAGATGCTGCTCACAGGAAGGAAATCTTAAAATATGGAAAAAGTAGAGTAAAAAAATAAGAGTAGGCATTTTTCTTTATCTTTTCTTTGCAAAGTGACCCTTCTAAGGGCCATTTCCCAAGTGTGCTACCACAGTCATGAGCAGAGATACTCGTGACTGAGTGTAAGAAGAGAAACCAGACTTTAAATATCCATGTCTAAGATTGAGCCACCTCAGAGGCACTGGCTCATAGTATAAACTTACTGTCCCTTCAGGAAGATTTAACAGAAAAATTTAATCCAGTGTGTTTTACATTTCAACAAAGGAAAGCTAGAGAGAGGTCAAGGGGGAAGAAGAGGGTTCAGTACCTCTGTATGAATTTCTGCCACACAAGGAACAAGAGTGGAATTGCAGGTATGCCCAGTGGGAGGGCTACAGTCACCTTCTGGTGAAAACTCATGGTCTGGGTCCTTTGCACTGCAGGGGACACAGGACAGATTTCCTCCTGCCTCCTTGTCCTCACTTTCCTTGTAAGCATTTGCACAACCATGCCATGAGCAGGATTAAGGAACTGATTTGGTTTAAAACCAAACCTCCCCTTTATTTTCATTTATTCTGGCATAGTTTAGGTGAGATAAAGCTGTGGATTATTGTTTTGCATGATGGCCAGTACCAGCACAAGGGAGAAACTGAGGTGAACATCTCTGGGTAGCACTAATTACCAAGTAGGACTTTTCTTCTTCCTAACCTATGTGCCAGGTCAAACATAAAGAAACATTGAAATTGTGCCCTTTGTTTTTCCATAGCCTGATAAACCTTTGCCTCAGGTTTAGTCTCCACTCAGTATTAACCATTCAGCTGCTGGATGGCTGCTTTGTAAGCCACTAATAAATCTGTCAGGTTCAAATCCAAAGCCGTGTCCTTTGTTGTGCCAGGTTTGACACAGAGACTTTCATTCTTCATCTCCAGTTGTGAGACTGAGGTGAGGTCAAATTGACTATGCCAGAAGGAATACAGAACATTGTTGCTTAGAGCTCATTTATACAATTTATTTCAGTATCATGAGATCTGACATGCTGTGGAAGAAATCTGGCAGGCAACATGTATTTGCATTTGGAAAGAAAAGAAAAAGGAAATAAATTAAAGAAAGCTGAAATGCCAGCCCATGGACTGTGATTACAAAGTAGGCATCACTTTACAAGTTGGCACTAGTCAGCTGGTACTGCAAAGTCACCTCAGGCAATTCCCATCCCAAACATTTGGGAGAAAGATTGGTGCTTCAGTCCTGGAAGAGGTGCTGATGCTGAGGCTGTAAAGTCAAGGCACTGTACTGTTTGCCAATGTATGCAGTTATATTGCAGAATTCTTTTTTGTTCTGTTTTAAGTTGGCTAAAGGCACTACAGGGACTCCAGGAAGGTTGTAAACAAATTACACCCTCATAACACAAGTGTCTGATTAAAAATTAAAATGCTGCCCTCAATTATTGTGAAAACCCTTCCAAAGCCTTTGAGGCTGTGTCCCCCACTGGTGAATCACTGCTGAGGACTGCCCTGGGTTACAGTGCTTATTCTGTCTAGACCCAGCTGCTGGAGAACATCCAGGGGCTTCCACCACCAATTCCAAGCTGCAGCATGCAACAAGGATCTTTGGACAACTTTGCCTCTTCCCCAAACCCTCTCAGTAGCTCTGTGAAGTTCCTCCCATGCCAGTCCCTGGGCCAGCCACTGGAGACACCTGTGCATGCATGTGTGTGTGTGAGGCAGCTGCACACTGGGGCTTGGGTTGGTGGCCACACTGGCTGCCTAAGGCCAGTAACTGGGGAATCCAGGCTGTGATGTATAGATCTCTGTATGTATGTACATTTTCCCATAACAGGCTTTCATCATGGTCAGCCACGCAGGTAAAGAGGCTGTTGGCATCGTTGGAATTTTGTGTGAGTGCTGCACTTTGTGTGTTGATCTGCATATCTGGTCAAGCATGTTTGCATGTATGCATACATGTACTGCTAGTGTGTGGTGAGGTTGGGAATACATGCTCAACATCAGTACTGGCTGCACCCAAGAACATGAAGCTGTGGTAGCCATACCAGCTTGGGCTTTAGATTTGTCAACACTTAAAAGATAGATTTGCACAAAACAGAAAAAGAAAAGAAAGATATTTTAGCCTGGTGGAGGTGTCTTCTCACATAATGCCGTGCTTCTGATTTTTTTCTCAGAGCATGTATTCCTCATGTGGATCAATTATATGCATCTGAACTATGAATATTAATTTTCAGGAAAGGTCTGGCCTACTTCATTGTTTCCTTTTACTTCATCTTTTGAACCAAAAATGGGGATTCTTTTGTGAACTTAAGTGGAATAGATCACCTGAAACACAGAGGCACAACGTGCAGATGACATAAAGCCCCTTCCTTATTCAGGATTGATATTGGTTGCAGGCTGTCTCCTAAAGTACCATTCTCTGAGTGAAGTACAATAACATACACGATGCTGACACCTTTCCACCCTCTACAAAGTACCACCAGAGCTGGGGAACCATGTGACACCTGAGGATCTTGGCACTGCTCTGCTTCATGGATCTCACTATGAACATTGCATCTCCTTTGCTCTCACTGCACAAACTGGATGTTTGGAAAGTGTCAGATAAAGGAAACAAGAGGGAGGGAATTCACAAGGGTGTAGTCCCATGCTACCAATCCCATCTAAGAGAAAAACAATCCACTTTGCCTATGTCCTGCTTTCTTGAAAACTTCAAGGATACTGCAGCTGTTGCATTCATAGACTCATAGAATTGGAAGGGACCCACAAAAGTCATTGAAATCCAGCTCCTGACCCTGCACAGGACACCCCAAGAGTGACACCATGTGCCTGAGAGCATTGTCCAAATGCTCCTTGAGCTCTGTCAGGCTGGTGCTGTGACCACTGCCCTGGGGATCCTGTTCAGTGCCCAAACACCCTCTGGGTGAAGAACCTTTCCTTAAACTGGGGAACTGTTTTCTGAGCTTCTCCTTTTTGTACCTAAATCTCTCTGACACAGTTCCATGTCATTTATGAGATATTTTTACTATTTCCTCTACCAATGTGATTTAGATCTTTTTCCATTTATCTATTAAACACCCTCAATATGTCTGTAGGACTAAATGAAGAGAAGGGTCTTCAGACTTTCCATCTGAAACTTTTCCTCTTTATGTCAAACAACTTGAGCTTCCACAGCTGTTTAAAGACAATGCAGTTAGATATCTGCTTTTTGTGCTCATTTGGCTGAAGAGGGCTATAAAGCTTCCCCTCATTTCTCTAATAATCATGTGTTTCTCTCCTAGAATAAAAAATGTCACCAGCTCCTCAAGCCTCTCTTGTGAAAAGAAGCTGTTCAAGCACCAGAGTCCTGCAGAGAATTCTGATAAAATGATCCTGAGCAGAGATCACTGCTCTGTTCCTATCTCAGAGAGGGTTGCTGAAGTCCTGCAGCTCTGTTCCCCATTTGCTATCACAATTTCCTTTGGTTCCATTGCAAACTGCTTAACCCTTCCCAGGAAAGCAGCTACCTGAGGCTTCAATTCCATTGCATGTAAGTCTGGGCTCCCCTGCCACAAATCTTAGCAGGCTGAGTTTTTGTAGCCTACTTTGTCAGTAAAGAAGCCTAACTGAAATATAACTGGTTTTTGCCTTCTCAGAAGACTGGGTAGGATAAAACAAGTGCTGAGCTCAATTTGATCAGTTGCTGTTATATTACCATGTAAAGGGTTTTATTTTCTAAAGAGGAAGCTAAACTTGATACTAAATGAGTGTCCAGAGCTGAGTGTTGGAAAAAAACATCCTCTGTGCAGAGGAATGTCTGTATTCTCTAGAGTAGGACTAGGTAGTGCTTAGCAAAATAATCTAATTCCTGAGGGAGCTTTTCCCGTACCTCTCCTGGAAAAAAATGAGTTTAAACGAGGATTAGCTGCACTGAGATTCTGCCAGATATCTGATCTAAACTCTGGTGCTTTTCTTAGTCAAGTCAGCCTTTGTTTAAAACCAATGAAAGTTGTAAATTACTTTTCTGAGGTACAGGAGAGACATTCTTGTTCCTTAAATAGCTGTCATCATGTGTGTTGTTTCACCCCTCACTGACAAACCAGAACAATGTTTGCCTAGAGATATTTGTTTTCCATTCAGATTTAGGCCTCCAATTTTGTCCAATGCTGCAAACCCTTATAGATGAAACACAATGGGCTGTCCAGTGTGCTTTGTAAATAAGGAAATACAAATGCAACCATGTGCTGCATTGAAAACAGAAGTTAGCATTTGATGGAATGTACATAATGTTTTAAATTTTTTGGATTCATTTTTGCTATGGTTTGTTGCTACAAGCACAAAAACATCACTTGAAGTCAGAGATAGTAAAAATGCCAGCTGCTCCAAAGTTTAATAACTGCTTTTCCCTGAAGAGGAAGATAACAAGCAGATTAAAATGGACTGCTGAGAAGGTAGCTGGACTGACTATGGAACCCGCTCTTGTGTTCTGCAGTTCAGTTCTTTTGAGACTTAAAGATTGTCATTATTGAGGTTCACAAGGACATATAAGACATAAATCACGTCTATGGAAGTGAAGTGATAATTCCTTTTGATGAATAGGAGGTAGCTACACGTGGGTGAGAAAAGTACCATGTTTTCTTGTGATTTTTTACAATTTCAACAATTACATCAGAAGTGCTGCAGGAAGGAAATGCTAGCTCTCTGCATCAGAGCTCATTTTGATTGCTGTGCCACAGGCAGCATTAAGAGAGCAGGTGAAGACTAACCATGCAGCTTTTGTGAAGTCTCAGGGCAGTGTAACCTTTCCTTTTAAAAAACAGTAATTGTTTGCAAAATGTGTGGTGTACGAAGTGATCCATTCAGTAATTGTATTGGCTGAACTAAAGTCTTGCAGTAAGATTGATCTGAAACCTGCACTTTAAATGGGACCATTTGAACTGAACCTGCTATATAATTGACTTTTATGAACAGGATGGCTCATTTCAGACATCTAACCTGAATAATGACATGGCAGGTGAGATTGTCAACTGCTGTATTTCACATATGATCCAGAAGATGTCTGTTTAACCTTTCTCTGGTCATTCCCCTAAAGCAAGGTGGAGCAGCAGCACTACAGGTTATATGTATGCTTAATCAATAAAAAAGAATATTTATCTCCAGAGCCCAATCCCTGTCCTTATTTCTCTCTGTGCCTGCCTCTGTATGGTCTATCTGTGGATAGCCAGAGGACATATTTAAGATTACTTTAAATGCATGTGCACCTTCAAGTGCAGTATATATACTCAGTGCCCCTCTGTCCACTGGAGGAGGGATGCTCCAAATCTGTATCCTTCACTTTTGCCTCTATGTGTGTGTGTTATATGATAGGTGATGTGACCCTCCAGGGCTGTTCCTGCATCCCTTTGGGTGCTTTGCAAGTGCAGCTGCTCAGGCTGACTGAATTAGATGTTAGAGCCCAGCTCAGTATCCTGGTGAATGGTTGCAGCCCCAGACTCTTGATATCAAAGCAGAGATACTGGGGAGCTGTTTCTCAGCAACACCCCATCTTTCCCACTTACACTCTGCTTTCCATGGATATATTTATGTGGTATTTCACAGTAGATGTGAACTCACTCTGCCCACATACTGAGCCCACTTGGAGTGAGTCAGCTCCATCAAACAAGCTGAGTAGCTCTGGTTAACATGATACAGAGCTTTAATAGGGGAAGGTTAGCAGCTCTGCTTGGTGCCAAGAGAGGGCTTGTGGTCACAGAGGGAGCATGTGTCCTCCTGCACATTTGTAGACATCCCCAAGTGAAAACAAAATTAAAAATGCAGAAATTTCCTTTCTGGAAACTTCCATGTTTGAGTTCCCCCCCACCTTCTCTACTTATCTGCACTGTATCTCATACTTGTTGTAGGAGTTTGTGTGTGCCAATAAAGCTTGTGACCAAAGTCATTCCTGGCCCACCCTCATCTCAAACATTCTGCTGGAGAGTAATTTTCTTCCTCTAAGTCCCTTATGACAGAACAGAGCTGCTTTCTGTGTGCAGGAGCTGCTGTGGCAAGGTGATTCTTTAAATACCAGGGAAGGGTGAGAACTTGGCTACCTTGCTGCTGTGCCACAGAGCCCACTGGTGGGATGTAGCTGTGCATACTGAACAGAGCTCTCTGCCCAGGGTATTGTCCCTTGACTTGCTTTTGCCTAATAGATTTCAAGTGGCTCTGGCTATAGCTCATTCAGCTCCAGAAAAATATGACTTCTAGGCTGTGTCATTTGCAAATGTAACCTCAAAAAGCAGTTATAGCCTTGCTGTGCCCATATCAAGGAATAAAATTAATCATACAACTTTTGTTTATAGTGTGAATTTTCCGTTTTTAGGCTGCTTTATTATTAGCTGGTATATTATTGTACTGCAATTTCCATATCAGCTGCACCTCAATCAAAAGTTTTGGTGTCTCTAAGCTTTTGTATACCAAGGGAGAAAATAATTCCTTGGCCTCATGCTTTATCAGTGTTGTCTCTCACTGGAGACATTTCAGGGTAAAGAATCACTCTTATTTCATGTATAAAACAAGTCTGGAGACATAGTGTTGTCTTATAAGAATTTCTGATTATTCTTTTTGAATGCCTTTTCTTCAAATGTTCCAAATTCTTGAAGCAATTAGTTTTTGACTTCTAAAATAAGTTTTTGTTTCCTGTCAACATTTCAAAACAAGAGAACAACTTGGGTTTTTCTTGTGCCATTTTTTGGTTTCAAAACCCTGAGATGACGTTCAAGAGAAAACGAAAATCTTCCATTTCAAAAACAGAGTAAAATAAGAGAAGCTTTTATTTTGACATCTCTTGGGAGTGAAAATCAAACTTTCTCTTGTTGAAGCATTTTTTGCAACAAAATCACTTTTTTTCCACTTTTGCCATAGTGCTACTTTTTTTTTTTTTTCTTTAAGTGGAAGAAGGTGCTGGCATTATGGTGAATATATTGAATCCACAGGGACTGAAAGTGGCCATGAAGTTGGCTGAGGGAATAGGGTGCTGCTGCTCAGAGCAGGGATGTCCATCTGTGTCTTGTCTTTGCTATTCCATGAGACAGTAAATGAAGCAATTGCTGCCTCCTGTGTCTTTGGTGCCTGAGAATCACAGCCAGAAGCTAAGGATATGACACAAAAAGAAAGATAACACAGGAGAAAGACCAAGCAGCTGTTCTCTGGGACTGCAGTAGTTCACTCACTAAGGAACAGTATGGAGGGGCTTGTCTGAGTGCCAAAAAGGTGTACAGGAGATTGCTATAATGAATATTTTGGAGGGGTACATGAGTTCCTTAACAATGATTTGGGGTTAGCCAGTGAAGGGCCTTCCCAACAGAAACTAGTTGATCTGATGTGAAAAGAGCAAAGAAGCAGCAGAAGGGTATGAAAAGAGAAGAACACTTGGAGTTAAGAAGAGCATTGAGTTAATGTGATTGCAGCAGTATTCTGAGCTGTGTAGGTACTTGTGATAGCTGGAGAAAACAGGTCTTGTAATGATGGCATCACTAGAACTGGCAATCTGGATCTAGCTCTAGACTAATATGCAAATTGTCTAAAAAATACTGGACTTTAGAGAGGCAAGAGACTGATATCCTACACATCTGTTGTGTGTCTTCAGAATTTTTTTTCTAAATTGCTTGTTCTAAAACCAAGGCCTTTGGAAGTCATCCCCATTACTGTAATAAACCCTGCCCATTGCTGCAGAATTTAGGAATGAGATGAGGACTGAGGCCCTATTGCATTAGCTGCTGCATGGGTATAAAGCTGTAAGGAGATCTTTAATGACAACATTCCCTGTTGCTATTTAACTTTTCTTAGGGAAATTGTTGGCTTGGGGTGTGGAAATCCAGAGTTATATGAAATAAATGAGAAGAAAGCTGCAGTATCCAAAGGATAGAAGCAGGGAGAACAGATGAAGATATTGCATGCCTCTAGAGATGAAATGTCTAAAAAATCCAGCAGAGAGGAAAGAGTTCCTTCTCAGAGCACAGAAAACACCCCAGTGATCTCAAGTGGGACTGTGGGCTCATGCTTTCATGGCCTGTGCAGCTGCTCCTTACAGCTTGTGTGGGTTGACTCCTCCCTTGTTATTCCCTTGTGCTGACTGTAGAGCATATCTGAATAGTAAAGAGATTTGCAATTAAGAGAAATGCTTCAGAGAGCTAAAAAAGCTCTTGTTTTTGCTGAATTTATATTTTGTTGCATCTTTTTTCTTTTTATTTTTTTTAAAGCCATTAAATTAACAATTAATAATTTTCAGGGTGGTCACCTGCTTTTACCAAGCACTGAAATTTGATCCCTACCTCTTCTAGCAACTAAGGAGGCAAGGAGCCTGATTAATCATTGCTAAGAAAGGTGTTGCCTGGGTACCTTCATACATCTGCATACATCTGCACCACTGAGAGGGGATGTCCTAAATAACAATGGAAGTGTTTATAAGCCAGTGCTTTTTCTTTCACCTGAGTGACCTCAAGTGCACCTCTTCATCTACCCTTTCCTCCTTTTGTGCATCAGGTCTGGGCAGGGAAGGTGAGGGACAGCAGATGGCAGGCTGACTGTTGCTCAGTTTAGAAAGCAGCTCCTAACATTTGGCTCACACCTGCCAGCAGACTCCGTGTACACTTGTTTATCCTCCTCTGTACCATATGCTTCCATGCAAAATCAGTTCCAATGATCTATTGCCTTATTGCTAGCACTCCTATTATGGTTGTAAGTGAGCATTTCACAGTCATTAATGCATTTACCCTGACAGCATCCCTGCTGCGTGGGCGTCTAATATCACCCACTGTGCAGATGGGTTAGCTCAAGCTCAGATCCACAGACAGCTCCTCCAAAGCCTCCTTGAAATTGATGGGAAGGAAACCCATCTCCAGGGCATGGAAGTTTGGGAGAGCAAGCTGCATGCTGGGTTTCACCCAAGGAATTTGTGGTGGAGTGAGGAAATGCCTCTGTGGGATCCTACTTGGATGCTGAAAGTGTTGGACCTTGATTTCTTGACACAGAGCTGCTCCCTGCCTCTGCAAACCAGCAGAACTGTGATTGTTGTCATCAGAAGATGCAATCAAACAGTTAGTTAAAAGCCCATTGGTCCAATGCAGTGATAGCTGTCAGCTCAAAAGTATTCTGCCCAAATGAGAAAAGTTGATAAGGACCAAAAAATGTGCTTCTGCTGCTCTGGAGGCTGTCCCTTGCTTCCTCTATTCTTTGTATTACTGGAGAAGAATTCCTTCACAGCCCTTCAACTCTATGTAGGAGAGGAACAGGGTTTTCTAAATTGTACTGTATGTACCTATCAGTCACCTGCTTATTAATTATAACTAAAAGCATGATTAATCTGTCACAGATAGGGCTGCTAAGTAACCCGAATCAGGCTAATGCATTTCTGTCACCTGCACAAAAGGCAGCATTATTCTCAGATTTTACATCTGTGTGTACTAAGGCCCACATCCAAACAGCTGCAGAGCTCTGGTGATGCCTTTCTGCCACAGATGGGATGAGGTTGCATCATGCATATCTCTATTGCCCCCACAGAGCCTGTGCAGTGGTTTATTCCCTCGACACTAGCACAGTTTAATGAGGTTATCTTTTGCAAATAATTTTAAAATTATTTTAACATTGATAATAACTACAGTTATGAGAATTATTTCCAGGGACTCCTAATGACTAAGGCTGAAATTCCTCTGTGGAAAGGGTCAGCATGAAGGCCAAGGTGCTACTTAAGCTCTGCAATGAGCAGGAGCTAAGGTGCATAGGTCTCCTGCAAGTGTCAATGTCTAAGGAAAACATTCTTTTGATTTGATATGGTACAACATATTTTTTTTCTCTTCTGTGTTCCTTTTCTCTGACTCTTCAATTGATCCATTTATTTTAATAGCCTAGATGTTGAAAAGTTGATTCCCAGGCAGCAACTTGAGATTAGTAACCACACTTGAAGCCCTCATACATCCATCCTGTGAAATAGTCAGTGCATAGATATGCTAAATCACAGCTAAGCTACACTGTGTAACTTTTAAAATGTCCTCAAGAAAAGCTTTTCACATAAAAGATTTTCAGAACTGACACCTCCAGAAAACTAATTATACCCTACATTATGAGGAGCAGAAGACATGTAGGTCAGCCATTGAATGAACCATTCCACTAATGCCTGGGTGACCTGCTAAGACTTGATGCCCTATTTCTGGATGGGTAAAATATGAGGAATATAATAATTAGGCTCATTAAGGATATAATCTATTTATATATATATATATATATATATATATATATATATATATTTAATTAGATATAAATGGTATTATTTTTTTCAGTCCTCTTATATTTTAAATATATATGAGGAGAAAAAGCCAGCTTCAATTTTGTCTTTTTACACCTACTAGCTTTTTGGTTAAATAAGATAAAGTTTTATATAAGAGTGTTGGTGTGAACTGCCTGAGACTGCAAGATGATGCTTGCAAGCTGTAATCTGCATTCCTCCTGTGCTGCATGCCTCAGTGGCCCAAATGAAGAAACCATTCTGGTCTTCATCTCAATAGGCACTTTCCTGCATGCAGACAGAGTATCAGACAGTAGTTTTCTGAGCATGATGCTTTATGGAAGTTTGTGCAGGGTAATAGTTTTTTTCGTCCTGAGCAGTGCAGTAGCCAACATTCAGATGAGAAAAAGTAGAAGATGGATAAGAAAATATAAACTGCTCCAAAACAAGTGTTGTTTGTGTTGTTGTGTGGCTTTTACAGTACTTTACTTTGCTTTTTTTTTTTTTTTTTTTTTAATTGCTCTTTAGTCATCACGATTTGGTGTAAATGCAGTCCAGAGTAAACTGTTTGTAGCCATTCACATGTACTATAGTGACACAGAAATGAAATCTTGGAATGCTGCCCTTAATGTAGCAATTTCACCAGTTTCCTGCAAAACTGTGCTCTCCTACCCTTTCTTATTAATAAACATGATATCCTTCTGTTTGCTCTCCTTTCATTCTGCACAGCTGTACTCTTCTCTTTCATCAAGAGAAAGTAATAATTTTATTTGTCGCATTTAAATACAGATTTTTTTTTTTTCTTTATTTATGAATAGCAGGCTTAGATTTTCCTTATGGAATAGAAATTAAAACAGCCCTGACATTTAGAATGTAAAGGAATTGCTCCAAAAGATTATAGTCGTGTTAAAATGAGTCACTCACTTTTGATCCAAACTTCCTGACATACACATCCATATATATTAATCATTATGACATCATTGAAGGACTATTTTTGCCTTTTTAATAAAAGCTGAGTGCATTTGTCAACTCATCAAATTATATTTAATCCAGTGAACATACAGATTGGTTAGGAAAGACAAAATGTTGTGGGTGTAAAACCGTGTAAAATGTTTGTACTCTGAAATGCAGGTGGAAAGCCCACTGTAAAAAAAAAAAAAAAAAAAAAAAAAAAAGCAATAATGAATTAGTTTTGCTGAGGAAACTGAAACTTACCTGTCCACAAAGGCGTGGTGTAGCACGAAGATGGGATCGTTGGCAGAGCCCTGCACTTGCGACATGGAGCCGTTCATGTAGATGTGGAGCGCGTTGTGCAGACCGCTCTGCGCGGGGTTCGATATCGCCGTCTGCGGCTCCGCAAACCCTGCCCGAGAAAATCACACCCTGGTGACACTGCCCAGGGCTCCTTCCCCAGGATCAAAGCACTTGCCTGCCCTCCTTTTACGTTCAGCTTTTTAGACAAGAGCTTAGGAAAGCTTGTATTAATGTTTGTCTCTACAGAACACATTCTTTTATTTATAGGAGCCAACACAATACAAGCTATAATCTCTACAGGAGGATTTGGTGAGTAATCAATAATCTTATACAGACAGATTTGCAGGATGGAAATTTGCTGTTATTTTGGAGGACACTTAAAAGATTGGCTTTAGGAAGAGCTTAAAGACCAAGCAGGAAATACTGGAAGATGAGTTTCTGCATTAGTTTTTATCTTGGCAGCCTGTCTATATTTAACTCTGGGGTTATAGCCATACTCATCATCCCATCAGCTGTGCTTCCAGTGTATTTCAATGACTCCTAGCAAAAGCCAACTCAACCATCTGATCCTTCTCTGGGGTTTTCCCAGAGAATAGAAGGAGAAAGCTGTGCTGTCCTGCTAGTCTGTTTCAGAACCTGATGCTGGTTCTGATATTTGACCCATGCTACAAAATCTCTCATATCTGTCTCTTTTATTTGGTTACTGAAGATGTCTTCTTCTCATAATTTCTGTAAGCTGTAGGAAGCATAGTACAGGCACATTAAAACTTCTTCACAATTTAATTATCAAATAAAAAAAAGCTGTGAACAATATGATCATTGTGTTGATCCTCAGTGTTTCCCAAATACTGTTGCAGTTTACCATATCTGCAAGGTGGAGAAAATAAAGATATTAACTTTTATCCATGGGAAATTCCTAATGTCCTTTGAACATGTGCTTTATTTACTTATTTGGGTCACAAACTAGCATTTTAATGAGAATCACTAATATACTTTTTGAAGTGAATCTCCCAAACAGTCTTGCTATTTGATGCCGTGGCTCACACCACAGGGCAATTTCTGACTTTGCAAGCTGGATTCCTTTTGTAGAAAATCTGAAATGTGCCAACTATCAGTGGGTGTTCAGTTTAGGGAACAGCTGGTATGAAAAAAAACCCCTTCCCTGTGAAAATCCTAATGTGTAAGATGGAATTTGGGTCCACAGTTTCATCTGTTTTGCTCTGGATTTGCTCCTCTCTGAGTCACACAAGGTATTAATTGAGATGTGGCTACAGTTGCCTTATGAGTGGGATTGTACTCTGAACTTGGAAACCTGAGTTTTACACTCAACTGGTACTCTGATCTTTTATGTGAAATTATTGCACTGCTTTGTCACTCTAAGTTCCCCCATAGGGCTTTTTGTTTTCAGCCAACCTCTTCAAACAAGGGGAGAGCATCTGGCATAAAACCCACTGGTATTTATAATAAGATAGCACCTAAGAACCAAAATAATGTAATAACCATCCATCTTTCTGAATCTATAGTATGACAAAGTTTTTGAGAAATTCAGGGGAAGTCAGAGTTGAGAACATAATTAGGACATTTGGAGAAAGTAGAGTTGGATTACTATGAACATTGTAAGTCTTTAAAGTGAAGTAAGTCTGGATTTAGGAAACAAAGAAGAACATATCAACACCTGCAGATTTTAATGCAATAGATAAGGACCAGGATTCTGGAGGAATCTGCTTGGTGACACAAAGACCAAAGGACAGAAGATCTTGAAGTGAAAATTAGGCCCACAGAAATTTGCATGATGATGAATAATATGTTTCCTAGCTATCAAATCAGGAGAAAAAGCAGAGCAAAATATTACCTATGAAGAATGATGCATATTGACAGCCTGTCCAGAACTCAGAGGAAGCAGTGGCAATAATTTTGGCTTTCCTGCTGCTGGCCACAGCACATGATTATTGGAATCAATCCATTTTGGACATTTCTGTGATCATTAACTGGATATCATATATTTGCATATCATTCTGAAGCAATTCTTCCAGTTACATTCTACTGCATTAAGTATGTAAGTATGTTTAAAGGAAGGGTCTGGATAGACAGCTAGATGTTTTATATCAGACTTTGGATGCTTCTTACATTTCCTAATGCATTGCAAACACTTGATCTAATCATTCATAAAAATACACAGAATACTCATTTTGGCTCTGGACTGCTTTTCATGGAACATCTGCACATAAGCAATTTATCTTAATCATCAAAGTCTCTGTACTGGAACAGCTTTAGCCACCCCACCCTCCTGCTCCAGATAACTGGAGTGCATCCAGTCAGTGTCAAAGGTGATGTCATGTTTAACCCCACACCTGAGAAGTTGTAATATCTGATCCCTTGTTATGAAAAAACCATATACATTTTTAAGTTAGCAGGAATAAAGCCATAATGTGATGTCACTGTATCTTATTAGCTTGGGTCTTGTTCTTTTCTCTCAGACATTTTAAAAGGCTACAGTACAGTCAGCTATGCAGTCGCCCAAAAAGCACATGTGAAAACTTCACTGATTTTTCAGAGAGCAGGAAACTTTGCTGAGGTAGCTGCAGTAAAATCACCTCTAAAGCAGATGTGAGACTACAGATAGAAGCAGTGAGCTGAAATAAGAGTTCCTTGTCTCTATATAGGGGAGCTCTTCTTCCTCCAGCTGCCTTGCCCCATGCTGTGCCTTCCTCTCCTCTGCACTGACTTTACCTCGTCAGTCCTTTTGTGAACTGATTTCACTGACTACCCTGGCACTAAACTACCCTGGAGTGTGGGATGTCAGTTTTTTTCCCAGGCCACTAAAATGCAGAATCTCACGTAAGGATATGATGAGAACAAGTGACAGTACCAAAAAAGGAGGGAGAGAACAGACAAATGGATGGAGGAGACTGCAGTGAGCTCTTAAATCATCTTGGCCAGTACAGAAAGCTGTAACATTGAGACATTCTTATAAGTCCTTTGTTGATTATGGTGCATCAGAAATAGCTATCAGGACATACATCACTGAAGTTTCTCCAGTGATTTGGATAAGAGAAAAATCACAGTTTTAGGGCTTCAAAAACCTCATTCTGCTCCTGCTCATAACAGGATCAGCAACAGTGATTCAGTGGATTTGAAGCAGCTTTACCGAGCCAGGCTGAATTAAATCAGGTGGGAATTTAGACCAAAGTTCATTAAAATAGAAACTAATGGTGCTGCTCAAAATTGAGGCTGCCTGACAGTTTTTAGGATGGTATATAGGCGGTTCTCATTGAGCATGCAATTAGGTCATGTGTATGCCTTTTAATAGAGTACTTGATTTTATTAACTGCATTTTGCAATCTACTAACAGAGACCATAGAAGTCCAAGCACGATCAGTCAAGTGCAGAACTTTATGTGCTGAAAACAGGTGATGTTTTCCTTTGTTGCTCATTTGCCACTGACTGAAGTGCTGTAACTACACTTAGCAGCAGGTATGCAGAGCTTGGGGAGCATTAGCACTGCAAAGTGCTACAGAAATGGAGGATCCATTCCAGCAACCCTATCTGCTTTAATTAGCATCTCTGGCATCCCTAGCATCATTTAGATATCCATAACAGTTTTGCAAGTGCTTTTCTGAACTTCAAAACGGTATTTCTTACAAAATAAATTCTAGTTTTGTGTGACTTTCTAGACAAGTGGTAAAGACAGCTGGTATTTTAAAGGTCAGATTCTGCTCTGTATATTGCTTGTAGTGGGGATTGATTGCACCCCCAGCCAATTTGCTGAAAACACTAAGCTGGATGGTTGATCTGCTGGAGGGCAGAATCAGTGAGGCTGGAAACGACCTTGGAGATCATCCAGTCCAACCTATGACCAAACATTCTGTGTCTACTTGACCATGGCACTAAGTGCCATGTCCAGTCTTTCCTTAAACACTTCCAGGGATGGTGACTCCACCACCTCCCTGGGCAGCCCATTCTATTGTCTAATCACACTTTCTGTGAAGAAATTCCTGAGAATGTGCAACCTAAACCTCTCCTGACACAGCTTGGAGCTATGTCCTCTCATCCTGCTGCTGATTATTGTGGAGAAGAGACCAACCCAAATGACACCCTGGTCTGGATCAGCAGTGGTGTGGCCAGCAGGAGCAGGGCAGGGATTGTCCCCCTGCACTGGGCACTGCTGAGGCCACAGCTCCAATCCTGTGCTCAGTTCTGGGCCCCTCACTGCAAGAAAGACACTGAGGGGCTGGAGCGTGTCCAGAGAAGGGACACGGAGCTGGGGAAGGGTCTGGAGCACAAACCTGATGGGGAGTGACTGAGGGAGCTGGGGGTGTTTAGCCTGGAAAGAAGGAGGCTCAAGTGGGACCTCATCACTCTCACAGCTGCTTGAAAGGAGGCTGCAGCAAGATGGGGTCAGTCCCTTCTCACAGGCAACAAGCAACAGAAGAGGAAGTTACCTCAAGTTGCCACAGGGGAAATTTAGAGGAGATTTTAGGACAAATTTCTTCATGAAAAGGGTGGCTGGGTATTGGAACAGGCAGTTGAGATAAGTGGTATGAACACCATGCCTGGAAGTGTTCACAAAACATCTGGATATGGTATCTGGAAATATGGTTTAATAGTGAAAATGGCTGGTTAATAGTTGGACTTGGAGACCTTAGAACTCTTTTCCAATCTTATTGATTCTGTGATTCTATGGTTTAGTGATGGACATGACAATGTTGGATTTATGATTGGACTCAAAGATCTTAAACGTCTTTTCCAGTCTAAATAATTCTATGATCTGATCCTCTATCTGAGTCCAACTTTTTCCCCTTTCTCCCTGAGTATGATTTTTCTTTAATAAAGTTTTCACAATTTAGAGAAGTTCAGGTCAGATAGATGCATCTGCTTTAAAACAGGAGAAATATAAGAATTTCAAGGCCATTTTCTTGAAGCTCTTTGAAGTTAGTGATGTTCCTCTAGCTTATATTTGTGCAGTATTTATGCCATTGGCAAATTCACAGGGAATTTTTCAGGGTTAAATCTTACATGCTTTTTCAGGTGGTGTTATTACTGTAATCCCTCTAGAGTGAGCTAGCTGCAAGATCCATAGAATTTGACCTATATGACTGGAGTAAATGGAAGTTTGTGATTATCTAATTTAGACCATTTCAAGATCCACTTATTTTTCTTTACAATTTGTCTTGTATAGTTTCAATATGATCTGTGCTGAGTAGTCTTTCTAGTTCTCTAGCAATGGTTCTTTGCAACTTGATGACATTTTGTCAGTGTGCAGCATAAATTTACCTAGAGGTGGAGGTTCAAGCTGGAATATTGGCTGTAGCCTGAAACTTTTTCAATTAGAAGTTTTCTGTTGGCTAACTTCATTTTTAGAAGCCATTTTTTCTACAGCTTTATGGATTGCTGTGAAAATACTGAGAAAAGCATTCCAGATGAAAATTCCTCATTTCAGAAAAAAAAAGGAAAAATATCCTATTGAAATGAAATTACATTTTGAAATGTTTTATGTTTTATTCCATTATTTCATGACAGAATAGCAGTATCAATACATAATTGTGACAGCCAATGGAATGCTATGACATGGTTTGGCTTGATAACATTTGTCATGAGTTAATTCATGAATAATGAAAGTGAAACAGGGTTTTAGAATTTTTTACATGTTCTTCTGTGACTTTGTACAAAACTTTTTTCATTTGAAGTTGCTGTGAATAAACTAATTTAAACTGTGGAATCTGCTTATAACGAAAAAGCGAATCTAAATTTTTCAGCCATCTCTTGTTCTTAGGAAGCAGCACTCAAGATGTCACACACCAAAACTGAGCTGAAAAAAGAAGCCAAATTGCTTAATTTGCAGTCAGCTAATCCATATCTGATCTTTCTGGTGCTTTTAAACTAGGCTGATTTTCTGTTCTCTTGTATCCATGAAGTTTCTAATGTAGTCAGCAGTGTTCCTCAGTTAGGACCATGAATCAACAAATCCTATTTAAAATAATTGCTTCCAGGGGCAAAGTGTAAACTGCTCTTAACCTATTGTTTTTCATTCATAGCAGAATCTTGTCTGTCAGATTGAGAGGGCAATTCATGGGCACAGCCTCATGAGAGTGTTTTATTGAACTATATTGACCTTTACTCTTTACACTCTGGCTGTTGTGATACAAATTCTTCAGTGACATAATTTCTGTCTCTCCAGCAGCACTTTATGTTAGTCAAACAGAAATTTCAGCCTGCCTTATTGTCATCTGCTCATAATGATGCTTAGACTTGCCCCTTTGAAGCATAAAAGTTTTAGCCTTTGTTCCAGTGCACTGAAGAATGAAAAAGCATGAAGTTTTGCCCAGAAGGGGATGTTCTGTGTGATCAAAAATATTTTTCATTACAGAACTGAAACTGAAGTGTAAATCTCACATTGGTGTAAATCAGGAACTGCTCAATTACAGTCACCCTCTTAGTTCTGAATATCTTGAATAAACCTAGAGTAAGTCAATGCACTTACTTTGGATTTCCTTGGGATCTAAAAGAAGTTAGAATTTGACCTTGGGTGTATTGGCACAAAATTGTGCAAATAAGTAAAGCAGGATTGAAAAATGTTTTGCTTTGAAAAAGAACAAAATTTTAGGATGTACAAAGTGTTAACAGGTTTGTCAGAAAGCAGTCAAGAAGAAGTAGGCACAGACATGGTAAATGCAAGTCACCAATCTAAGCTTGGCATTTTTACACAGCAGAAAACTAAGCTAGCCATTTTTAAAGAAAGGAGTTAATGCATTTATAAGGGATTTTTTTCAGTAAAATTTCTTTAAAAACTTTCCACCATCTTTTTCAACATTAGCCATGAATTCTTGACTTCACATTGGAGTTCAGTATCTAGTTAACTAAATAAGTTGATTGGCAGAAATGTTTGTGGTCCTGTGCTGTATAGTTGTGTTGAAATAATTCAAGTTAAAAAACAAAATAAAAACACTCCCACTGACTATGCTTTTGTTTTGTTTACAATACCAGTAGCATGATAGTAGACCCTCAGTGATTCATTACTTGTTTACTTCAATTCCCTTTTTTCTACTTCTACTCCAACCTCTGCATCTATTCACACACTTTATGGAGTAAAATGTAGGCTAACCTGTACTCAGTTATGCCACATTTTTATTTCAAATACTTCATGTAGATTCTGTTTTCAAGGACGGAAAGCACAGTTATGTTTGGAGATGCAGACAATTATTGTCTGGATTCTTTCTAGGCTGCAATGAACAAATTCTGAATTTCTGACAATTTTTAAGCAAGAAAATGGTCTACTCTTCCCCCCAAAAAAAGCTTTATGGCATTCCTCACTGCATTGAGACTAAGACATATTAAAACTTCTGATGTCTTAGAATCATAGAATTGGTTAAGGTTGGAAGGGACATTAAAGATCATCTTGTTCCAGCCCTTCTGCCATGGGCAGGGATGCCACTCATCAGATCAAGTTGCTCAGGGCCCAAACGAACCCGACCTGGAACACTTTCAGGGATGGGGCAGCTTCTCTGGGTTCAAATGCCTCACCATCCTCTGAGTAAAGAATTTCTTCCTAACATCTGATCTAAACCTTCACTCTTTCAGTTTAAAACCATTGCCCCTTGTCCTCTCAACATCTACCCATATAGAAAGTCCCTCTCCCTTCTTTTTATAAGCCCCCTTAACATGCTGGGAGGCCCCAATAAGTTTCCCCTGTAGCCTTCTCTTCTGCAGGCTGAACAACCCCAGCTCTCTCAGCCTGTATTCATAGGAGAGTTGCTTCATCCCTCTTATCATATTTATGATATATATATATATATTTATGGCTCTTTTCATCCTCACCCCTACTCTGTTTTGTATTGTTATGCCTTTATGCAGTTCTTTCAAACCAAAAGCTCTGGGAGATCAAAAGTAGATCCCATTTGATTCAGCTGATTTATGATATTATTGAAATATATTTATTGATAAATGTACAATGTACTTACTAACAATTTTGCAATATTCAAAAGAGTTTACTAGACAGATAATTAAGAATTTATTTTAGTAAAGAACTTTTTCTTATTAGCCAATTAAATAGCTAAATAATTAAGATAAACAACAAAATTATTTCGGAAATTATACTAAGTGTCATTTTTGAGGGATAACTCATGTTCCTTAGAGTCTAGGAAAAAGTATTTTGTGGAGTTCACAGTGAAATGATGTAGATATAATGTGCCAGCTGGCAACACCCTCTTTCAGCCTTGTTATTCAGCCTGGACTCTGGAAGACAGAGAATTCCAGGGCAAGCATGTACCCTCCATGGCTGCATGGTTACATATGGTTGAGCACAAACAGACTATAGGATGCTCTCCTTTTCCACTGTGTTTTTTTTGTGCTGTATTTTTTTGCAGTGCCTGGTGCTGACTATAGCAGGAGACAATATCTCCTAACAGACTCAGGGGTCTGACCTAGTCCATAGTTTCTAGTTTGTTATCAAACACCTTTAATGGGGTTCTTTCTGTCTGCTGCTCTTCCAGGTGAAAGCACAGCTTTTTCTTTCTTTCACAGTTATTCTTCATGAAATCAACTCAAACTGCCCAGAGTTTGAAGACTCTAACCCCAGAGAGAATCAATTTACAGATGGAAATGGAGTAACAGAATAAAGCATGTTACCTTCCAAAGTGTTTCGGAAGCTGTAATTGGCCATTTTATCCATGGGTCCAGATTCATACTGAGTCAGTGAAAGGCAAAATTCGACATCAGCTGAGGTTGGGAGCCTTGGGGTCCTTGATTTATCGTGGTTCCCAGGATTTCTCCTTAAAGGCCCCTCGCCTGTGGCACTGCATAAAGCCTGTTGGCTGTTGTACTCTTCAGACCGAGTGCAAATTACCTGCATAAAACACTTTCTATTAGAGGAGTTGCAATTACAAAAAAAAAAACCAAAAACAAAACAAAACAAAACAAAACAAAACAAACAAACAAACAAAAAAACCCCAAAACAAAAAACAAACAAACAAAAAAAAACAAACAAAAAAAACCAAACAAAAAAAAGCACTTTGATAAATTTCTTTTAAGAACAAAGAAAACATAGAATGTAATAACTTTGTTTCAAGAGTATATATTATTTTTTATGTTTCATGTGTATGATTTTAATATCAGATGGTTATTTCATTGAAAACAGCCCTCTGATCCAGTGGAAATTTTGAAGTAATACACGAATCTGTATCTGAAATTACCCACGTGGACTAAGGCATCAAATCATTCATGCTCTTGAAAACTCACTGAGGCTAAATTCAGTGTTACCCACCAATTGAGCAGGACAGAGTTAAATCTGCTGCTGAATTTGCTAAATGGAGGGTTTTTGGCTTCAGCAGGTGACTGAAAAAAAAACCATAATTACAGATTTTTTTTACCCCACACAGTACGAGTGGGAAACATTGACTTTAAACATGAAAAAAAAAATTATTATGAAAATATCTGTGTGTGCTTTGTCAGGGTAAATGGACACTTGTTTTCTCTATGTCTCAATGATGCTACAAGTATGAAATGGGAAAAATTGCTGCTGTAATTCCTAGAAATGTTGCAGAGGTGAACTTATATCACCAACTGAAATATCATAGTGATGGATGTTGTGAAAGGATCTTAAACAGAGAGGTTTATAAAGATGTAAACTACTATCAGAATCTAGCATCATTTATATAAATATTCTGGATTCAGACAAAGTTCAATTACAGTGGCATAAAAAGTCATTATTTTTCAGATGATCTGCAGAAACTGCCAGTCCAATTTGAGACTCCTGGAAGAGCAAGGTTTTTCAATGGTGTGTCTATGAGAATGAAGCAGAACAGCAGAGGCTCAGAATTCCCAGAAGTTCTTTTGTATCCTTAGCAGGTAACATTGAGGCTCTGAATCAAACTCAACTGTCTATTGTTTTGTTTTCCTTCTGAAAGAAACACCAAAGCAAGTAAAACTCCAAACCACCAGAGACCCCTTTAAAACACAGGACTCTGCAGTTAGCAAGTAATCAATGTGGTTAATGAGGAATTTGGTAGAGAAAGAATAGGTCTGAGTGAAGCATCACAGGGGAGAAAACACCTAACACTGAAACCTCAACTTCTTTTATCCTGAAGGCACATTTATATTTCATGGACCAAAACAATGAACAAGAAGGTGAGTGAAAGCAATCATCTCTGCTTTGAATGAGATGGAAGAACATGAGATTCTCTGTTGAAGGGAGTGGGTGGTAGATTCATTTCACCTATACCAGCCATGTGGAAGCTGAGATTGAAGCAGCTGGGAGAGGGAGGCATGTCCTGAGTGTGATTCAGCTCTCCCAAACCAGATGTCTGGTAGGTGAGATGTACTTACCTCTAGGGGTGCCTAACTCTCTCCATTGACTAAGTCAATGAAATAAAATGAGTGAAAAAATCAATGCAGAAACTGTCTCTGGATTGCAGTTAGCAAGGGAAGCAAAATTAAGAGTGTTCAACTTAATGCTCTATTTCTGCATTAGGGTGGGATGAATCACACCCTGGAGGCTCAGATGTGCTTCTGAACTAACTAAAGACAGAGCCAAAGGCAAGTTGATGTGCTGCTGAACTAACTTTTGAACGAGTGGAAGGAGATCAGATGAATCCTTTTGTAAGTGATTTGATGACAACTTTCCAGATAATGTTTGATGAAGCTGGTGATATAACACAGAGTCCTTAAGAATTTGGAAGCTCTAGTAATTTCTTTGTTTATAAAGATGTACCATTCTGTGTCCCTACAAGTGCATTAGTGATGAAGGTAAATGTGTCTTGGCTGGTGAAACTCAACCTGATTCTTAGCTGTTGCTTGGCTCAGAAACTACCTGTGTGTGGATTTTCTATCTATCTCTCCTAAGGGCTTTATCTAGGTTAATATCTCCTGGGTTCTCCATTCTGCCATCTCCTAACTTTCATCCTTTTCCCACTGCCCTGGGGATAGATCCCTATTGTGTCTTAAAGAGGAATCACATGCCATGTTCAAGACACAGTTTTCAGATATTCAGACAGGGAATCTTCAAGCATGAGCTGAAATATATCCCTAAACAAAGAAAATTTTCCCCTTTGTTTTGTTTATCCATTTCAGTGGGAATTAATGTAATTGTTAATTGTCATGAGGTTTATAAATTTTTAGAGTGCTAATGGGTTTTTTTTCATTTATGTCTCAGTGTATCCCTCATTAGCTGTCTGACTGACCAAATTCATCCTAAACAAAAGCCAGATGCTAGAAGGCATTTGGAAATTCATGGTCAAGAAATGCCACAACGTAAGTGCCAGGAATGAAAACACTTATCTGTAATCTTCTGCTGTTTCTTTTTCTGAACTAAAAATTAAGGCCTGGTCATAAAATGAATGAGAATGCTTTTCCAGAAAGATTTAACTTTGGTGGTATTAATTATGTCCTGAAACTATAATTTGCTGTTTTAACAGTCATGCAATGTGTAAGTGATACTAGAACACAGATCAGCCAAATGGTTCTTTCTGGATGTAATCTGCATAAAGCATACATAAAATAGGTCACATAAGTGCCTTCTTTTCCTTAAGCAGGAATATTTTCTGCTGTAAATGTGTTGGTCTAAAACATGATATTTTATTCCCTTTTAGAAACGGTCTTGACAAACTTTCTCAGTACACCCTGGACTAATCTTCAAATTCCAGCTGCACCTGCTTGTGTGAATTCACCAGTTACAGGGAAATTGTTAGGAAGATACTCTGAGGAAAAGATTATGTAAGTAGTGACAGAGCAAATACCAGTAGATGGCAGTCCAGAATACACAGCATCACTTCTGGACCTTGTAGCACCCAGCAAAAAAATCCCTCTGTGCACTGCAATTGAGATCTTGAGCACAGCTCTTCAGAGTGTTTCTTAGAGAACAGATTGTAGAGGCTACTGTCTCACACCTTTGGCAAATAGGAAAACCTTTTGTCTTTTGCTTTGCAACTGCTTGCACAGACCAGCCCCTGCACCAAAATAAAGGGAACTGCATTAAAGAAGATTTCAGTGATGTTCAGTCTTTTGCCTGCTGTCTTTAAAATCAAAGCTTTAGGGAATTTTGTGACAGATTTCTTGGGGTTGCTTTTGCTTATTAGATCTGTGCTCACAAAGGCATTAAACACTGGTAATAAACACATGGGAAAAGAGGATTCTCTATAGTATTGAAATAGGGGCTCACTCACAAAGTGACCCAAAGTTCCTCAGTTTGTTGGGGCAGTGGAGCCACTCAAAGGGCTAATCCACACTTCTGTGTCCTTTAGAACTGATTCCTTGTGCTGCTTTTCCTCTGAGGCCACTGATCCCCCCTCCAGAAGCTGTACCAGCATATTCTCACAGTGCTGTGTTGCAGATTAGATACTCTAAAAGAACCACTCCAGACTACAGTCAGAGCAACCACTCGAATTGCTGGTGTGTGCCAGCCACAGACATGTGATGTAGGCACTTCACAGCCTTCCTGGACACCTCCCCTCACCTCTGTTTGTCCTACATGAAATCTGGACTCCTGAGTTGGAGCCTTGGGTCTTGTTATGGAGCCAAAAGAGATTTTGCACTGATTCACTGTCTTTCTCTGTCTTTCCCCACTTATTCTCACCACCTTGCTTGGGAATGTCATTAAAGCACAGCTCTCACACTGGATTTAAAACATTTGGCAGCTGTAAAGAGGTTTATTTTTTTCTCTTTTTTTGGCTGCATTAGGGCCTGGCATAATTTAATCCTAATTAAGTGGCATCTAGAAGCCATTTACTCACCAAACCAGGAAAATGCAAGGAAATCCCCAGATACAAGCTGTGCCTTGGGACCTTGTTTTTATAGGTGGAACTTTGAAAGGTAATGTATCTGTTGCAGGGCAAAAGGGTTTTAGGAGATTTTGCATATTTTTATGTGGTTCTTCATGTACTGCTGAATATTGCTGGGAGAGTTAAACATGCAGAGAATCGAAAGAAAAGGAGAACATATGCAAAGCAAAGCCTTGAAGAAATTCTAAGAAGCATCTCCTAGAGAGAGATGGTAGCCTGCTTCTTCTGGTGAGTTATTATCAAGCCCCAGTTTTTATGATAATAATGTAAGTTGTTGATTTATGTGCCTCTAAAGGTGCCTATTCTTTATCTCTTACTTTGACCAGCTCCACTGCCACCCACACATGATCCCATGGGCAGCCAGTCCCAGGGACATAGAGGCTGAGGATACCCAAGTGGCTCCTTCTGCTCTGCAAAGATCAGGATACCCTCCAGTGTGGTCCTGAGGTGGCATGTGAAGTACCTCTTCCAAGAGGAAACGCTTCAAATTTGTAATCCATGTAAGCATATCATTAGAGAACACACTTCATAAATTCTTTCTTTATAGTTGCTACCATTTGGGCTCTTGCTTTTTAATGTACCAGCCTGTAGCTGGCACCACAAACCATTAAGTTGCATCAAAAATTAAGTTTGTGAGCTCCTTGGGTGTCCACAAGCAGATGGATGTAAGAGTTTGGCTGCTTTAAGAATCAAGAAGTGCTGGCTTCTGGTGTTTGTATTTCTGAAAATTTCCTGCAGTTTTTAAAGTTAGATGTAAAATAATGTTTCAAATGATGTGTCAGGCAATTCAGCTAGCAATGCAACTACTGGATAAAATGTACTTTGAATTAAATAACTGTGTCTGAATAGCTGAATTAATTTTTCCTATGAAGTAATGTTTTCAGGTAATGGATCTAAAGTACTGTCATTATTAGTTCAGAAGCATTTTATCAATTTTCTATGTGTGTAACTTGTTTCTCTTTTGTAGTAGCTTTGCTTTTGTGTAACTGGTTCTTCAGGGTGATATGGAATGAAGTGCTAAGGGAAATTTTCCGTGCTTGCAACAAAGAATTGGCAGCAGGCTTACCCCAGCACATCCAAGAGCAGCCAGCTCTCCACATTATGCAATTGCTGCTCTCAAGTCTTAGGAGAGACAGAATAGAGGGAGCTGAAGTTGGTGGTGTTTCCTGCTTACCACAACAGCAAACTGAAATAGCACATGGATTCTCCAACTTTATTTTCTTCATCCTGTGTCTAGCACACTGTGGGGATTCCCAGACTCTAACGTTCACTGCCAGCAGAAAGATTCTGCTTTTAATTTGCAGAAGGCTTTTATGCATTTGCAACTCCATTGACTTCAGTTGTTTCTTGAAATTAGTTCTGCTGCAGGAAGGAGAAAAATTTAACCTCCTACCATTTAGAATTATAGAACAGTTTTTGTTTGAAGGGACCTTTAAAGGTCAGCTAGTCCAACCCCCCTGTCATGGGCAGGGACATGTTCAACTTCTTCCATATCAACTGTTTTTTAAAATCCATTATTTTGAATAATTGTAGAAAAGAGCATATTAAAAAACCCCAAAAAACAAAAGCATACACACAAAAACCCCCTCACTCTCAAAATGTCATGGAATACCTCTTATTCCCATATAGTTTCCTGTTAAGTTGACATGGAATTGCCAAAATTGCTGAAGCATTAGTATGTCTCATGCAGTCCTAATGCTGAGTGTGACACTTGAATCATCACAAACAAGTCACTGAAAGCATGAGAAAACCCTTCTCACCCACCCTTAACATGAGCTAAGCAAACAAACAAAATCAGTGAAGATTCCTGATAGTCTTGCTGGTGAAAGAGAGGCAGGAATCAGAAGTGTCACTCAGATGACAAATATGAGAAAAATGTGGATGGATAATTCACTCAGCCAAGTGGTAACAGCAGCATGTTGAAGAAAAAGTAAGGTGAAAGCAAGAGTTTCTGCATGTATCCATGGGTATCCATGTTGCCATGGCAACCCTTCAATGGAATAAAGTATTTTCTCCTTTCTTTGGGATTAAAAAAAAAAAAAAAGAGGGATGGTGTTCTGCAAATAGGCACTTTACCTTTTTAAAAATAAATCTAAACCATTTCCTAACATAGCAGCATAGCAGGCATCATTTTGCTGTGCTTTTGAAAGACACTTAAAATTCTAAAAAGGACACCATATTATTGATGTGCTATTCAAACGTTTCTCTTGCCCTCTTTTTATTTTGAATGCTTGCTAAAAGCCTAAATTCCTTCACATTTCTGGATCCTCCTCTTTTTTTTTTTTTTTTTTTTTCCTTCCACTCATGCTGTTTTGCTACAGAGCTTAGATAATCAGAGCATTCTGCAGCAGATCTGTGGCTGTTTTTGGGTTCAAACTGAGGCTATTTTTTTCTCCCTTTTTATTTTTCTGGAGTGATATTTTGATCTCTTACTTTGTGCTACTTGAAGAAACTGTATTGACTGTTATTCCCTATTAAGCAATTTTTTAAAATTTGTATTCAATGCTAATAAAGACATATCTTTATCCCAAACTCGTGACTGAAACTGAAGATCCGTTCAATCTCTTTAATTCTTTCTCAGGGTAAGACAGGAGAGCCCTATATAGATGGAAGATATTACTGGGAAATGATAGTATTTGAAGGGGAAGCTATCACTTGTTTTGGAAGTTTTGATGAAATTGTAACATTTCCAGAAGTCTGAAAAGAAGCTGAAAAATATAAGTGATAAGCATTTCCAGAAAATATCTGGAAAATTACTTGGGTGCTCTTACCTATGTATACTGGCATTGAATGTATTTTAAACATAGCATACCTTTTATTCCTGCACCTCTTAAAGGTATAGAAAAATACCTCTTTGAGCAACTTTAAGACTATATTAGTGGGAACTAACTTTAAATGAGAAATTATAATCCTGACTGTTTCTTAAATATATGAATTGCTACTAATACATTTTCTGTGTATTTATTACCATGATGAAGCTATCTGAAAAATCTGGACACAATTAATAAAGCCTTAAAAAAAACCAAATAAAACCAAAAAAAAAACCAGCTAAACACAGCTATCTGACAACTGCATGCCTTTTAGAAAATCCTGCTAGTAACTTGCTGATTTCTGTGTATTACCTGTCTCCTCCTACTTTGGTTATCTCATCCAATATACTGTATTGATAGCTCCACTTGACACATGTAACCAGTGCAATTCTGGTTTCATTTTATTCATTTTCTGCACAGTTTTCACACAACAATTTATTCAACTCAGTGCAGAACAGCAGAAGATCCACTTCTTTCTGATAATGCAATCTAAATAATCTAGTAGAGTTGATCCATATTCATGCTGTTAGAAATAAGAATAATTTGAGAAAATGGGATGAAAATTCATATTTGTATCTGTGTCTATTTTATGGCTATGCCTACACAAAATTAAATATGTCCAGGAAAATGCCCAGGCACTGAGGCCAAGTGACAGCAAACAACCCATGTCTATGACAGTAAAATAATTTTAGTCTGGTAAACAGGGTGTCTCTATGTAAACATCCACCTGGGAATGATCCCTGAAATGTACCTGTCTGAGAGAGAAAAAGGAATGCCAGGGAACAGCCTAAATAGTTCTGTCTGTTTTTCCAAATGCTTGAATTAAGAGGTATACACATCCTCTATTATTCGGAGGGCATAAATCAAGACTAAATACAGCCCAGTAAGCCCAGTTGGGTGCTGATTTGTAATATGCCAGAATATCCCAGAGCTGCTTGCATTTGTCTCTGTTAAACCACTAAAACTGCCCAGCCTCCATTTGGGCTGTCGCTACAGAAATAAACAGAAGACAGATTTAGACGAACATAATCACAGACTTCAGCGCCAGAAGCAACTGTTGCTATTGTCATGATGGAGTGTGTCCATTGAAGCTAATGGACCTCTGTCACTGTATTCTAGGCAATGTGGCAGTGATGAGCAAGAGACCAAAAAAAAGCTCTCAGTGTTCTCAGAGGACACTATAGCTCAGCTATATGAGACCTTATCACTCACGTATACATGTAATTTCACTGTGCTTTGTGGGCTCATTTGAAGTGCTTTTAATTGGCTGGAATCACTGTTGTGTTTGTCTCTCAGTTCCCTTGAGCAACAGAGATTATTTCTTCTATTTCTTTGAACTACTGATGTGGATTACACAGCTGATTCTTCTCTGCTCTAAATCTTTGGTTTACTTGTCTGTTTAACATTGAAAGCAGGTTTGTTTAATTTGATAGTTTTTAACTTGTGGATGGGAGGAATACACTGGGAGAGGGGTAAAGAGCCTGAAAAACCTTTGCTTCTATTTCCATCATTCAGCCACCCACTATTTTGAAAGGGTGCTAGAAATTCATGTGCATAAATCCTGCTCCTCTGACCTAACTGGCACACCAGAATCAAGCAAGTTTAATCTGTTAAAGGCCATGTTTGGACACAAAGGCATAACTTTCTGCCTTCCACTTTGCTTTTATGTTCCTAATTAAACAGTCTAAATCCTACAGTCAGAAAGAAATCAGACAGAGTTACAAATAAATGGTTCTAAGTGAAGATTAGATCCACATAAAATCGGATTTGCTCTCTGCTGTTGCTTACTTTCTCTTCTATCTAAGGGAAGGCAGAGTGGCTAAGCTCCCCTCTTTTGCACCTCACCTAAGTGCTTAAAACAAGCTAGGATTATTCCCTTCTCCTTTCCTTGGCCAGTTCTTACCTGCCACGAGGAGAAAATGGATGCTGGGCTAAGTAAATTGGGGTTGGTGGGATGTCTGCCACCCATGTACTCATCATTGCAGACCTCACAGACCTCTGCATCTCTCCAGTCCCAGTAGGGGATGGTGAAGCTCTCATCCCCTGTTAGTCTCTGGATCTGGCGTTCCCACATCAGCAGAAAGGCCCGGTGCCAAGGCAGGAACCCGGGGGCTTCGTGGGCAAAGTCAATGTCCCTCCACACACTGGAGCCCCCTAAGAGTGCGTCTCGAGAGGCGTAGTAGTGCATCCACACAAAGAGGTCGTACACGTTGATGTCTCTGAACATGGGGCTGGAGCCATTGTCCATCTGAGCGTACGTGCCGGTGGCGATAACGTAGTCCTGGCTAGGGATGCTCTTTGCCAAGTTAAGATAGGCAAGGAACTTGTTCTTCTCAGTGGTGGTGAGCTGGAAGATGTTTCTTCTTATTTTCACTTGCCTTTCAGCGCAGTTGATCCCGGAGAAGCCAAACTTGCACTCCCCACAGTTGAATCCCATGAAGTTGCCTACACATCTACACGTCCGGTTGTAAAACACAGAGGGCCAGTCCTCTCTGTCATCCACTCCTGAGAAAGGGAACTGTGGTCCCAGTGGAGCCTGGGAGAGAAGGATGTTCTGGCAGGACCCTCTGCCGGAAAGCTCCCCACAAGGGGACCCGTCTCCGTCCCAGGGGGGACAGCACTCCTTGCTCAGCAAGCTCTGCACGTTGGCACAGACCCTGGGGAACTGCCCCGTGGATGGCTGTGGGATGACGAGCAGAAAACCCAGGGCAAACAGCAGCATGCTGACAGAGCAGCAGGAGAGCATCAGCGCTATGCTTCAGTGCCTGCAGTGCTCTCTCTGGCCCCTCCAAAGGCCTGTGTGTGAAAGGAATTCCTCCCCTCCACCAGGAATGCTTCACTGCTGACTTCTGCTACAGCACACCCTGCAATGTCCTTCCCCATCCCCACACGAGATGCATTTACACACAAAATACACTTCAGGGTTAATCTCATTATCACGTGTTCTAGGTGAAAGCCAAGTGACTTTCCCCCCACCCCTGACAAGTTTCAGAATACAAGCATTTATTATAAACTTTCATCTTCTGCCTAGCACATGATTGCTCTCCTCTGGCAATTGGAGAGGAAGTGAAATTAAAGTTTGGACACAGAATCAATTGTGGGTTCTTAGAATTCCTAGTTTGATTATATGCTTTAAAGGAAATGGTTGGTTAAATAAAGACGTAGCAGAATCTGGTCTGTTAAATAGAAAGAACAGTGAACCTAAAAATAAAAATACAGAATTTGTGAGCAAACTATTTTTTTAACAGGAAACAAAAATAAAATGTGGTCAGATTAAGTGTGAACATAGGGCAGAAGCAGAAAAAATTATTTGACTTAGCATTTTTACATTTCAATGTAAACTGCCTTTCTTGGGTTAGCATATGGCAAAGGGAGGTGAGGGAAGTAATATACTTTTCATAAGAAAATAATTTTTGTTCTCCTAGAACTGATAACGTTTTCACAGTTGATGACACACAGAAGTCTGCATGACAGTCTTCTCCACAGTTTTGTGGGGAACACAGACAATCTGCCAATAGATTTTCAGAAAGCACTTCGAGCATCTGTCTCTGGATCAGGAAAAACACCATTGACTCCTGTTTTTCTCCCATCAAGCAGTTTGCAAACACCATATCTGTGTTCTTTACTCAATATGTTACTGGGAAGACTCCAGACCACCCACCTCTTTCTTCTTGTACATTAGCCTGAGCAGAACTGACAGAGCTGCATGAGCAGATTTAAAAGTTAGACATTCTTTGAAGCTGCCCCTTGCAAGAGGACAACTGTTGTTTCACTGCTGAGCAAAGCACACATGAATTATCCATTATTTTCTTCAGCTAGTGCTACTGTTAGTAAGAGTGGCTTTCTGGGTTTTTTTTTCTTACTGAAAGCTTTGTGAATAATTTCCTTGTGCTTAGGGAGGGCAGGAACATATAGGCAGATGCAGTGAGAGCTGTGCTGGGAAACGAGCCCTTTGCTGGGATCAGGAGATCATCACATGACCGTGCTGAGGAGCACGAGGTGCTTTAATCCTGTTGGCTTCTACGCCTCAGGTATTCCAGGGATTATCCCCAAGTCCCACTTCCAGAGCCTGTGATGGGGGAGCCTGGAGCAAGAAGGGCAAAGGGAAAGCATTTGCTTTTTCTAACTGTAGTCTGATGTTTACTATTTTTGAGCTGACTCCCCTGGTTCCCATGTTAGGCTTGTAAAACATATTCTATTGTAGAAAGGCTGCTTGTTTGATTAATTTTATTTTATTTATGGCTGTTTGGGAAACCTTGCCATTTCATTTACTGTTCCTCCCATGGAGGCTTCTACAAAAATGCTATGCATGAGGAAAGACCCATCTCTGAAGGTAGCAATATATATTTTTTAATTTTCACTGAAAAGCTACCAGGATTGGGAGAAACTTGAGGCAGTCTCAGACTGGACCAGAAAAGCCCTCAAATATATATTTATGCAGACAGTCAACACAATGTTTTAATACTCAAATTAGATTTTATGTTTAATGTTACAGAATAAGAATCTGAGCCTTGAGAGCTGTCATATGATGAGTTTCCAAAGCAGCTGGTTAACCAGGGATATTCCCTGTGCAATGGTATGGAGGAGAAGCTTTGAATCAGGAATGTGACTCAGGAGCAGCACACGCCCCTCTTGCTTCGTAGAGATGTCAATAGTTACTAGAAGGAAAACTCCCAGAGTAGTGAGGAGTCTCCCTGAAGCTCACCTGCTGGCTTGTTTGCAGTGTTAGGATCAGATTTACAGCACTGTCCTGCAATGCTAAACTGAGCCTCACAGAGACAAAGCCTATGGATTTCTGATGTAGTTATGGACAAAGACAAGGAACATTCCAAGTGAAAAACTATGGCATTGAATGGGGGTTCACATTACCTCATCAAATTAATTCTTTGTTTCCTCAGAGCTGAGCAGGCTGATCTTCAAAATATCATATCTTCCTTTTGTAAAATGCTATGGAAATTTCCATTCTTGGCTGCTTATACTGAAATGATCAAAGTTTTAAGTATTATTAGTGGGTTTTATAAAACTCTGATAGCTGGATGGCACCATGAAGGAAGCATCCCTCAATATTGCTTGTTAATTACTTGTTAGGAATTCTGTGGGGATGTTAAGTCTAGCTGGCTATGTTGAGTGGGAAAAAAAGAAATTTGGGATAGGGAAATGGAGAATAATTATTATTGTGGTTATTTTAAAAGTCAAGCATAAAGCTGTGGGAAACAGAGGCTGGATAGACAAAGTTGATGCTGCTCAATTACCAGTGGAAATATTAATTGTCTAGAGAGAAAGAGAAAAGAAGGTTATTTGAGATGGATAAGTACAAGGACCACTTGACAATTAGAGAACAAATGGAAGGACAGATAGTCTATTATCCAGACAGGAAATTCAGTGTGATAAACCACTGGGCTCAGATTGTGTGGACCAGTGAATGTTACTGGATCAATGCTATTATTATGTGGCCATGTTATGTTTTATCTGATATTGGGATACCTAGACACAGACTTAATGCATCAGAAAACAGGCATTCAGACATGAAAACACAAGCCAAATATTACAGGCAGCTTCTAGGATCAAGAAAAATATCGTTGATCTGCAGTCCAAAGCAAGGGAGAAGAGATGCTGATGCAATCAGAGCAATGCAAGCAAAGAATCTATAGCAAAAGTCAAAAGGCAGATTCTCCCTGTTATAGGCTGGAGATAGCAAGTAGCAGAAAAATAATTACCAATCTATCAACCTACAAAACTTGCCTTATACCTGTCAGTCTTGATGACAGGGCAGCATCTAAGGGGGATGCTAAAGCAATATGTCCTACAGGTTTGTTACACTCCACTTGCACTTCACCTCTGCTTTCAGACCTTTGCTGAAAGGCAGCCTGACTTCTGGCTTTTAGCAGCATGCTGGGCAGAGTGGAAATTTTGGTATGTGGCTCTGAATGCTTTCCTATCAGCTTTCAGAGGAAAAGTGTCAAACAATTTCTTAGTACTATGTGGCTCATACCTGTGGCCTTGATAGCTGACCAGTGTGCAGATTTAACCAGGTGGATAATATTCTGCTGTTTCAGGAGTCCCTGTCTCTTCTAAGAGCTCACTGAGGTTGAAAGCACAGAAGGTTTTTTCAGCAACCTACAGGGAAATTATTCATGTTTCTTCTGGGATAATGTTCTGCTAATTTTTCAAGGGAAACTTGCCTGCTGAGGGGCCAGACAAGCAATCCACCCCATGAAAAGCTAGTGATGGAAAGCTAAGGGAGGGGAAAGACCAGTCTTTGCTCCTTTCCAGTGTCCTCTGATTCCAGTGACTCCTGGGCTGCCCATGGTGCTGGGCTCATCTTCAGAACCAGCTGTATCTAACAAGTCCCTCTAGGTGCTTCTCACTGACTTGTCCTGCTCCATTTATCCAGCTCTGCAGAGAAACAGGGAAAGAATAAAAGCTGCTAGTAGCCGTGTGTTGGTTTTCTCTGTGTGCACGCTTTGGAAAACGGATAATCAAACAGTGTATTAAAAACCACAAGAGTGACATTTAGCACAGAGCAGGTCTCAGCAGCTCCTGGTGGTAAGGCAAACACAGCTGTGCAGTGTCAAAAAACTGAATTTGGAAAAGGAATGAGAGAATCAGTTGGGACAGAGAGCTGAGGTCACCTCATATAACCTCTTCTGGACCCAGAGCTGCTAGGCTTCCTTCAAACCTAGCTTTTGCTCATAAGTAGAACTACATCAAGTAAGCAGTTCAAATGCATATTTTTCTCTGAAATCCAACCACACATTATTTTAAATTGGTCCTTTAAATCCTCAAAAGCAGTGAGGAGAATACTATAGCTTTTCTAAAGCGTATCTGAGAAATTTGCCGAGGGAAATAAAAACTTTGTGGATGGCAAAAAAGTCTGAATTTTACACACCAACAGAATATCTTTTAAAATTAAAAAAAAAAAAAAAAAAAAACCTCACGAAAAATGTGATTAAATGTGGAAAGAAAATAGATGCAGAAGAAATTAATATCATGTGCTGCTTTCAGATTTTCCTTTGGGTAGTATCCTTACCTGCAGTAAGCTTTGCTTTGTTTCAGTTTGAAAAGAAGTATAGCTGGCTAGACTTCCAGAAACCTCAGAAAACCTCTTAAACTTTGTGGTTGTTATTGCTAGTGGATTCTTAAAGTCTGCAGTTTTTTCTTCCCTTGAAACCCACTTATCTTTGTAACTCTGGTAGAAGGAGCAATCAGATAAAACCTTGCTGACAGACTGCAATATAAAACATGCAGACATCTTCCACGAGATACAATGAGAGAAGGAAAGCTGTGGGAAGCAAATGTTCCCTAATTCCCAGATTGCTACCTGCATACATGTTATTTTTGTAAGATTTGCAAGCAGAGGAATGTGCTGGAAAGGGCTAGAAGGAGATGACCTGCAAACCCAATGGGTCCTCAGGAGGATGATGTGTGTCCTCCCTCTGCTTCCCTCACTCTACAGAGGGGAGCTCTCATGGTCCTTCACTCCCAGATCAGTGCAGGGTAAATGCAGATTACAAAGAAAACAAGCATAATAGCTCCACACATGTTTCTATTAATTTAAAACTCTCTACAGCATATGAAAGATAAGGGGAAAAGACATGCATTGTTTAGAATTCAAAAAGTCTTATTAACCTTCCATAACTGTCTGATAGTGCTCAAGGGCCCAGCTGCATGAAAGACTCAAATATTATATGTCTGATATAATACCTGATATAAAAAATGATAAGTCTGTTATATTATCTGGTCTCTGATTTCCCCCCACCTCCTTGCCTGCCAAATTGTGATTGTAATGAAGAATCAAATCATACTGAATTCTACATTCTCTGTAGGACTTCACTAATTATTCCATGACTAAATAAATATATAAATAAGACCTTGACATTCAATTTCACTTCAATGCAAACAGTGGATAGGAAACTATTACTCAGACTGCAAACTTTCTGAATAAAGAACAAAATGTCTTGGTAAGACATTAGGCATCTGGGAAAATGGGGAAAGAAAAGTCCTTCCAATGTGAAATTATTCTGATAATAGCTGACAGTTTTGAGTAACAAAGAGAGGGGGAATTACCAGAGATTCTTCTCATTGTTCCCCTTAATTTTTTGCCATTATGATGCAGTGTGTTTGAAACAAGCAAAATGAGACTTTTTTTCTTCCTACAAGTCATAGTTAAGCTGCTATGCTTGTAGCTGGATGAGTTCAAAACCTGACCAGACAAATTCAGGCAAGAATGAGCCACAGAATTACAGAACATGAATGCACTATCTCTGGCTCCTGAAGTCTCTGTACTCTAAATTCCTTGGGGAATGGAGATCACTCCTGGGAAGTGAGGCTTGCTCTGCTCCCAGAACCACAGTGCACCTGCCAGGGGCCACTGAGGGAGCAGGATAATGGACAACAGGGTCCTTTATTTTGATAATTCCTGAGACAAAAATGAATGAAATATTGTCCAATTGCAGTGGTATCTTCAGCACAGATGTCACCAGGCATCTGGTCTATACTGAACAACAGTGCAAATAATACTGCATATACCTCCTTGATATTTGGCAGCAAGATCCTCAAAGTAGCTGAAAAGCAAAAGACACAAAGATTTGGAGTTTATTTTAAAAATTAATAAAGGCCTGCTTTCAGCTTTTCAGAAGAAAAAGCAAAGATCTGGAACAAAAAAAAAAAAAAAAGCCTAACAATTTTGTGGGTAACAAAAGTTATTCACATGAATACTGTAAACATTATTTGTGCACCACTTACACATTCTGGGAGGCAGAATGTACCTAGAAAAACATTTGAAATAAATGAATGGCCAAGTGTGTTCCTGGAATTCCTTTCTTTTCCCCAGGCCAGGGAACAAAGATATAGAATATACCAGAAATAAATAGCTTAGAAAACAAGTGATGTATCAGTTGTGCAGGGTAGTAAGATATTAAATAAGACAAATCAAAAACTTTAAGAAGATTTATGTTTAATATTTCTGACATATGTGTAAGAGATTCTTGTGACTTAAATGGCTAAATTAATCTTAAATTTTCCCTGGTCATATGAAATGTACTTCCTAAGCAATTTTATCATTCCAATCTTTTTGTTAGAGTATAGTTTCAACAAAAAACCCCATAGTCACATAAACATTTTGAAGGCCTTGAATGGCAAGGCTAATTTCAGAAACTGTGAAGGACTGAGTGGGTTCTGATCACTGTGATTCAGCAGACCATTTGGGAGGTTGGAGAAGCAAAGATTTCTGAGTGAGTTCTCAAAGGAAACTTTATATTGCACCTTCCATTTCTAAAAACACATAAAAATACTAAAAGCCCTCATGCTTATGCCAAGATCTTCTGTCACCCATTTGCAGATCTTCAGATATAATAGACAAAATGTGTTTATCTCCCCACAAGGAATATTTGGCTACATTATAAATTAAAGGATTCTATTTTGTGTGTGCATGCCCACTTGCACTGATGCAAAGCTGGGCTTTTGTACACCACAGACTTAGACTGACACACCAATAATAAATTGCTACACTTCTCAAATAAATTTATAGTCAGACACATAAAAGGTTTTGCTGGAAGCTTTGTGTACATTATAGAATTTTAGGGTGATCTAGCATTAAATACTGCCAAATTTATATTGAACTTGATCTTCCACTCACAAAAAACAAAGCCACCATTAGTGTTATGTTAGATAAAATTAATTCAAGCACGTGGAAACTGCAGGGCAATATTGTGCATCCTGATAGCACATGCCTACAGCATGAACAAAGATCTCTTCACCACTAGGGAGTGATAAATAGGGAGTGAGAGAAGGACTAAAAGTGCAAAAATTACTGCCAGCATACATATGGTTAATCTTAATTGCCCCTTACACCAAAAATAAGAAGATACCAGTGAGGATTCAATCCCTTTTAGATGGATGCTTTCTTGAGGAGTCAGGGTTCTTTTCAGTATTTTATTATTATTTTGCAGGTGATGATTAAAAGCAAACACTGGCACAAATGCCATGTCAGATTTCCCCATGGAAAGATGCAAAGCTCAGAAATTCCTAAAAACATTTGCTTGTAGCTTTTCTATATGGAGTGATGTCTCAAGTTTTCTAGGTCTGATATTTTGGGATCTCCCAGAACTAGAAGTAAGTGTCAGTTCTGCTCCACTTTTGGGACTGTCTTCATTTCTGAGGGCAAATCTCCTGTTTTCTATTTCAATGTCTGAAAAATGTTGGACTTCTTAGTATTTGGTGGGCCTTACTATTTAAAGGGCCTTACAATTTGAGTGACAGGTCTTTTACAAGATAGTTACTTTTGTGGGTGACTTTGTAATTGTTTTGGCTTTTTGTTTGTTTTTTAATTGTCCTTGAATGCATTTGATTTCACTGTGATCAGTATGTTTCCACGTGTGACTTCTTGGGCTTTGAATACTTTATGTCACCTATAGAACTGTTAATGTGTTGGCATGACATATAAATGTGTATTTTGTTTTAATTCTCAGACAAAGAAAGTAAGGTGGAGAGAAACAAAGCAGCCCTGTGCTGAGGCCACACAAAACCTATTTTTATCATGTTTGAGAAGTGTATCAAAACTAGCAACAATAAAAAAAGTAATTTTCATTAACATAATGCAGAAGAGAGCTGATTGCAGTACCATTCCACTTGTGTCCCTCTAGGTGACCAGTCATTTCACCCTGAAACAGACAACCAGGATAGTTCTGTTTAATCCCTTTCAGAAGGTGACAATTTCTCTCCATCACTAGAAAGAACAAGGTAACCAGCCCAGACAGACTTCTCAAGCAGGCTGAGATGTAAGAAAGGTGATCCTAACCTTACATTTAACCATTCATTACCTCACCAGGGCAAACCTGAGCAGTCCTTGAGCCCAGCAGAGATGCCATGTGCTGCCCCCAGTATGGCACTGGTTTGAATTCATCTTCACTGAAACATTTTTCTACCTCTTGAAAGCAACAGAAATTGAAGCATCCTTGAGTGAGTTGCTGATAGAGTTGCCAAAGACATCTATCAGAAAAATAAACTTGCATTTTTGAACTGTTAAGTTCACATCATACTGTTAAGTTTACATTAATTCTGCAAAACCATCCTTACAAAGAAATAGGCTGGATAAATGCTCTAATTTTTAAATGAGATCTATGCCACCTGTACACTTCAAAGTACCAATAAATCAAAGAACATAAATTCCCACAATATCAGTTGTTTTGTGACTTTTATTATATTTCTAAACAACCTTCTGAAATAGAACTAACATTAGGAGATAAGTAGCTTTTCTAATAGTGAACAGTATATTTCTCACAAATAAAGTGAAAGTTCACCATTATTACCAGATTTATGAGCAAATACATGACGTGGAGTATTTCTACCTTTCTAGAAAAATAGTACTGAAGATGTAAAGCAGAACTGTTTAAAATAAAATATCCAATTTTGACTAAAGGAGTCTGTACATATGTTGACTTTGAAATGCAATTTCTATGGAAACTACAAACAAAGAGGATATCACAGAGAGTGCCAAGCTCATACCCATGCCTGGACTGGTTTCAAGTCTTTTGCTTGCTGAGAATTAAAGCTGAAGGTTTTCATGCTGAATTCTATAACAAAAGTCTTCCAGCATGTGATTTTCCTTCCTTGACTTCTCCCCACTCCCTTTTGATAGCAAGGCATGAATAACACATTTTATTTTCTTAAAGACTAATCATTTTGAATGCCTCAAATTTTGAGGTATCTAATTGTTAAACATTTTTCACTTTCAAATATTGCAATGTAAAAATAGCACTGCAAAAGTATCCACCTGAATATATCAGTCCAGGTGTTTATGACCAAAGTAGAGAAATGGATGATTATGGTTGCAATCAGTATGGCCTTTTCAGAAATCACAGAGACACAAAGATCTGAAATGCATTCTATAAACAGCTATTTCTCACTATTTATTGTAAAGGGAATCTGCAACACACTGTGTATATATATATATATATAATTTGTGTTTGTGTATTACTTAACATAAAGATGTTTTTGTGTATTACACCAAATATAGTAGGTTATGCAGATTATATTGAATAATCTGTACTTACCAGTCCTAGGGAAAAACACACAATTTTAAAAGAATCTTGAAAGATGAAGAAAAAGTCCTAGGACACTTGAAAACTAATTTGTATTTTGATAAACTATGAAAAATCTAATAATTCAGAGGGTTTGTTTCATTATTAATCAAATAATTTTGTGATTCAATTCCTTTATTAACAGAAAGGTGGTTTTGGCAGAATTAAAAAAAATATGACAGAATTTTCAAATTTTAATACAATAAAAATAAATGTGAAAGACTGTGTTGGGAGAAAATACTAAAGCTTGCAAGACATAGAATATGCAATGCTGCTTGTCTTTAAAAAATAAATGAAAATGAGTAATTTTTTGTTAAATAGTGTGTGAAAAAGGTGCGTAGTCAAATTTTTGCAAAATTGTATTTTCTGCAAAAAAACGAAGAATGATCAGGACATTTAAAGAAGATTTTACAGCTGCCATATACTTCTTTGGAATAGAGGAGATAGAAGAGTAGATATGTTGCCAGTTTTTTAAACTTTAAAACCATTGAATTTTCAGAGTTTCCTTAATATCACAGAACATATTGTATGAGGGTACAGAACAATTAAAATGTGGGAAGCAGAAAGACTCATCTGAAAATATAGCAATATAGAGAACACTGAAGATCTTCATTGCTGATCTTACTTAAATAAGTGTTAAATATTGAGTTTGAGTTTGAGTTGAGTTATAGTAATTATAACTTTCTTCAGTTTAGTTTTCTTCTTCCACTTTTCCTAAAATGGAAAAAAAACAAAACCCCTAAACCACTGTAAATCAAAAGAAAAAGAAACAGAGAATAAGTTTCTCACAAAAAATGAAAAAATCGAGACCATTATATTTTGGGTTTATAAATGATTTGACTAAAAGTTTTTATAATTTTGTTTTGTTTTAATTTATTGAAAGATAGCTTGAAATTCAATTTTTAAATGAAAAGTTCATGCATTTTATTAAAATTTCTCAAACTAAATGTTAATTTGTCTTAATTTCCTCTTATGCATTTAGCCAATTCCCAGTTCTATTTTCTTTTCTTTTAGAGCGATCAGCTTATATTTATTAATGAAAAACTGACCTTTATTTTCTTTTAAATATATCTTCAAACATCTGAAGACACACAATCTGGCTTCAGAACAAACACACACATGCAAGAGGAAAACTCAGAAGAGTAAAATATTTCATAAATTGCTAAATTTCAAATGAAAACAGCTTTATTTTGACATTTCCTTGCAAAGTCTGTTTTCAGAACATAAAGGTTTTGTGTAGCCTTGTCAAAGAAAAGGGCAAAACTAATTAAAAATCAAATTGTTTCTGGCAGATAGAGTTTCTTTGGGGAGTTAAGATGCATACATTTATTACCTGCAAGCAGGTGCCTCCATGGGTGTGTGACAGGTGAGACAGGGGCTTAGTTCAGGTCTCTGCAGACAGATATTTGAGCCATTTCAGATGGAGAGGACTAGGAGAGAGACCAGGAGGCAGTCTGGTGCCTTCTGGACAAGGCAGACAGAAAGTTGATGAACTAGACTGAGGCTTCTCAAGGGAGTCCTGTTGTGGAAAACAATCTTTCTAAATAATGCCATGGTAACTCTTGTCTTATTAGTCACAAAACCACGCTTACAATGAATGAAAAAGAATCTTGGTGTCTTGGCATTTTGTGATACCAATATAGAAAGAGTGTTATGTTTACATCCACTGGAGTTTAGCTGCAGGAAAGAGTGGTTCACAGTAGAGCTTGAAAACTTTTGAGGAAATTACACAAGCTGAATGCATTTACCTGTGTGGGGCTTTGAATGAAAATGTGAGCAATATGCATCTGCACTTGAGAACTCAAATTTCCCTCTGCTTGGCCATGTCCTCAATGCTTTTAGCCTGTGCTGCAGAGAGGACTCCCTTGGGTGAGATGAATCTGAACAGTTAGTGCTATGTGTAAAGCATTGCACATTTAGACCAGTGCTGTATCTTCAGAGCCCTACAAAAGGAAATTAATACATGGGAAGCCGGGCTGTTATTCTTATTTTGACAATAGCCTCATTATTTTATCCTGCTAATCTGATTTTCAAAGATTTATACATTAATTTTTTGTACATTAATCCCTGAAACTATGCTTGAAAAGCCCATGCTATAAATACCACACAACTAATACACATGCCAGGAGTAGACAAAATTTACAAGAAACAGACAAACCTCAGAATAATAATTTCATTATTTCACCTTTATAAATCATCCCAGCTGTTCCAACACTTTAATTGCAAAGTGACACTTCCAGTCTTAGTGTATTGCAGCCTGTGTGATAAATCATTTCACTTTATACATGTTATGAGTCTGACTACTGTACAGGAGTCATTTTACAATCCATCTGCTTTACAAAGGCAGAGTATACAAGAAATTAAATTATATAACTATAAAACTCAATAAAAATATTGTGTCGGTCCTGAATTTATGACAATGTGCATATGTGCAATATATGTAGTGTTTTCCACATACTCCTTCCCAGTATCCCAAGTAAACTTCTCTGTGGACTGCAGGTATGGGCTGAACAGCCTGGGAGTGGGAAGAAGGTAGCCTGTCCTGGAGTTATTGTACCCAAAAAGTGATATTTTATGGAAGTTGCATGCAAAGGACAGAAGCTCCAGAATAATTTCACTAAGCAACTTGTAGACAAGGGAGTAAGAAAAAAATCAGAGTGAGGAAAAAAAACAAGTGTGTGACTTGTTTTCAGACTAACGCACTCAAAATATAATTACAATTACGAAAAAGCAGAAGGGATAGAAGAGTTTGCTGTAAACAGTGGCTTCAGGATGTCAAAATGAAAATGAACAAAACTGAGTAATTACAGGAGTAAGTACAGTCCTAGCATGGGGTCTGCTATTCTGTTAGGCATGCACAAAAATTCATAGTAATGTTAATAAAGGCTGCAGAGACAGACAGTCTGTGATCCATACAGCCATTCCTCTTCAAATTTACCTGCAGAGTTATTTGTTCTGCAGCCTTAAATCATAAGAAGCCATTGTTGTTCAAGAAAAAATGCCATCCTTTATCTTCACTCATCACAGACCTAACACTGAAATGGCAGGATTGCTGACAATCATGTTATGCAGCCTCTCTCAATAATAGGTGTGTTGGATGGAGGTCAAGCTGTTTTCCATGGGCAGAGCCTTCCAAAGCAGTGGCTTAGATGCTAGAAATGTTCTCCTTTCTTATCACTTGATCCTTGTCTTGGCTGCAACTCACTACATCCACTTTGCTGATTTCAGCTTGTTATCATCAAGCTTTGAAGGCATTTGACTAAATCAGAAATATGAATGTTGCAATTAACATTGATTTGTGAGCATTCCCCTCTGCAAAGATGAAATAATTTCACAAATGTCTCAGGACATGGCATTTCTATGTGACCATATTAACCTCAGCCTACCAAGTAGTAGTCTATAATCTGTGAAGCATTATGAGGCTGGAATAGAGGCATCCATTATTTTGCTCAAGAAAGAAGCAGCTTCCCCCACACATAATCACTGCTTTTAGATATTAATTCTCTCAGTATACATCCTGGCTACAGTGTTAACATTGTGTGATGCAAAGTGCTATCCATAATTAATGAGCACCTCAAATCAAGGCAGTCATGATTTTAATTTCTGGGTTGCTATTTTTATCTTTGGTTTTCATTTGTGAGATTTGAAAGAAAAATAATATTATGGTCTCTGTCCATCAGGTTTACTTTTTATTCTATACATATTTTCCTTATGGAAAGTTTAATCTTTTTGTCTGTGAACCAGTAAGGTTCTGCACATAAAGAAACCCATTTTGAAATCAGCTCCATATGGGCAGACCATATGGGCACACTGAGTCCCACTGAAGTGAACTATGGTTAGCATTTCTTATTTCTGCTCTGATAACATGCATGAGTCTCTAACCATGGGCCTTGTTGTGCCAGGAACTGTACAGACAAAAGAAAAACCTAATCTTAGTGCTAGCAGATAAACCATCACAGTACAGATAGCATGAATACTGCAAGTCATTATGGTGGCAGACTAGGTTGTTAAATGGCACATATCGGTATTACCCTGTCAGATTTAATGAAATCACCATTTTTATATCACCCCCTTTATTGTGCATCCCTCTGGAAGAGGTCATTCTCATTTCCTTTCTGGGTGTAAATCACAAGTGTTCTTTCCTGCTGTCAGTGAGGTTGTGCATATGTGTGTTAAGGTTAGAATGAAGCATCATTTTGCACTCTGGACATGTCTAGAGAGGGAGGTGGCTGTGGAATAAGGGATAAAGGGAACATGTAGTGCATTAATAACCTTACAGGAGCTCCTTGTTCTTAAAGCTGGGTGCAGTAAACTATTCAGTAAATGTGTGCATGTGGAAAGGTTCTGTAAAATACCAATTTCCATATGAATTTATGCCTACAATGCTTTACAGATGTTCCCTTTTTAGGAAAATCCTGTATAATGGCACCAGAATTAAACCAAAGGCTTATTTCCTGACAGTTATGTTTTCCATGGCAAATATTTACATGTAAAAGCAGGAAAGAATTATTCTGATCCACCCAACAAAGGTGAGAACGTGCTTATCTGTCCTAGGAACATTATAAAAGTGACTCTTCAGAGAGAAGGAAGAAAAGATGGAAAGGCATATGCATGTGCATGTTTTGTAATCAAGGTTGCTCAAGATTTCACAACGAAGCTCTTTCCAATTATATTGCAAGCTCCTTGCTTGAAAAAGAATGGTGGGTAATAATCTGGAAACGGAAGATTAAAAATAAGAGGCAAAACCTTAAGAGTTATGATAATATCCCATTAAACAATTTATCTGGGGCTGCAATGGATCCCCTGTTATTAAAATTCTTTAAATCAGGTTTGGAAGGCTTTCAGGAAGAGATGCTCTCACTTAATCCAAAGTTATGAGCTTTACTTACAGAATTTCGGGTGAGAGCGTCTGACCTGTACTATGCAAGCAGTCAGCTTAGATGATCATAATGGTTCCTTCTGGCCCTAAAATCTATCAATATATTAAGCCTCCTGCTGCAATGCTCTGCTGCAGAGGCAATTTACATCAAGTTCTGAAGAGCACTTAAATTGATTGTTTCATTAAACCCCATCTGAATGCTCCTACGTCTTGATGCGCGCTACTTCTGGGTGCCTCACAGATCTCATTTGGAGATCTTCAGCTGCAGAGAGCCTGTATGATGTCTGCCTGGGCTGCCTTGTGCCTTCTGCACAGGCCAGAACAGCCTGTTCCTGGGGAATTCAGGAGCCCTGATGCCATGTCTAGTGCCCGTGGGTGGTTCCCTGGCTGCCACTGGGAGGTGCTTCCAGCGGCTCCGCTCAGCGCTCCCGTTGGCATCATGAGCCATGAGCTCAGCCCTGTGTGGGAGCGAATTTCAGATCTTTCCTACACCTACAGCCTTATGCCAAAAATAAGATGCAATCATTTGTTTCCTAGGTGATAGAGGCGCTGAGCATGTGCAGTGCCTGCTGCCTCTAAAATGGTGAAGTGTGTTATCAGCCTTCCTTACAGAGCTTTTGAGGCAATGTATCAAGCAGCTTTTACTGCAGAACAAATGGCTTCTTGATTATGTACACAAGGAGGAAAAATGTATTGAGGTCTGCAATTCAGTGCTCATTCTTGGCAAAAGTAATTTTAATCTATTTGTTTGCTTTTTCTGTGGTAAGTGAAGGGAAGAGGGAGCAAGAAATGTCAGTTCCAAGGTTTCTAAATAGCAGAAGACCTTTTAGATGTTCTTTCTTGATAGTCTTTCTTAATCTGTCTCTGTATGAAGCTGCAGAAGTTCTAGTTTCAACCTTGTTTTCTCATGCAGATTTTGAAAGCTTGTCAAAGCAGAATATCATTCAAGTGTGTCTTCTATCTATAGAGCATCTGAATGCCAAAAAGACATAAAAATATTTGCATTATGCTACTGCCCTTTGCAGGAGACAGTAAAGGGTAGCATAAAAAGTATAAAAAGACTTTCTGTATCCTGCTAGATTTTTTTAGTTCATGCTTTTTTTTCCAATATTTCAAATGTCTACAAGTTTTGAAAATATGCTAAGAATTTCTGAGTTCTTGAAATACTGCACTTCACTTATCAACTTCAATTTCATTTTCATTTATAATAGGTACTTATAGATGATTTTATTTTTAAATGTAGTATTTTATTGAAAGGTCTACTGAAACTTCTCTGTTGTCAGAAATTCTTGACTTCTTTGGCATAAAGTCCACTGGAAGGCCAATCAATGATGACACCTCCTATGTATTCTACTCCACTTAAGACAAATATTTAAGTAAAATAAATAATATTTTTTTTTATTCTTCTGAGTGATACTAATCATCGTGGACAAACTGATGGGATTTCACTATACAAATATTTTTATAGCCCTGCTTTGGAAAGCTGAAAATTGCTGATTTAATTTATAGATATTTTCATCCTGATTATAAGCAAGAGTCTAATTCCAAGGTTTCACACTCCTTTGTGTAGCTGGTTTTTAGGCTGAAAGTTGGAGCAATCTTTGTGCTCTATTGTTGATTGGTGCAGTGAGGTGGAATTCCCACTTCCACAAAGTTCCATCTCTTGGTGTCCATGGGGAGTGTTATCTGCACCTGCCACATCTGGGGGTGTGAGCACATGGGGAGGAGTTTCTTTCTCTGTAAATTGATTTTAACACAACCTGCTCCCCCACCCCCAAGCTCCCCCAAAATCATGCACATGCACAGACTCCCCCCAGAACAAACAATCAAAACAAAACAAACCCAAAACCACACAAAAAGCCCTAAAAAATTAGAATATTGACTTCTCAACTTCTTCCTTACAAAAACCAGAGGGTGACATGGAATTGATGAGAAGGTAAGCTCTAAAATATTTGTAGCTAAATACTTCTTATCTTATTTTTCTACTTAAATCAAAATCCTGACTATTTTATCAGGTTCAGGAAAAGGTCACACAGCAAGATGATAATCTGCACAGCTTTCAAATCATAGTGAACCCATAAAACCTAATTTACATGGACAGTTGTGATATTAAAACCCTGGAGGACTGCAGTTTACAGGACTGCAACAGAGCAAAGTCCTGTGTTTCAGAAGGCATGATTTTTTGAAGACAATATGGTTTGTTAAATTGCATTTTGATATTACATCTTGGTAGGAGCAAAGTTATAGAAAAAAGAAATGACTCTATATCACAAAAACCCAAAGTGAATTGTGATGAACACTGCTATCTCATCAGTTGATCTGGTAGCTGGCCTAGGTGCTGAATTGTAACAACAAGCCTTGAATGTGGGAAGGTGATTCTTGTCACCTTTCTAATGGTATTTTTGTTGTTTATTTGTTTATTCCAGAAGCCACCTTTGAATAACTCTCTTCTGGCTACAGGAGTATTTTATTTTCAGCCAACACAAGCAAAAAACTTGATATCTTTGGAAAGAATTTCTTGAATATGGCTAGAAAGAAAATATGGCAATGTACACTCAGTATCTTCTTAAATATAGCAAATCATTACCAAATTTATTTTACTCTCAGCAGTTGTTCTATAGTCTTCCTCAACACTTAGTTCTATCTCTTTATATTACTTGCTTTTTTTTTGGACTGAAAATATTAAGTGTATTTCTGGAGAATTAACAAGCATCCTGTTGCTGCTAAAAGCATGTCCAAAGTGTCAATATAAAAGAGGCTGCAAATGCTTTGTGTGCAAAAGTGAGAAAAAATAAACAATCTAGGGCAATATGTCTTGTGAAGCTGGTTCCCTTATTGCATCAGCAAAGATTTTGCATGCTTGGTTCCAAAGATGTTAAATGTAAGCAAAATCATGTGTGGTTTTTTTTTTTTTTTTTTTTTTTTTAAAACAGCAGTGTCAAAACCCCAGAAGTATTATCAGTATTTATAAAAAGATTAACAAAAAGAAGCTCTTTACTGTGGAAATTTTAGCATCAACTCAGAAGGGAATTGTCTCTTCAAACATGGTCCTAACAAACTTGACCAAGTTATGAGAGTTTTGTTTCTCTTCTCCCACTGGAGTTAATAGATCTGTGCACAAAGCACATGTTTGGAACCAATCAAAAGCCCATTCACCCCTATAAGAATAAGTATTTTTCTATCTTTGTGCAGGCTTTGGATATTATATGACTTTATGAGACCCATCTTCATCTCACCCCAGTTTCATATCAAGTAAACAGTGAATGTCAGATTTTTGTCTATATCCCTTACAAATTTTAAATTTTTTTATTTTAGCAAGACATGGCCACCTTCAAAGAAAAATGGGAGATGCAGGTAAGATAAACATTTGGCCTACCCTAGGGCTGTACTAGAAACATGGAACAGTTACTGCAGTTTTCTAATAAAGTGAAGCAGAGCTGTGCCTATGGAAGGAAACAAAAAAAAGAGACACTGATTTTTTTTTCTACCAAACCACAAGGAGAGTTTCAGAGTTTCATTGTTACCTGACTTATTCCTTATTCTTTTTTATTTCTTCTACATTCAGGGATCATCCAAGTGCTCATATACGAGACCTTTCTTTCATTTATTTGTTTTATTTCCCATCCCATTTAAGCCTGAAATAATGTCTCAGAACTTCTTGGGGCCAGAGTGGAATTTTTCATGTGGTTTCTTAAGGTCAGAATTCATATTGGAAATCTCAGTGGGGCCACACTGTGATAAGCATTTCTGTCAGCTCAATGTTGTGGGAGTAGCTGCATTAGAAATATGCACAATAAGGTAGGTTTGACAAATGAATAAGCTCAGAATGTTCTTTAGCACACCATGTGTCTGAGCTGCTTTAATGCACAGACTGATGTTTAAGCACAGGAAAAGTGGAGAAATGATCATTTAAACTTCATATTCATCTAGTGGCCCATGCTGGGGAAAATACAGATGATTTCACTCTCCAAAAAGAAGTTTACATCTGAGTCTCGACAATTTCTTAACCAGTTTTGTAAATGTTTTTCCCCCTTTTTTTATGAAAACCATGTCATGTTCATCTGGCCTAACTCTCAGAATTCATAAGGCAGGTATCTGCTTCTCCATTACTCTTGTTTTCATAAATTAGCCAATCTTAGGGTGCATTCATTTCTTAGAGACGACATGAATTGTACCAGCCAGGCACCAGTTCCTATCCACTGATCATGAAGGAAGCAGAGATGACCAGAGGTAGAATTCACATTACAGTAGCCTACTTTTGATAATGAAAGTTTTGTTATGTATCAACTCTAAATATCCAAGCTGTTTGTGCTGACATATTACTGTAAATGATTTGGATCCATCAGCAATCAGATTATTCATCCAGCAGGCTACCATGGCACAACTCTTGTTCTTGAAAGAGGAATCCAGAAGAGATATTAGGAGAAGCCCTAAGTATAGACAGAGTAGTACCAGTCTACTGTTTTAGTCTTAATGAAGCACCCTTATACACCTAGAGTTATATAACATTCAAAAACAAAGCTGCATTTCTTTTGGTTGTATTTTCTTTCAGTGTGCACTGATAGTCAAAGGAAGAAAGTTTAACAGAGAAAAAAATTTTGGGAGGTTGTGTAGATAGATTTGTCTAAGAGAAAAATAGAGCAATATGTAAGAGAAGGGAAATGCATTTGGTATTTAATTATAGTTCAAATCAATTTATCTACTAATTTTCTTCATCAGCCTCTTCCTTTTCTGGAATGGAAAATAAAATCAAAACCAAAAAATAAAACCAACAAAAAAACAACATTTCATAAATTTGAGAGCTTACTCAGTGCCAATAAAAAATTGAGGTGCACCTGCTCCTTCAATGGAGCATACAGAATTAATTAGTTTGACAGAAACTGTAAATTTGTGAAAGCAGCCACATTGCTGGGTCTGAAAAAAGTAGTCATTTTCAAAATACAAAGACTTTTTTTGTCAACTCGGTGTTACTATGGCAACTACAGCAATTGTTTACCTAGGAAAGCAATATTGGGGATTTATCATTTAAAGACATATCAAACTTCACAACTCTGATTACTGCTTGTCTTAGTCCTTTTTCCCCCTATTTTGGTGTTCTGCAGGAAGGTGAGGGACTGAAATAATTTTGTGTCTATGCCCCTTACCATTGTTCCTAGTTGAACTCCTGAGGTGACATTTTGCACAGAAATAGCTTCAAGCAAGGAGACAGGGCTGGCTCCAAGTCACCTTCTGTGGCAGGTGAACTGCCAAGCAGGCGTGTGCTGATCCAAGTCTGTGTTACTGCTGGAGCAAGGTTGTTCTGTGCTATGCACTCTCCAGTCTTTTGCCAACATCCTTTGTTCATAGGAGGAATGGGATGCATATCACAGTGTCAGCAGGAGACCAGCTGACCAAGAATAGCTGGAAATATAAGTGTTTCAGCTGGAATACACCAGTAAGGTGATTAGTGTGGGGCATTGCAGGGACACTTTGCCACTTTCTTCTGGAGAACAGGGTTCTTTCAGGTGAAATTCAGCACCTTTTTACTCAGTTTATTTTCATGCAGGTTAGTCCTGAAGGTGACTCTCCAATCAAAGGACAGTACTCCACAATGGTCAGTGATGGGCTGTGGTGCATGAAATTCCACCTGGGAGTGGAAGAGCTTATGGGAGAGGCTGAGAGGAAGAGCAAGGACAGGTCACTTTCTAGTGGGTGTCTGTTTCCAACCAGGAAGACTGAACAGATGAGGCCTTCTATAGACAGAGAGAAGCAGGCAACATTCATATGTGAGAACACTTGGCAACCCAGTAATGTTCCCACTCACTGGAAAAGGAAAACAACACCCATTTTTAAAAAAGGGGAAAATAAAGAACATGGGGGCCCACTGGCCAGTCAGTCTCAGCTTTGTGCCTGGTGAAATCATAGAGCAGATCCTCCTGGAAACTATGCTAAGGTGCATGGAAAATAAGGAAGTTATTGATGACAACCAAGGTGGCTTCAATAAGGGCAAATGCCTGATAAATTTGAAGACTTCCTAACAACAAGCTTATGGTGTTGGTGGGTGAAGAAAGAGCAACTGCTGTCATCTACCTGGACTTGTGCAAAGCATTAGACACTGTCCTGCAGAACACCTTTGTCTCTACACTGGATAGACATGAATTTGACAGGTACACCACTCAGGACATAAGGACTTGGACAGATAAGTACAAAGAGCTGCAGCCAACAGCTAGATAATCCAAGTGGAGACCAATGACAAGTGGCATTCCTCAAGGATAGGTATTGGGACCACAGCTGTTTAATATCTTTGCATCCAGCTCTGGGGTCTCCAATGTAAACATGAATATGTTGGAGTGTGTCCAGAGGAGAGCCATGAAATGATCAGAAAGTTGTAACAGCTCTCCTGTGAAGACAGGTTGAAAGAATTGAGTTTGTTCAGCCTGGGGAAGAGATAGCTTCAGAGAGACCTCCTAGCAACTTTTAGTACCTAAAGTAAAGTGGCAAGTAAAGAGAGGGGGTTTTAGAGGGGTATGTAGCAACAGGACAAGAAGGAATGGTTTTAAACTGACAGAGGGAAGGTTTAGATATATGAAAGAAACTCTTGGCTGTATGGAGAGTGAGGCACTGGCACAGGCTGCCCAGGATGAGGATGAGGATGCCCATCCCTAACAGTGCTTGAGACCAGGCTTGATGGGGCTTTGTGCAGCCTGGTCTTATGGAGACTGTCCCTGTCCACAGCAAGGAGCATGGAGTGAAATGATTTTTAAGGTCCCTCCCAACACATGTTCATTTTATGATTTTAGGAATGAAATGAATTTGTAAGAATGTTTACCTCCGATATCATTCTTGCTCATCAGTGTGAGGTCTGGATCCTGGAATGAATAGAGAATTCATTCCAGAGCCAGGAACTTCTCTGCCTTGAATTCCCATGAATCAATAACACTGACACAAATCTGATCCCACTTTGTGTGCATTTGGGGATTTCACGACATAGTGGCCCCATTGCCATTGCCTCCCCACTCTTCAGCTGAAGAGGCTTGTCAGGGGCTATTGGGCATGAGTTCAAAACAAGAGTTCAAAACTGGTTGAATTTCACCCATTCAGTATTCTACTCTCACTGCAGAGAGAAGATAGTGTATCATACTGCAGCATAATTGGAGGTTTCATTCTGTCAGCCTTCATTAGAAGCACTCCCCCACTCAGATTGGAACTCACTGAGTAGAAATAGAAGCAGCAGCATCAGATTTTGAATGATGTGAGAATGCTTAACCACTTTTCTCAGAACAAAAACATCTTTGTAGGGTGTGGAGTTTCCTGAGAACCTTAGAGTTACCGAATTTTACTTTTTTTTAATTTTTGTTTTGGAGTCATGTGTATTTCACTCAATATTAATAGGGAGGCCTGACTATACCCTAAGCTCTCCTTTTAATGTGTGTATGCTGACTGTATTTAATTAAGATCCTCACATATCAATTTTGATTCTCTTGATGACTGAGCTACAATTCTATGGTGGAAAATAGTGATAGGAATAGCATAGGATACAATAGGTAGACATAAAATGCACAGATACTTCAAGAAAATGGAAATAAGAAAGGAAGCAAGAAGAAATCAGGTAAATGTAATGCATTTTTATTGATTTTATAAAGTTAAAAATGCTTAGAACATTTGAAGCAACAGGAAATTGTAGTTGAATAAAAGGAATAATATCTTTAGTCATAAAGATAAATATAAACCAAATCTTCTCAGTTTGAGTTACTGCCCCTGAATACTCCTACTAATATCAACCAGAGTTGCAATTCTGCAAAAGTTCCACTCACCCCTTTTAGCAAGTACAGCTTCTTTAGGTATGAAATTAATTCTCTAGAAAGTGCAAAGGAGTTACAGGGAGGACACATAGAACAATTTCCTCTGGTAAATTCAACCATTTGATTTTAGTTTTTTACTCAAATGTGTAGAAAACTGGTTTTATTCTCTTAAAATAATTTCTTGTGGGTAAATCTGAGGACTTCTGTGTACTACAATCTCTTAGTCACACCTGATGCACCCCATTACTCACATAAATCTCCATAGATAACTTCTTGTTCCCCTTTTACACACTTCCTGTAACCATCCTTCTCAGAGCTCTGAATTCTGTCTTCTTCTCTCATGTTTTCCACTGATGAACATAAGGGTCAGGCCAAACAAGATCTTATAGGCATTTCCAATTTCAGATTCTAAATCTAAATCTAAGGTAAGAATCCTTACTCAGGGTCTGAATAACATTGAAGAAGCTTCAGATCTAGGTTCAGTTTTCTCAACTTCTAGGAGCTGGGCTGCTTCCTTGCACAGAACTAGAAGAGTCTTGAAAGTATTGAGTATTTCAGTGTCTCCTTTATAACTATGCACAACCAAGAGTGAAAGGTTTGTCAGATTCCTTGGAAGCACACTGGTGCTTTCAAGTTATGGATATCCCTCTGAGGAATAGATTCACTTTGGAACCTCTGAACAGAAGTGGATGCATCTTAATGTCTCCTTCTTTGTCATCCTAAACAAAAGGTAGATCACATGCATCCTAAAAAAAGACAATATTCCTGTATTCACTCTGTAGTGTTTTAAGCCCAGCTGAAAATTAAGCACCAAACAGCTGCTCATTCAACCTCCATCCTTCCCACCCCCAGTCTGGTGGAATGGGAAGGAGAGTCAAAATAATATTTGTATGTGGAGACAAGTACAGTTCAATAATCAAAAATAAAGTAAAAATACAGTAATGATGGTAAATGATACAGTAATGATAGGAATGATAACAATATGGAAAAACTCAAGTGGTGCACAATTCAATTGCTCATCATCTACTGACCAATGCCAGACCCCTCTTCCCAATCCCAGATTTGTTCCCCTCCTGGGTAACAAACCCCAGTTTATGTACTGGGCATGACAGTTCCATGGTTTGGAATATTCCTTTGGTCTGTTCATGTCAGCTGTCTCAACTATGTTCTCTCCCAGTTTCTTTTGTGCACTGCAGAGCAAGAGACAAGAAAAAAAAATAAATCCTTGACTTAGAATAAACATTACTTTGCAGAACCCCCAAATATCTCATCCTGCATCCAAAACACAGCAATGCAACTGCCACTGAGAACTTAACACTATGGCAGCTGAAACTAGGATAACCCAAGAGAATATGAAGTTTATATATAAATGTCTACAAAAGAGACATATAAAATCAGGCCTTTGCATTCCTCAAGGCTGAATGAACAATATGAACTAAGAATAAGAATTCCAAAAGTATTGTTATATCCTAGCAAGCTAGATTTTCTTTTTATATGTGGTGCATAGCATACTTTGTACCTTTTTTTTTCTCTCCTACATAACAGACTTATCACTAGTATACTTTCTAGGGAGGCAGGAGTAATTTTCTTGATTTCAAGTATGCCATGAACTATAAGTGTGTTGAATTATTCCATATTATCCAAAGAGAGCAAATACTGTTGTGTGTGTATACATATATATATATATCTGTAAAATACATTGTATATAGATGTATATAATATATGAATACACACATATAATATCAATTTTTTTCCTTTTGTTTTAGAGAATACTTTGCAAGAAAGCAAATACTTGGCTTATTTGGTCAATACAACATCACCCTCTTGTCCATACTTTGATTGTTCTGCCTGTGTCCCACAGGATTTATTAATTCTGGAACTGAGGAGAATCCAAATTAGTATTCCCTTAGCCTCCTTATTTTCTGTCTTAAAACGTTAGCATGGCTAGGATGCTCTTCAGAGACACTGATTATACCAGAGACTTACTCATACTCTTTTTACCCCTGCAATTTTCTCTATGGACGAGCTCCTCAGAGTGCAGAGATACAACAAATGTACAGCCTTGCCAAAATGTTAGTATTTATAGGTGCTACTGCCACAGAAGTAATGAGTGTTGCCAATAGTGGGCTTGCAAAATGCAGTCATTATGTCTCCTTATTCAGGTACCAGTTTATTTATCTTTTGCTGGTGCTGTTACAAACAGGAAGAGGAAGCTTTCTTTTTGTTAACTTCAAAAATAGTGCCAAAATAGGAGGGAAAATTTTGTGGTAGGGAAACTGAATTTGCCATCAGTAGAGAAGACTGCAGCTAATTTTATGGGTTCTGTAAAGTGGTTGAGAATGATGGAAAGGGAGGAGGGGAGAAAGGGGAGAAAGAGAGCAAAGGAGAAGAACCTTTCATATATCTGTATTTATTGGGACCCTGTTTAAAGGGTCAATGAGAGGCATTAGAAATGTAAATGCCAGGGCCACCCCCATCCATTCTGCTTGCCTCCTTTAATCTTTGATCCAGCTGCTCCAAACATCTGGCACAATGAACTCTGACTCTGGGATGTGATTCACGAGGAGTCCTTGGGGATGTGTGTGTAGGAGCTGCTTTGCCTCCCCTGTGGCTGCTTCTACACAGCTCTGTGTGTCCTGTTTGTGTGGGGATCCTCTCCATCCCCTGCTGGGGTCACCCTGCTCCCTGCCAGCCAGCTGGCTGTCTCTGTTGCCAGTGAGATGTGGCTGCTTTCTGACTCCCTCATCACACACAGTCCCAGGGGAAGGCAGACAAGGGCTGTGACAGCCCAGCAAAGATGTGGCACTTCCCCTCTGCCCCAATTCATGCAGCATTGATTCCTTCCAGACCCCTGTGCATGGTAATACCACTTTGCTTTTGGGCTCACCATTCCTTTCTATGGACACAACCCTCCCCTCCTTCTGTCTCTTTGTGCTTTTTCTACAATAATATATGTCCCTTCTTCCTTTCTGTCTCCTTCAAGCCATTCCACAGTGCATGGTTAAGAGAAACACAGCGTCTGACAGAAGCATGGGTCTAGGCAAGAAGAAGAAGATGCTCCTTACCTGTCAGCCCACCAGGGCAGTGAGGGGAATGGTAAGTAGTGGAATCTCTCCTGTCATGTAGTCATCTGTCTCTGTCCCTTCAAGCACCAGCACAGAAGCTCTTGGAACTGCATAGAAGAAACAAAGAGTTAGAGTTACACACACTCACAGTGCCCCCTGATTAAGACCTGGCCTTTTCCAGGGCTTCTGTGACTGAAGGAGCCAGGAGAGCTGGCTGGGACTGAAGGATGATGTGAAGGAGAAAAAGCCCATATTCCACACCTGGTAAGGACGTGTGAGATGTCTATCCCTCACAATCTGGATGAAAGAAGCAGTCAAGCTGGTCATCTGGTGGAAGAGAGACAGAAATGAAGGGATCACAGAGAATTAGAAGCACAGATGGAGTCATAGTAAGACTTTTCCTCTATGCTGTAACAACTTTATCAAAGTTAACTTGGAGGGGCAGGGATGTGAGAAGGATGTGGTGCAGGTTGGATATGACAATGCAGTTGCACTGGGGGAGCCACATCATGTAGTGGCTGGGATTTGGGTCATTCAGCAGCTGCTTTTAAAAAAATAAAAAAAGAGATAATATTTTAAGCAGCAAGCCAAAGAGGGGAGAACCAGCAGGGAGTGTCAAGCTGTGGAGCAGTGGCAGAGAAAGGCTGTTAATTCTTGAAAATGGATGTGCGAGCTAATCCTTCCCTGCAAATCCTTCCCCTTTACAGCCTGGTAAACGGTCAGACTCAGCAGCCTTTTAAACGCCAGATCAGCTCTTACTTAAATGGCATTTTGCTTTACTATTTATTTATTAATTTATTTCACTTTATTTATTTGTTCATTTGCTAAGAATAGTTTTGACTAATGTGTCGATCTCTGTCTGGCATTGTGTTGCGATGGTTCCTTGGTGCCCCTGGTTGCAGTGAGAGCGCAGGGATGTGTTGAGTTTGGCAGGGCTCGGCTAGCTCGGACCTTTGGCACCCACCCTGCCCAGCAGCAGCCCCCTCCCCGCGCTCAGAGCCCGGCCCCATGCCCACCCCGGGCCGGGCGGGATGGCTGGGTGGGAATGGATCCAGGAGCCGGCTGCCTGAATGGGGCTGAGCCGTGAAACGGGGCGAGAGGGAGGGGAGAGGTTTTGGGAAAATGCAGGGACACCGGAGGTAAGGCTTCGGCTGCCTTCCGAAGGAAAGGGTTGACCGAGGAAAGGTAGATGTGCTCTGCGGGCAGCAGGTAGTTAGCAGGAAAGTGTTGCTGTGGGATTTGTGGGAGGGCGGGGAAGCAGAAGGGCTCGGAGGGTACCGAGTTGGTGGGCAGAACGTAGGCAAATAAAAAGCCAGTCCGTAGGTCTGCAGATACGGCCCAGGGATGCTGGCCGAGGAGGCAGAGGGCTGCCGGGGAGCTGCAGAGGCTCTGGGTCCGGAGAGCCCGGCAGGAAGGGGGGCTGCAGGTAAAGCACCTGCCGTGGGGAGGAGCGGGGCAGCCCGCGGGGCACAGGAGCGGGGGCGCATCCCGCCCGCGGGGCTGGCGGCTCCTCTGCCCTTGGCGGGGGCATCGCTCCTCGTCCTGCTGTGCCCAGTGCTGTCACCCTGCCGGCGAGGCAAGGGACGAGGGCAACTTGTCCTTCCAGCGGCAATCAGTCCCTCCTTTCTGCTTGACATTTCTCTCTCTGTGTGAGCATTTTTGTGTAGAAGGATGGTAGGTGCTCTTGCATCCCTCTCTCTCTCTCTGCCAGAGAGCAGCAGGCAGAGCCCAGGCTGGCATGCAGCTTGGTTTCCTGGAGGGATCTGTGCCGCTTGGTGGCACTAAAAAGTTGCGCTGAAGCCCGGTACTCGCCCGAAGGAAAAGCCCCCTCGCCCCCCACCCAGCCCTGCGCGGCAGCGGAGTGCCCGGCCCCAGCACCGCGACCTCGGAGGCAGCAAACTTCGGGGGGCAGCCCGCAAAAGGTCGTCGGGACCGCAGGGGTAAACTCTTCCCCGCGACTCCGTTTTAAGCAGCTTTTATTTATTTATTTATTTATTTATTTATTTATTTTTCTCCCTTCCTTTGGATGATGCTGCTCTGAACCGATTGCCGCTTTCTTACTTGCCGGGGCGCAGTGCCGGAGAGAGGTGTCGATTTGCAGGGGGACTTTACAACCTTCAGAGCATCTGGAGAGATTTCCTCACAGGGCAGAACGCAGGGTTAGCTCGTTATAAACATAGAGAGATTGCTACCGTGCAAATGTGAGGAAGGGCGGAGGTGCTTAAGCAGGTGGATCAGGCTGCAGCAAGTATTTAGGGGGACCAAGGCTGTGGTGGCAAAGACCCATCTGTTGTTTCATCGTTTGTTTGTTTATTCCTCCTCCTCATGCCTTCCCCCTCCCTTAAATCCAGGGACCGTTCACGCCTCTTGCAAATGAGATTTGGGCGATGCTGAGAGAGCAGCGTGTTGCATGGCGTGTGCGTGCATGCATTCGGGGGTAGGATACTCGGTCCTCAGCATTTGCCTGTGATCAGAAGAAAATAGGATGTGCCTGTAGCTGGAGGAGTGACAATGCTAGCCGAGTGGGGCTCACCTGCTGGTGATCTTTGCAGAGGCATTTGAGGATTATTCAGCTCCAGAAGGTCTGTGTGAGGAGTGCAATCTCTGCCGTGGCTGAAAATAGGAGGTGCCTACCCCTACCTGTCTTAATTATCGCTACCAAAAGGACCATTTTGCCACCACCGTGAGAAGAAGCACTTACTGCCACTGACAAGGTAACACTGTGGGTTGGGAGGGGGTATTTATGTGCCCTGGATTGTGGACAGAAACCCTGTGGATGAAGGAGGGACTCTTCCCCCCATCTCCTTCCCTTCTTGCTTTTGCTCTGTACCCTGGTTGATGGAGGACTAGCACAACTCCTGGGGGACCAACAAGCCTATTGGTGGGGTGCCTCTCTAGGGGCTGCAGGGGCATCGCGGGGTCAGGGTGCTGGAGGGCAGCTGGCACTGATCCCTCCCCGGGAGCATGATACGTGTGGGGCTGCAGGGACGGGGGTACTGAGATACCTGGGCTTGGTGATGTGTGTGGTATAGTCCCTCTGCTCACAAGTGGGGGTTTGTCTTGCTAGGAAGGTGTAATGGAAACGGGAATATATTTGTTTTCCGGAGACAGCCAGGCTTAGCTCAGCCATAGACTTTTCTGTGTGACCTTGGGACGAATCACTTGGCTCTGCTCGACGAGTCCCGTCTGTTACTTATTTAATAATCAAAGCTAATCCCCCAAAGTGCAAAAATGGTTCATTATGGACCGAGGGGGACAGCTCGGACCAGCCGAGCAGGGAGACAGAGACCTAAGCACCAGTGTGGATGCACACATGCATGTCTGCATGCACAGCCGCTTAGTTGTGGCAGCGCAGGTGGCTATGTTGGGAGTTAACCTCTTCCAGTAGTTTTCTCTAAGGCACAGATCTATGCATTTATTTGCAAAAATGCCATCCTGCGTGCCAAACGCGACCACCGCGGCAATTTTTACCACCGGTTGATTTCTAGGCTGTTTTATTTTTGTTTTCCCCGTGCTCAGACGTGGCTGGCGGCAAGCGCCGGCGGCGGGCGGTGCTCAGCACCAGGGACAGCGTCCGCTCCTCGCTGACCCCGGGGCTCCGCCAGCCCTGCTCGCACTCCGTCTGCTCCCCAGAGGAGATTTCCCCTGGTGGGGAGCGGGTGGCTGGGCGCAGGGAGAGCCAGCACGTTTCTTTCTCCTGGTCTTGAAGACTAAGTAGGGGATCATCTCAAAAGTGGCAGAGGATCATGCTGAAAATGCACCACGCTAAATCCTGAAAGGGAAAGATGGATAGAGGAGTTAACTGTCAGGCTCTTTGAATTCCCTATGACTTGTTTTTTTAATTACCCCATTCCTAAACATTTCTATCTCGTGCTAATCTTTTGCAAATTCTCAAATACTTTGACTACATTTTAATATTTATGCTACATGATCACAGCATTGATCTCATTTCAAATGTTCAGAGAGTAATTTTTGGGTCCCTATATGGATTTTCTGTAATTTTATCTTCCTACATAGTGCTGACATTGCTGGCATGGTGGTAGTACTGACATCCCACCATAAACACTCTTGTTGCAACTTGCTGGAAAATGATTCCTGAAACTGCTATTGCCTTTTGTTGATCACCTCCTCCATCCCATACAGTTTTATTAATTAATAAAATATCCAGGATTACACCTGAGCTATTAGTTCCTCCATCAAATGGTGTAACTGGGTTTTGGTAACAGCAACGATATGTAGTCTATTTGGCAAAATTAGAGATCTTGTAAGTTTTTCTGGGAAGTTAAGCACCTACATTTTGAAGCCAAAATTGTTTTATCAATCTGAAAGCATGTGTGGACCTAACATGAGAGAGAATTTCCAGGGATTGCTAAGGATCTTGTTGACAATTAAAGCATTCTCTGTTTATTAGCTATGAAGAAATGAGATCAACACTTCAGCCTGTCATTTCCAGTGGACATTCTGACCAAATGGTGAAAATTCTCCCTTGCTTCTTAGCTTTTTCGTATTCCTAAGTGGAATTATGGAAAACTGCTTTGTAGTCTCTCCTTTTGAATAAAGCTGGGTTTTTTTGGTTTTTTTTTTTCAAAGAGCTTGATCCAATGGCCACTGGAATTTGCAGAGCTGATAATGTAATGTCTGGCTGATGTTGGGTTTTTTGCTTGTTTTGTTATGTCTGTGGGCAGAAAAAATAAACTGTAGTAGAAATCTCAAAACAGAACAGGGTGCTCATATTTAATGATTTTCAAATAAAGACCATTTGAGTGCGTCAGGTTTTGTGTGACCAAAGTGAATTAGCTCTGAGCAATGGGGAGGGGGGACCTCCTCCTGCAAAATGAGCCTCCTCAGATCACTGGGAGATGGATTGCCAGAATAGCTTGAACACAATGATTGGAGTTTGCAGTGCCATAGCAAAACTCAGCAAAGCTTAGCATCCTGAGCATACTTCCTCCTAACATTGGTCAAAATCAAGATGAGCTGAGAGGTCGCTATCTTTATGTAACTGTTTTTTTAAGGCTGTTCCATATTTTGCTACTGTAATATCTTCATTGTTAGAGAAGTGACATGACTAACTCTTAACCAGTAATTTAGTTGCTGCTTACTATGGTTTTGTCTCCTCTGATGACAAAGCATAGGTTAATTCCTTGGGATATGCTGATTTGATCCATATCAACTTATATTATCTCATTTCTGATGGATTTAAATTAATTGTAGTATGTATTGTATATTAATGCCTGAAAAGCATTTAATCAGCAGGTACAATGGCTTTAAGTTATACAAACATAATGTATAAGTAAATTTTGTAGCTACGAATGAATGAATTTTAAGGATGTTAGTTTTTGTGATTTTTCTGATCCTGCAAAATCCTTTAAGGAAAACCTTAAACTTTAGATAAGTCTTTACAGGTATTTGACCAATAGTATTCTTCTGAGAAGCACAGATCATATTCCTAAGTGCTTTCCTGGATTAGGCCATGAGTTCTCATTCTATTACAGCACTTTCCTTTGATTAAGTAATCTGACGTTTTATTTTTATTACTTAAATCTGTCTGAAGATTCAGAAATTATGAACGAGCCTGCTGCAAACCTACAAAAGTATAACAAAGAAGAACCCCGAAGGGAAGCATAGTTACTTCTTTTTTTTTTTTTTTTTTTTTTTTTTTTTTTTTTTTTTCTATGACACAGATTAGAACAAATAAAACAGTTTGCCTCAGCCGAGTTGGTGTTTTGCCTGTTAGAAACCATCGTGCCAAGTGGGTTTAGGCTGCACAGCACAGGTGCTTCGCTGCGGGGTCACTAGTGGGCGCTGCTATAATAATGCAAGCCCCGGAGGAAAGGGGGTCACCCTGCAGCTTTGAACACAGTCACACCTGCGGGAGCAGAAGCCCCGAATGCATCAGATGCATCCCATGTATAAACTCTCAGCCACAAGTATAGCGGGAAAATCAGCTTTTTGGGAGCAGTCCGATTTTTGGTCAAGTTTTTAAATTAATGCCCTTAGATATTAGCTTGCTTTTTGTTTCTTTTGGTCCCTACAGGCTGCAAGTACAGATGGATATGCATTTGAGATGGGTATAATTTTGAAAGATTTATGTATTTTTAATAATGAAAGATTTGCATGATGTTTCATGGAATATTACAGATGCTCATTTTCTACTCGGTTAAACCTCAACATGAAGTAGCTGGAACTCTGCCCTAAGGGAACAGCTGAGAATTTCTCCTGACAGTCTGGCATGAAGTTTATATTGCCAGGGAGAACAGAGGTCACAGGAACATGTTGAGTGCTTAATCAGATCTGTGTCTTCATTCATCTGGGTAGTATGTAAACTTTGGTCTAGGGTGAGACTGAGCAAAGGACAGATAGGCAGTGTTATTTTTCTGTCCTACTTCTCCTGCAGTTGCTCCGAGCCAGAAGACCGAGAGCAAAGTGCCCTCTATTGTTAAAGCCTGTGACTTAGGGATAAGTTTATAGTTAGATCCATAACTGAAATAAGCAAGGAACGTTGACACACTAGTGATTAAGTATCTGATTCCATTTCACTTATGTTTCAGTCAATTTGGGATAAGTCCATTGATGATGAAAAAATTGAACAGTGTGATAAAAATATTTGACCCTAAGTGGTGCACATGTTGTCCATCAATGAAAACAAACTAGATAAATTATTAACTGGGAAACAATTCCCATTACTGTGTGCATGAACTCAGAAGTTCACTGTCTTTGAAACTGCTGATACCTCTGTTCTCAATCTGAGGGCTATACAATGTCAAATTCCCTTTAGGGTTATCTCCAAGAAATTCAACAAGAGTTATATTTAAGCTTATGAAATTTTACTTAATTTTGTTTTAGTACCCATCCTGCTTGTAACAATAAGCAGCTTGTAGTAAGAGAGAATTGTAATTGAAACGTGGAGGGACTTGTACGTGATTCTTTTGGGAGAGAAGCACAGTGAAATTGTATATTTGAATAGTTCCCTTGGCCATCTTCTCTTTGGGAAGATATTCTCCAGGAAATGTAATTAGTGTGCTTAGTGTATCAGCTCTCTGCTCAACAATTTTACCTGAAATAGGATTTGTTACCTGATTAGTCTCAGGGTCAGTCTTCTCATGCTGTGGCCAGCTGTGCCCATCAGAAGGATGACAGGCAATAAACACAAATTGAAAAACAAAAAGAATAAATAATTCTATAAAAAGAATATTTTTTACTGTGACTGTGGTCAAACAAGTTGCCCAAAAATGTTGTGGAGTCTCCATCCTCAGAGATTATGACCTGACTGGACATGAAAGAAATATTAGGAATCTGACTGGACATGAAGCTAAGAAATATGTTTTAATTGAACTTAGGGCAAGCAGAGGGAATGGACCAGATAACTTCCTGAATTGCCTTTCCACCTCAACCATTCTACTCTTAGGTTTATGAGTGCAAGGCCAGAGAACAAGATCTCTACTACGCAATACAAATGCATCGAAATATTAGTCAATATAAATTCCAAAATTTTCCGTTACATTATGAGAGGCCACAGAAAATATTGACTTCAGGTACTTTGGATGTGAATCCTAAGCCCAATACTATAAAACAAAAACAGTGTTCTCAGTATAATTAGGCACTTTTAAAGTCCCAAGTAAATTGACTTTAGCTTTAATAGAGTGAAGACTGTTAATTAATTGTGGAGCAGTTGCAGCCTGCATCTGGCCCCTTCTTTTCCCTTGGATGCCATGGAGGGAAAAGACTTTATTGCTTGCAGAAATAGGAATCCCCCAGCTACGACATATCCTAGTACAGTGGAATATGAAGGAGACCTTCAGCTTTGCCTCATTCTTTACCCTGTAATTTTATACTGATCGGCACAACTATAAGCAGAGAAGAGCAAACAGCTGTTCTTTGGAGGGAAGAAGATAAAAATGGCCTTCCTTCCCTCTCTTTCTCATACATCCTATGGAAATTTTTAATCCATAGATACAAGACCAAAAACTATGAATATGTGTTGCAGAATTAAAATGGTGGATTGGATATTTTTTATCACGAGCCCACCCCAAGCCCCTGAACTCTCTCTCTATTTGTACATCTGCAATTTCACAGGCAGGTAGGTTATAGAAAGGCATCTCATTTTATATCCAGTCACAGTCTGAAGCAGAGCTAGCACTTGTCTAGATATACTTGTGTTCTGGATGTGTAGCCACGTGAACTGTGAAGTTCAGAAAAATAAGCACCCATGATGTTAAATTAGAGAGTACTATTTCTGTTCAAATGTTAATAAGTTAATAAATAATTATTTTTTTAAAGTCATAATACGTTCAATTAGTTAAAGGTGCAGGAATTTAACAGCTGTGATCTTGTACAAGGATATCCCCTGTCGTTCATCCTTTTGACTGTTTGCAAATTATATGGTACCAACTTCAGAGTGATGGAACAAATAATTGAAAGACATAAGCAATAGTGATAGTCTGTAATTAGGGACTAATTAACCTGAACTGAACTGCTATTATTCCTTAGTGGCAAAGGGTTTCAGTATTGATAAGACAACTCTTCATAGCATTAAAAAAAACAAACCTTCTTGAAGTGTTTTATAATGGTCTGAACCTTATTTTATTATTAGCACTTTATATTACTAAAATTAATATTATATGAAATTATTAATATTTCAGTTAACATTTAAATATTATCATAAATGTTTCTTCTTTTAAGGATTTGCATTTTATTTGGGAATACTCACTCAAACTCACTCGCAACTCTGTGAAAATAGCTTATAATTTATACATCTAGGTAAAATAATTGAGAAAGCCTATCATCAAGCAGAAGAATGTGTGTCTCATCTTCAGGATCAGGAAGAGTTTCACTGTGTTGCTATCCTGAATGACTTAGCTGTGAGGAGTAAATTCAAGATTAAAATCCTGTGAGATTTTCAACTTGAAGAAACAGAGGTAGATTTTCTGTTGTGATGATTTCTTTCACTTTACAATATCTACTTTCTGTTAGAGTCATTGTTAATGGATTAGAAGTGATTGGTGGTGTCTAAAATATATGAAATTTTAATTTTTTTTATTTCATATAAAGATTTATGTCAGTAAAACTGAGACTGGGGTCTTCCCCATAATTTTGCAGTTGTTTTGTTAAAAATGAAATTGGGGATATCGATTCACTAAGCTGCTCAGCATCTTAGATTTAAAAGTGCACTTACCCTTCCGTACTATCAATATATTTACTGGCAGGTGAGGAGTAATAGATGATGTCAATAGGTATTTAATGTGCTCAGGGATCAAGGCCTGGCAAGCAACTGTTTAAGCACTGTATTTAAAACAGGAAGCATTCTGCTACAAATCCATTGCCAGGTGCAGAACATTTTCAAGTACATTTTCTATTCCACAAGTTAACCACAGCCCAAGGTGTGAAGTGTTTGCTGATTTAATTATTCATTTGTCCTTCAGCAACAGTAAAGATGAGTGCAGATTGATTGCAGTCTATAGGCAAATGTAGCTGATCAAATATTTTGGGCATTAGTGTATCTGTACAGTCTTTGTGTTGACTTCTTGATACCAGTGTAGTCTGTAGGGTTGTGTACAGTAAAAGGATTTTTCAAATTGCTTTTTGATGATTTTTGAAGTAAGGATACAAAAAGCTGAAAATAATTTAATTGCTTTGCTGTTTTAGAATTATTGTTCCTTTGCTTAAAACAAATATAAATATGGATAACAAAATCAGTTTTCTGTCTTGCTTAAAAGCCAATTTGCTTCATGTTGTATCTTGCAAAATAAAAACAGATTTATACATTCTGCATTTCTTAGAATAACAGCTTAGTGTGTCAACAGCAGTTTCCTAGTGCTGAAATGGATAATAGATTTCAACCCATGGTACATTAATGTATATTAGAGATATACTAAGTGTCTGAAATTAAAGGGAGTTGTTTTTGAAGACACGTATCAAAAATCGCAACACACATTTCTTCTGTAGAATTAAATACTTGCCAGTCTTTCGTGCATTTGAAAATATTTCCCCAGAGAATTTTTAAACATGATTGTCAAGAAGAAAGAAGATAATTTATACCTGCAGAAGTACAAGCCTAAGATTGTGAAACGCTCAAGTGAGATAAAGTTTTCCAGCTTGAAAATGATGAAAGCAAGCATACACAGTGTATTACAGGCACTGAGAGCTGTAGAAATAGGTGCAGTTTTAAAAAATATTAGAAGATATTTTATCTTAATATATAAGATTATATATATTGCTGATTTTGTAAATAATTTTAAAGATATTTCTCTTATTTGTTAATTTTTGAAGGGTATGAGGATTATGACCTCATGTGCAGCTCTGCACAGCTGTCCACTTGGAGATGATGGTGACTCCTTAGAGAACAGATGTCAACCCGTGGTTAACAATCAACACAGTGCTGTTTCTATCCAGAAGATTTGATAACTGCTTTTCACCAGCTCTCCAACTTTTTTTCATCATGTTGTCTCTACCAGCCTAAAATTTCCTAAAATGGTCCTTTTGCTTTTCCTTGCAATCCTGCTGTTGAAGGAAGATGTCTGTGGGAACTTTGGGCTTTTGGTTTCAGCACAGGCAAATGAGAGAAGAGTGGTTGCACACATGCCTGGTGATATTATCATTGGAGCTCTATTCTCTGTCCATCATCAGCCAACTGTTGACAAAGTTCATGAGAGGAAATGTGGAGAGGTAAGAGAGCAGTACGGTATTCAGAGAGTGGAGGCAATGCTACATACCCTTGACAGAATTAATCTGGATCCCACACTGTTGCCAAATATAACATTAGGATGTGAAATAAGGGACTCCTGCTGGCATTCTGCTGTGGCTCTGGAGCAGAGCATTGAGTTTATAAGGGACTCCCTCATTTCTTCGGAAGAAGAGGAAGGGATGGTGCGATGTGTGGACGGCTCATCATCGTCCTTCCGCTCCAAGAAGCCCATTGTTGGTGTCATTGGGCCTGGCTCCAGCTCCGTTGCTATCCAGGTCCAGAACTTGTTGCAGCTTTTCAATATACCTCAGATTGCTTATTCTGCCACAAGCATGGACCTGAGCGACAAAACTCTGTTCAAGTATTTTATGAGAGTGGTGCCGTCTGACGCACAGCAAGCAAAGGCCATGGTGGACATTGTCAAGCGCTATAACTGGACCTATGTTTCTGCTGTACACACCGAAGGTAAGAGGTTGTTTTTTACCATATAGAAATGCCTTTGAAATACTCTGATGTGGACTAGTTGATGGATGATGATAGTTTGCTGTTGTTGCATTTTTTGCCAGTCAGCTGTCAACTGTATAGATTTTTACTTAATAATAACTTTACATTTTCTGTGGGTCTGGAGTGGCATCATGTTGTCAATGGCTAAAAATAAATTTTGAGATACAAGATGGTGTGTGCTCTAGGGCCACTCATTGGTAAAAGTGCTTGATCTGGAGTCTCCCAAATGACCTTAATTTAATTTAGTTGACATATATTTACTTTTATTCATCTACTAATCAGTGTATTTATGTAGAATAATAATTATGACTATTTTAGAATCAATGGGTAGTGAGAAAGTCTTCATAGTGCAGATGAAAGCTACATCATCATTTGGAAAAATAGTTGTGTCAGAATATGTTGCTGCTTAATATCTGAGCCACAGAAGTACAGGTACTAAAAAACACATAATTCTGGCTAATATTTGAATGCAAGTTACCCCAGCTCCTTGAGATCAGGAATCTTTCCATCCTTTTTACAGTGCTTCATGGAGTATTGCACCACTTCTTCCTCTGCCTCTGGCCATTGGTTTTGGGAGAGAGCAAGGAAAGTTTTCTTGAATTTCCTCACACATTTATGCTTCATCAGATGTCCAGAAAATCAGAACTGTGTGCTAAATTGCTTTCCTCTTTTTATTTATTTGACATAGAGCTTATGCCTTTTATCCAGTTTTCAGAAGAGTTTGTGATTAAAGGGAAATCTATGGGAAAGTGCACTTGATTTCATTATTCCTTGTAAATACTGATAGAATTGAGTTCATCTTGCTAGAAGTGACTAGAATTTCATACTGTCTTAAGAGCAAGCTTCATCAGCCTCTGCCTAATGACACCACCATTTAAAGAGTTTATGGAATTAAGTTCTGTGATGAGTTTTAGGACCTCACCACTTTGCCTTTGTTCAAATAGACAGATGTTGAATGGCAGGCTCAGAATACAATCTGAGAATGGAAAATGTTAAGAGATTAAGTAGTGGTGATGACGTGACGTTGCTGAACAGTGGCAGATGCTGCTGGCTTTATTACAACCAATAGAGAGCAGATTGCCCTTCCCACACACTGAGTATGCTTCTCTGGCAGGCTTTATACTATTCAAAGCCCCTTCTGAGGAGATTCTGGTCCAACGCATAATGTCGAGATCTCTTTCCTCCTACAGACATGCAGAGAGCTTATTCTGAAGTATTAAAAAAAACAAAAGTTAGAACTTGCATGCAGATTGTCACAACCACATTTCCATCATGGTAGTGAGAGCTGGAAAATAGCTGAAGCCTCTTTTGTACAGTGATGCATGAATACATTAACAGTTTAATCTAAAACTTCAGTGCTCAAAACAGTGTATAAATCACTCTACATGACATCATGGTGAGGGTATTCTGTACCAGTCAGTGCCTTTGGCATGGTTAGGTGTGCAGCCTTCCCTCCACAAATATGTATGAATAACATCATGGTCAAAAATAATGCCACTAACAATAGCATAAGATTTTATATCCTGACTACTTTTGATGACTCATCTAGTTTTTGCAATGAACAACTTTTACACCTCTTCTTATTGAGATGGGATGTTTTTACATTCAGTATGGGAATAGTCTTCCTTATATCAAGGTCTGATTCTTCACAGAGTGAAAATATGTACTTTTTCCACTTTCTGTGGACACTTTGGAGCAGATGGTAGCATATGGCATGTTAATCTTACAGCAGAGAAACTTTGTATTCTGTATGGAAAGAAGAGAAAAGGGACACAAGGGCTGGAGTGTGACATAGGTGCTGTGGGCAAGATAAGTAAATGAGAGAAGAGCTGAATGTGAAGAAGGAGAAGAGCATAATTATATATGTAGTACAATATGTTCCTGCTTCTGCCATTATTAAAGTGGATATGGTAGGTGGAACATTTCTAAAACCTGAGGCCTCATTCGTAGCATATTTACAGCAGTATAATTTTGGACTTCAGTGAAAGAACATTAAACTTGGGTGAACTATATGATCCTATCATCTAGTTGCATAGTCTGGTAAGGATGATGAATAGGCTCTCCAGGTAAATAACATCAAAGTTTTATTACAATAGAACAGATGGTATTTATGATGGAATAGAAAAATTCTAGCTGATCAAGGTACTTTGAAATGTGACAATGCCTGATGTTTGGGGCACTTTCCAAGGACTATAGCCTGTTATCCCTTGGATTTATTTTTTTTCAAACCACCTTTAAAAAGCCCTACACATGAATTCTAGAGAAAAGGAACTGAGTAAATAAGTAAAAGAGAGATTATGAATTTATTTATTTATTTATTTATGTTGTAATTATTTTCCATTTTACTATAATATTTTGTAACTTATAACATTCTGAATATGCCACTTGACTCAATGTCCTACATTCACAGATATTATTTCAAAACAGAAAAAAGATTGTTGAATGCTGCTCCTTACAATTTCTATTGATATAGGATCTTGACCACTCATAGAAGGTAGTCCTTTTTTCATGCTTCTGGTAATTCTGGCCAGCTACATTAATTTCCTTTAACTAATGTTCATTCATTATTTCATTAATTAACCAGATTCTTCTGATCTTAATGATCATATTTTGCTCAATATGATCTTTAGCTTCTGTGAATGATTTCCATGGAAAGGGAGGCTCTTCTCCTCCAAAGATGGGTGGAGAAAAAAAAAAGAGGCATGAAAAGCCTGTTAATTTCATTCCTTTGGTAGTCCCATCAGCAGATAAATTTATAGGTCTCTTTGTGGTCTAGTGTAAGAAAAGCCTGGCATACATCAACAATTTCATAGCAAAAAGTTTCTTGTTTGAATCTTTCCTGATGCATTCACTAATTATCTTTGTCTGCTGTGGATTAATGTTTTGGGAAGTTGATCTGAAATTGTGTTGTTAAGTCCTTACTTAATACTTCCAGATTTAAAATACACAAAAAATGTTGAGAGATCCTCGTAAGCTTTGCTCCTTCAACACTTAGCATTACTAATTAAACTAGGTGATGCCTCCAGGTTCACAAATGACCTCTAAAAGTAAATTTTTTTCCTAAAAATGGGAAGGTAGCAAGGACTGCTGTCAGTGCCCCTCTTGCAATTTTAAGGAGGAAGGTTCTTCAATCTTTTCAATAGAAAATGTGAGGAACAAACAAATGGCATTTCTCATAAAAAACACTCATCTTCACTTTCTGTAGTGTGTTTTACACAGGCCAATGAGAAATCTTTGCAAGTCTTAGTCCTGTGATGTAACTCTGTCTTGCTTGGCTGTGTCATCATTACCATCATCATCTTCCCCTACTGTTCACCTCTTCCTTGCATTGAATCACTTGTGGGGCTCTACTCTGAACCAATCTGGCTTTAAAACAAAACCTTCTCATGCACAATGAGGGCTGTTTTTCAAAAAGCCATATCAGTTCTGAGGGTCAGTCCACACTGTGGCCCCATGAACAGACGAGTTAGCCATGCATGGCAGGGAGCTAGGAGTGAGCAGGAACAAGGGAAACTGGGACATGAAACTCCTTGTTTCACTCAAAGCCTGAAGTAACTGCCTTCAAACTTAGGGATTACTACAACTGGCATGCAAGGTTGTGCTGGTGTTCCTACTGATTCATCTCTTTCAGTTGATGCGGTAGGAGCAAAGCTCAAACAAACTTCCCTTAAAATTAAACCAACATTCACTTCTTGAACCAACTTCACAGACAGACAGCAAGTCAATAATGCAGCCAAGAGCTCTGTGTGTGCTTCTGTCTGAAGAAAAGTAGCACAGAGGAAAAGAGGCCCCTAATTTAGTCTCCCAGTCTTGCAAGAATGTTTGAGATCCTTTTTGGCTCATGTAAGTGTTGTCCATCTCTGTGGAAAGTAATGCTCACAGGAAGGTGCAGAGAGGGAAATCTGTGCCTGTGTTTTTGTTGGTGATGGTTGGCATGCAGGTGGGCTCATGCACTATGGGCATTTTTCTCAGCCTTTTCTTGCTTAACCACTTGACACTCCAGTTAATAGAAAATGGTGGGAGAAATCAGGAAGAGGCTGGCTGGCTTCTGAAAGAGGCAGAATTGCTTGTTTACCTCATCTCCCATATGAAACCATTCCCTGTTTTTTTTTGAAAGATCAAAGAAAAATATGTGCAATTTTCTCTTCTCCTGTCATTGAGGTTTGAAAGCCTCATTCTGAAAGCCAGTTTGAACTCAATACCCTCCTGTTAAGCAGACTGACATTTGGATCAGACCTTCATAGTCAGAAACAAAATCAATCCCTGAGAATCTCTGCCTAAAATTTGCCTGGAGTCAAATGAATTAATAACTAAAAAGGCAATTTTCATTGCCATTGGAAACCATTTATTTTGCTGCACTGAATAGGGTGAAGAGGTGATGTATGCTGGAAAAACAGAACTGTACAGAGGTACAATTGAAACACAATAAGCCAAAAATATTGGGGGTGGCAAGGGAGAAATTTATTCTGGTTATGTAAAAGGTGTAATTTGCTTTTGAACACAGCCTTAAGAAATAAGACAGTTTGTTGACATTTTCTTCAGGCAGCTCTGCAGGTAAACTTTGAATGAAACTCATCATCAAAATCCTCTGGGTTGAACTTCACTTTCCTCCATTTAAATTAATCATAAGTGCATATAAAGAGGTGGTTCACATTCATTTCCTTGGGATGTGATCTGGCAAGCATAAGGAAAGCAGACCTTTTTTCCCTGCACATAAAGGTTATTTCACATGATTCCTTTCCTATTTATTCAAATGTGTCTGGTTAAAAGACTATTTTTGCCCCCCTCCTTTGCTCCTAAATAAAAAGTTAAATCAAAATTAGTCATAGTCTGTGAGAATAGGATGAAGAAATGAAGGAAAGAGCTGCAACAAGTTGATGTTAAATCAGTTGCTGGAACAAACTGTACTTAGATGAGGTCTTTCCTCCAGACTCTAGATTTTTCTCCCTTACAGACAACAATTGTATAATGGTCAAAAATATTATTTGCTTTTAGCAAAGTAATACAACTGAATTTTGGGTTAATTTTATTTGAAACAGACGTGATATTTTTTCATGCTTTATATGCAGAAAAAAACCGATATTGAAATAATGTGCCAATAATTTCTGTGCTAGTCCATGAAAATACTTTCCATTTCAGACAAAATCTATTTTAAAAAATTCGTTTCTGAAAATTAAAGAATTTCCTGTCTAAAGACTGGAGAGTATTCTATTCCAGCAATTTTAATTTTTTGCTGTTTGGAGTGTTTGGAGTATTCTGAAAGTTCTTTTAAACTGTTTCAAACATAAATTTTAAGATCAGAATGACCACAATTTGATATTCTCTTAAGCACATTAATCTTGTAGCAAAACTGAACAATATCTCTCATCTGAAAGAAAATATGGGAGGGGGGAAAAACTCAGTTAAAGTTCCAGTTCTATCTCATTGCTTGCTCATTTTTATTGGATGCTGGCAGCTGAAAGAGGGAGCCATTTTCTTGCCTAATTTCAAATATTTATTCTAGTCTCCCAGTTGTGAAAAGTGAGCAAATGCTAACTGGCAGCTGGGAATACTGAGACAGGAAAGTGAAGGAACGCTGAGTTAATGTTTGTGGTGCTCTGACAACATTTTCACACTGCTGCTAGGCTGCTCAGTCCAGCCACACCTGCTGTGAAGGATCTTGTCTGACCAAAAAATATAAAGTGAGGGGTATACTCTGCATTCTGTGAGTGCAGTGGGGATGAAAATTCTTAGGGAAAATACCATGAGACTGCAAAAGGAGTATGAGCAAAGAAATGTGCTATTCTAAAGCTTAAAAAGAAAATTAATTCTTAAAGGCATGACAGAAGGTAGACTTAGCTAAGAGCAAGTTATTTGAGTTGTCAAAATGTCATTTTGCTTCTTTTGTTTAGGGACTAAGTGTTTGAATGCCAATTTTTCAGCTACTTAGATTTTATAGCAACTTTTTGAAAGTTTCAATGTCATGAAACTTGCTTTCACTGAGAAGAAACATGGGAGTCCAGCAACCTCCAGCTACATCTTCCATTTTTCCACTGCTTGAGTCCTGGAAATGGCTCAGTTACTGTCCCCATGCCCAGGCTGCACCTCTTCAATCAGAGAGGGACCCATAAAGCTGATGAGGTTTGGAAATCTTTCAGAAAACCAAGTTTCACTGCATAGTGCTTACTGGGTCAGAGCAGTTTTCTGAAAGGTGTTCTTCTAAAATCAGATGCCTATGAGTAGTGGCAGTGATTTCTTTTCTCTATCCCACATAGATTTTTTGTCTTGAGATTAAAAGTATATGATATAGAACCGATTGGAAAACAGATATTCCATGCAATTAAAAAAAAAATACATTTCCTGAAATAAATTTTGTCCCAAGTCAGAATTCAAAGCTAAAATAACAACATTTTTTAATGAATAAAAACTCTGACAAAATTTAGAATTTGGTCAAAATAAACTGCTTGATGGGATTATGCTAAGAGTTGATAAAAGAAAATAGGATTTAATTTCCTATAAAAACAAGGAAAAAAGTGGATGTCCTGCACTTGTCAATATCTCTATGTATCAAAACTATATCATAGAGAGCTTAATGGTGCAGGAATTAAACCAATGATGCTTCAACATTTGAAACTTTATGTGCAGCTAAGGAGGAGAATAGATATTTACATTGGTCCATACATGAAGACCATTTCCTATGCCCATAAGAGCTAATTTGTGATTTCTTTGAAAGCTAAGAAAGGCCAAAAGGCTTGTGTGGGATCTTTTAAACTTTTCTGCCTTCCCTAAGGCAGTTCTGACTAGCTGATCCTTGAATTATGTAGGAGACAGTGATCTTGGAGGTGAGCCAAAAATTATAGACTTTGCTTTAATTTAGTTTGAAAGCCACTGGAGAGAGAATAATGTTGTATCCATCTTACTAAAATCTGATTGCAGGCTCATGATGGGGAGGCAGCCCATGCTGTAATGCACGGTGTTTATATCATTGTATTGTATGTGTATACATTAAAGGAGTCATTGGGAATGTTATTAAAAGAACAATTGCCATCTACCTTGGCAACTGAATTTGCAGACAATACGTTTCATAAATCACTGCCTTGTTTTTAAACAAACATAATATAACTCATAATTCTGAATATACTGGCTGGAAAAGAAAGTATTTAAGATTTCCTTTAACTGAGGGGTTTGATTTTTCTTTCTGGAAGTCTGACAACATTTATGGCTGGCCAGATACATGGTCCAGGTGATATATGTGAAAGCCTCCATATAAAATCAATTATATTGTCAAAGGGCAAACAAACAATGTATGGGGAATGGCTTTTCTCAAAGTGCAATATATACTTGAAGAATTGCAAAGATAGTATCTGGGGTGGATGGTAAATCATCACACTCAATGAGTGCCATGGCCAAAATCCAACCTAGCTGCTGAGAAGAGTGGAAGTATGAGGAAAAATCTTCCACAGACTGTTCCTCAGTCTGTTGTGATCTAGTCAGATGCTTCCTATTTTTTTACTAGGATTAGATGTTTTGTTTGTGCCTTTCCTTCTTGAGATAGATTTCTTTTAACTTTCTTGCTGAAGTTACTGGGAGTAGGAGGAAGAATAGAGGAAGTACTGCCAAAACAGAGGTGCAAATTCATAGTGAGAGGACTGTGATAAAGATCTAGGAAATTTCCTTATCTCAGTGAAGACAGCTACAGCAGGCAATTCAGTTGTCCAAGACAGTGATTCTGGAGTGAATAAGGGAAGCATATATAAACTATAGTTGATCACACATGGCAGAATCACAGAACATGTTCACCTTCACCAGATTTGAATTTATAGAAATCTGTTCTCCATATCTTATTTCTGCTGTGTAGGGTAGGTGATGACAGCTAGTTATCAGTACTTATTACTTAGGATGAAATATATTGTATATGATGATACACACAGTGCACCTTCACCTAAGGACCTCATACAGAGACAGAGTTGATTTCACTATCAGGTTGTCTGTTCAGACAGTGGATTACTCATTCTTCAAATGAAATAACCAGCTGTGTTTCTCCAACCTATAGCTCTTTATTATGATATGTTCTTCCAAGAGAAATGCTTCTCTTCCCAAGCATTGTTCTAATCTTTATTTTGGTGAAGCCAGGGCTTTAGTTCTCCTGTCACTTCTTTAAAGTGCATTTTCCAGATGTTGTTCTTCTAGTCTGAATTTTTCCAGTTTTGTCAAATTTATTTTTAAGAACATGTACCATTTTTTCTCAGAGAAATTTGTATTCTATTTCCTTCTTCACCTTGAAGTCAGGCAGAACTTAAGCACATAAAGTGATATTTCTTACTTTATTAACAAAACAAAATGGTGATGCCCTGTAAATATATACTGGGTTTTTTTCCCTTTGCAGTTATCTGCCTCCCTCTTATAATATCTTCTGCTTATCTGGCTTATCTCACTGTCCTCAAGGTTCAGTTGGGGTTTTTTAAACTCACTTTCTAATGTTTCTTTTCTGGTTGCATTTATTCTTTACTGCTACCCCTGGTTAGGTTTGATTTTTTTTCCTCTTATCCTTCCCTGGTCAAAATAAGACTACTGAGCAACTTCAGGTAGATAATTTTATAAATATGACAGGATGTACTGATGAACTTTTGGTTCATGTGACCCTGACTGTCAAGCAATGCAGACCAAGCCCTGGATAAAATAAAGGCCATCAAAATTACACACTGTTTTAAAAGTTGTTTTGCCTGGAGAATCCAGACTTAGTCCAGATGTATTCTAAATTTCAGGCTTTAAAGTCCATATTCTCCTTTTAAAATATATTATTCTAACTAAATATATTTTTCAACAAGCCTACATTCCTAAAGCCTAGTGTATTGCAGTTGTTACATTTGCAAATTTGTCATTTAGTGCAAAACAGAACATTTTTATACATGCAAGCATAGCATTGAAGGTGAAAGATAAACTGAAGATCTTCCTCTATTTTACTTTCAACTAGCTTCATACCCAGCTTCAGTCTCAATTATGTTAGGATAGGGCTCTTGAACACAGTATCTGTTGCACTTGAAGAATCCAGCACCATCTCCAGTCCACCTTCTCTCCATCAGGTTGTTTTGAATATGGTTCTTGTAACCAAGACGAGTGAGCAGCCTTGGAGGAGAATGTGGACATGCTCTTGGGGCTGTTCCCTAAATTTCAGAAAATACTGTAGGTGTCCATGATCTGAGAGCTCTGCTGAACGGGCAGCAGAGCTGCATCCTGACAGCAAATGAGTCAAGATATATTTAAGTGTGAAAAAGGAGCAAAAGCTCCTTTCCCATTCCAAACTTTGGAAGTTTTAAATGGGATCTTATACCTTTGTTGATGGAGAATAAGCAGTGAGTGTCAGCTCCTTTCCCATTTCCATGATGGCCTTGAATTTCAGAGAAGAATTTTATCAGAAGTTTCCAAAGAATTCCAGGGAAGGAAATAAATAAAAACTTGTAGCTCCTGCTCATTCGGTTTTTTGAGTAGAACAGAACTTCAGGTTCCATTTGATAGGTAAAAAGTTTTCCCTTTTTCTTTCATCTTTACTGCAAAATATACATGACTCAAATCCTTTTCACATTAACAGAAGCTTTCAAAAAGATTAGGATATATGCCCAAAATAGAACTATGTGAGAGTACATATTATCTTTCCAATATAAGCTTTTTATATGTCTTCAATCATCTTTATATATAAAAATGGTTTCTTTGTTTTTTTCATTCCTGCAGCACTGCAGATGTGAAGTTGCCTTGCTCATTTTCATGCATATGCAAAATACAAGTGATTGTCTGACCTGTTTATTTTCCTAAAGGGAAAGTATGAGACAAACTCAAATTTAAGGGGTCTAAAAAATGTTAAAGTTGGATCAGATGCTCCCTTTCCCTGGCTTAAATATCTCTCTTGAAAAGCCACTCTACAGGGTATTTCTATGCTCAACTTCTTATTTTGGCACATTCATGCCTTCTGAAAAGAAGTTGTTATGTAGACAGTTTGTGTCTTACTGGGTATGGAGTTGAAGACTTTTTTCACTCAGATAGAATTTCTATGGAGGATTTTTTTTTTTATCTGAAGGTATTTATGCAAAGCATGTCTGTCATCACACTTAAGTTGTTCAGAATAAAACATGTGGTGCAGCATGCATTCAGAGATCTCAACCTTATGGATTTTGCACAGAAGATAAACTTCTGCAATTACTGGGACAAGCTAGGAGCATAGTATCTTCTGGTAATCTACCTTAGATTCAACTGAGCTGTGTAAGTTTTATGGTTATAACAACATCCTGCCATGGAATTTTATTGAGAAGTGAGAGTTGCTTGACCTGTAGACTTACTAATTGCCCATTTCCTCCAGCTTGTGAGGAGTGGCATGCAAACAGGCTAGGCACAGGAGACAAGGTAATGAGAAGAGCCTCAGTCACTCATGGTGAGTTATGCCCATGTCAGGCTGTGGTGAAGCCTCTCCAGTTGCATGCAATGGCATGTTCATCACACTCAGCCACATTAGGAGAGGGAAGGCTCTTGTGTGCTCTACTCTGTGCTGTGGACCTGCCTTTGCTGCTTGATGAACTTGTGTCTCTGTGGATGGAAGCACAGCACTCTCTTTTACAGCCCCCTTCAAGAGTGGCAGTCAAATCAAATCCCCCAAACCAGGAAAGTCAGCCTGAGAATACAGTCCATGGAGAGGAAGACAGGGGAATGGCTGCTGGAGGAGGGAGTTTGAGAGGGTTTATGTGGAAGAGAGAGAGCCAGTTGCATGCTCTTCTGGACTATCTGTGTGGCCCTGATGAAATTGTAAATATTGTGTCAAAGTCTCATGATGGAGAGACTGGTTCAAATGCAGATTTGGGCTGTACCATTGCAGTGTGGTGCTCAAACTCATCAGCCCATTGGGAAGTATGGCATGGGACACAGCACTCTGGAGCTGAGCATCTCAATGAAAAGGCTGGATCAGAGCTGCACACTGTGCCTGCAGTCCCATCTGTAGCCTGGTGGGGACATGCCTTCAGCCATCTGCAGGGGGACTGCTTAATGATTTTATAATGGTTTGGCATTTTGTAGGCTGAGCATTGGCACACAAGGGCGTCTCTGAAGCATTTGTTCCTAACACCCACATTTCAAGTGTGTGATGGAAGTGTTGTGAGGAGCAGTACTTGGGAGGGAAGGGACACTCCAACACTACCTCCAATGTGGGGCAGAGAAACTAACAGGCATGTAGTTTGAATATGTTTCTGTAACCAAACACACCTTAGAAAAGGTGCTCTACATGATGGAGAAAAAGCATCTTGGTTGACAGACCTCCCCTGGAAGAGAGAAAGAGAACACTAGAAACATGGGGCAATGAAAGCTGTAAGCCTAGTTCCTATTTCTCTTTTACACAAAAACTTTTATCTGATTCTGTTTTTTTCCCCTCTTGAACAGTTGGTAGAGTGGGTGTTACATCCAACACCTCCATGTGACAAATCTCAGCCTACAAAATACTGACATGTTACATTTCATTAACCATATGGGACCTAATTATGCTGACAGTTAAAATACAGGTGCAAGTCCTACAGGACCTGTTTGCTGTTTGTACATGAATTACCTATAGAATTTTACAGTATGTTTGCCTACACAAATCAGAAGTTCATTTGGCATTTGCAGTATGGGTGGCTTCATAATATCTAGCTGAAGTAAAAGATAAGTTTTACTCACAAGTTTAAAGGGTTTCGAGGAGAAGGGGCATCATCTGTGTGTGCTAAAAAAACTGTCAGAGTCTTCCCAGGAAGTATTATTTCAGCATTTTGCAGTCATGTCCATAAATCTGGCCAAAGGTAGCCAGATTCTTTAAAACAGCAGAGCACTGACATCCTCTGTCTACAGACGACCTGGAACAAAGTGGCCCCAATTTGGCAGTGCTCCCCTTGCCCTGTCTGTCCTGCTGAGATGTTGGCTCAAAGACATGAGCACAACATAATGGCACTTGCAGCAAGTTCATTGCAGATTATTTTGTCAGGTGGGCTGTAGAAGGGCAGGAGAGTGAACTCTGTGCAGGTTCTATATGAGTGCTAAGAGGGCTCTTAGCAAGAGGAAGAAGAATAAGTGAAGGAGAAACACAAGAGTACAGGATTAAGAGAAACAAATTGTAGAAATAGCAATGGTGCTTAAGATGAATTGCTTCACTGGTACAATTTCTAGACATGAGTACTTAATATACCCTAGTCCCTATTCAGAAAATGCCATTTGAAGCCCTGAAATACTTCATGAAGTTAATATAATTTTATTACTGGGAAACCAAAGGCCTGAAAGCTGTCATGCTGTACTGGAGGACAACCAGGGAACCCATCTGGTTTCTCAGACCTCTATTCTTCCTTGAGTTGGGTTGTCTTTCATGTTGATGGTCATGACCTGTAACTATACAGGAGGTGCCACATTTAACTGTTGTATGTGTAACACAAGGCCTGAAGTTGTTCTTCAGACAGAAGTAAAAATGCAGTGAAGTGCTCAGTATTCCTGAAGACAAAATTAAATTTCAAGCTAAAGCAAACTAAGGAATACAGGAGTAACTCAGAATGGTGTTTGCATTTATAAGCAGTTGATTTGTCCTAAATATATCAAGTAGAAATGACTGAATTTTGCTTTATAAAATGACTTTTCAGATCAACAATGTTCATACCTTCTCATAAGTTGATGGCTTCTCTAATGAAAAATGTGTAATTTTGATATGATCATGGTAGAGGTGCTACTAGCTTCATTTGAAAAGCAAAAAGTAGTAATTACTTCACAGTTTTATAGAATATAGAATATAATTGTGATAATATTTGAGTGATTTTTGGGTTTATTTGTTCTCTACATTAGAGTAAAAATGTATTTTTATAATGTTTTCCTTATGTTTTTTATGTGGAAAACAGGTAAACATTTTATAGTGAAAAGAGAGGATTTTTTAAAATGGAAAATGTTTTTCAAAATAGCACGAGTGGGTTTTTTGTGCATTTTCATCTTCTGTTGGTGGAATTTGCTGTAGTCTTATCACCTAGTGCCCACAGCTCTGGACATTCACAGGTGGGACATAATATGCCCAATGGCTGTTTTTGCTGTCCTCTAAAAATAGCAATAGTGAATTTGCAGTGAAACTATTTCATTAATCTGCATTGATATGTGAGAAGACGTTCTGACTTCAAAGATCAGCACTTTGCCATGCATGCAAAATTTGCTGAATAAATAATTAGACTGATTGCTTTGGGTTTAAATATAATTTAAAAAGTATTTGGGGCACCATACCGAGTAATTACATATAACAGAGGCACAGGGAGTTAGTCAGATTGTGAAGATGATCTATTTAAGAGCTTTGCTTGAAATGAGCTATGTATAAAATGTATTATTCTAAGGTCCACAATGGTTATTGACCCGGTATAACCTTTGCAACTGAAAACTCTACAGAAAGTTACCAAGTGATGATTTCTGATGGGAAAGATCTTGTAATAAGAAAGGATATTTACTGCACTCTTTCTAATCACATGCTACTTAAAGCTGTGAGCAGTTTATAAGCAATCAATAATTGTTTACCAATTACTTATGAACAATATACTGGCTAGATATCTAACATTTCTAATAGAAAAGTAGTAGTAAAGCAGTTGAAAAAGTATCAAACAAAGTCACCAGACCTATCTGTGAATAAAAGAGCTGTGGAAAAAGCACCCCTTGGGTGTTCAGAATAATTTTTAGTCTGAGCTACATTGCCTTGACTCAGTGCTGTACATGTATAGTGTCCTGTCCTGCATTTCTTCACTATACAATTTGTGAGCACAGGTAGTGCCAGTTTGTTCAACAGAAACAACAAGAAAGAAATGAAGATTTCTTTCCCAGGCAAGAATTGTTTTAGGGTTTGTTTTTTTTTCCCCTACCATTATTTGCTGTGATTCTGTTCTTTACTTATTTGCACTGAAAGTTTTTCCTCTCTTTTTATGCATTTGAATAGCATCTAGCATCCAGGTACCATGACCTTAGCTGGTGCCCATACACATCATTATAAGTCATTTGCTAAAAGAATTACCATTCCCAAATAGTAGCACTCACAGTCACGACTTTACTGTTAGAGCCCAAGTCCTTTCCTTTTATCAACAATTTTTATTTCTGTAGTCCAGAGAGTGCAATGGAGTTGGACTAAAAGTGATGGCAGTTTCAATCCATCACATACTCTGCAGGGTTCTGGTTCAGCAAGTGCTCTGAACCCTTTTGCTATTTTTACTCTGAACAAGTGATCAGCCTAAGGAGCAGCAAATCAAAAAACATCCTTTTCTGATAGACAATAGACTTCTATTGTTTGACAAATTTTTAATATTTTCTGTTAGAACAAGAGCAAGAACTCTTCCTGCTGATTGAAGGAATTGCCTGCTTGCCTTAATTACATGTTTTGTCAAGAACTCTTATTGTGTGTAGCAATCAGTTTATTCATTTTCCTCCCTGCAATACTTTTCTCTGAGCAAAACCACTTGACTCTTTGGTCTTGATTGAATCAGAAACAGGTATATTACTGTAAATTCTGTAAAACCAGCACCTTGGAATAAAATTGTTGTTGGGGAATACTGGTGGTTACTGATATGTTTGTTCTGCATATTTGTGTAGTTTAGTTGTAATATGCTGGTGGCTCAAAATTGTATCTGTAAATTATACCCTCGTGGAACTTGGGGCACTATTCCAGTTCCACCTTATGTTTCTCTTATTTCTGAGAGCAATTGTAGACTTTTTGAAATAGATTAACCTGCAGTTGTTTGGAACAGGAAATGGAATTTCCTTGAGCATGTGCATACCAGAAAATAAAAAAGACCAATGGCTGTGCTCAGGCACTGCACTTCCTAAGTGTTAACTCATCCCCTGCCTTAATTATGGACTGATGCAGTCACCCCTCTACAAAGCAAAGCTGCTACAACAAAGGCTGGAGCTAAGCAGTGCATGCAGAATAATTTGTGCTGCTTGTCCTTGTTCTGTCCATTCTCCCATTGTGCAGAAGCCCCTGCATAAACATAAAAAGGCAGCATTCTTCTTGGGAGCTTTACAGAAGTAAATGTCGTGGAATTCTGATTTTTCAGTTGCTGTGCCTGAAGAATCTCAATTTGCTTTTTCTTGAAAAGCTGGTTAAATCTGATCATACCAGACCTGCATATTTTGAATACTTTGTGATTCATGCTGTCTCCAACTGTGCCTGGAAATTATTTGGGACAGTTCAGGCAAAAATGATTCCAGGGACTATTATAGCAATTTAATATTGTAGAGAATCGTTATTCATAGGTAGTGAATGTTCTCTGATGATGAATATACCAGTATAAATATTACCTTTTTTTCTTGATAAATACCTTTCTTAACCTGCAGGCATATATTAAACAAAGCAGTTAACAGTAGAAGCACAAACACAGGTTTTTTATTCCATCTGAATCTACATACTCCTCTTTGTTTTTCAAGGATCTTAATTTCTTTTCAGCTCTCTACAGCTTGTTGAGATATTTAGGAGCTGAAAATGTATTATTATTAAATGTGCTTTGTTTTATTGGAGTGAATAATGAGACACTAAAAAATGCTGTGAGCTTACTCAGTTTTAATTAAATGAATATATTTTGTATAAACATTACCTTATTGAAAGAGGACTCATTTCCGAGGAAAAGGTGTTTGAGAAATTAAGAAAGATAATGGATTATATAAATTAGTCTACTCAGGATCAAGGAGTCAAATACAAAGAAGAGGCATTAGCAAAAATGGTGATTATGATTCTATGGTTCTGACTTTCTTATGCCAGTTAATGATCTATTGGAATGGGATCGACTGGTAATGAATTTTCCCACTGGAGTAGAGGGAAGAGCTTATGAAACCCTTAAGGAAATTTATTTAGATAATGTATCATGGATGTCCAAAATAATAATGAAGTAAAAATTGTAAAAGTCAAGAAGAATTAAGTCTCAAAAAGTAAATAAAAACAGATAGCTAAAGTCTACCATTGATGTCTGCAAAATTAAGAAGAACAAGAACAGATTGAGTCAACATTAAAAGTAATTCCATCTTGGTCCTAGGCCAGAACAAACATTTCTTGGCATAAAAGTCGTGGAAAAGATGACTCTATTTCATTTTTTTCAAGCTGCTAACTAAATTGTCCTAAAGACCCTGTTCACACAATGCAGAGTCACTTCTAGGGGTGATTCAACTCTCCATTTCAGTTAACTCTTCATTAGTGATAGCTGCCTTCCTAACTCAGGGTCTTTAGAAAAATATTTCAAATTATATGTGCTGAATAACAGACTTAATAAAGATGGACACTTTAGAATATGAAGGCAAAGGCAAATTGATTGGCAGGAAGGATGATATGGAAATGGGAAGGATGGCAACTGAAGTGGAAGAACAACTCTTCAGTAAAATTAAAGGCAGTGTGAGATAATTACGGTCCCAAAAGATTATTATTTGAAAAATTATAAATCTGGCAGCAGAGTTTAATCTGGAGGGAGTTTTAGACCATCTTTTGGGTGTTTTTCAAAGAAAATATTATTTCAGGAATGGGACTGTAATACAGGAGAATAGCATGGACAATGGATATTATTTAATGCATGTTTGTGTGAGTGAAATGACTTCATTATCCACAGATCATGTCTGTGCAGTATGTTTGCTTTCAAAAAAAAGTTTTTAAGAGAAGATAATACAAGTAAATGTAAGATCCTGGATATATGTTACCCTTTTTTCAAGGGATCATTGATTTTAATTATTTTCTCCATAAAGGGAGAGAATATAGTTTAGATGTACTGTGTTAAGGTTTGTTAGGCTGATGTAGTGCTACAGAGGAAATTAAGGTTAGGGTTTGGGTTTCATAGCAGCTGGAAACGACTGTGAAACTGAGATGGGCAGGAAAGTGGGTGAAATGGGAAAAGAAGGTATGAAATCACATGAGGTTATTGTCAGCAGTCTTCAGTGATCAGCACTGGGGCTGGTTTTTGTAACGAGTGCTTTTGTGTCTGATGTAAGTATAATCAGCCTACTCCCTGGGATTTTCTAATGGTATAAAAAATATTAACCAGCAGAAAGGAAAAGAATAGCAGTTGTACAAAAAGAATTGGGTAGTTTTGGAGACTAGGCTAAAAGAAATTCTACCAGGCACTTAAAATCTTCTCTGTCTTTAGGTGTCTAACCTAAATAGTCTAACCAGGACTATAGTTATCCTTAGCTCTGCCTGTGTATCAGCTAAGAAATTCTGAAACCTGCCAGGGGAGGTTAAAAATTTTAAGTGGCTTCCAGAGAAGTTCTGAGGTGTGTCATGATCTTTATTGACTAAGTGTGAAGCCTAGTGTGATGAAGTTTCTGTTTTACCTTCCACAAATACTCTTTTTTCCTTACTGAGTATTGTTCATTTCTGTTGTTTCCCAGGACCTCAGCACTTAGGAAGAGAGAGTGCAGGAGAAAGGAGAATCACCATAAAGATATGAAAAAGGCAAATGGAATCTTGGAGTGGAATTTATTGAAAAATAGAATATTTGTCCTTATGTACAGGATTCTGTAAATTATCATCTGATTGTTGAAGTCTGGACTTCATTAACATCTGGGGAAGAGAGAATTAAAGTAGGGACAGCTGCACAGGAGAGTTATTAATGCAATCTGAAAGGGCCTCTCACAAAACCAGAGCCTTAATGATTTGTCTTTATTTAGTGGATGAAAATGAAGCTTTAATAATACAATTAATGTTATTAAATACAGCACATTGAATGGTTATTATGTCTGAAAGAAAAATGCTAAATAAATCCAGGCTGAGTATTAGAAGGATTTTCATCTCTCAGGTGAATGTGACCTAGAATAACCCCACAATGGATAAACTTTTTGTTCAAACTGCAGCTGATTTTGAGTAGTGGTGCATGCCTGATCTTCAAAAGTATGACTTTATATACTTTGAAAGATAAAACTGCATAGAGGTGTATCTTAAAGCATATTTGAAAGTGGCAGCTAGGAGAGGAAAACACATATAAAAAGATTGGCACAGTTATTCTTGATGAGGACAGTAATACAATGAATTTTCAGATTACCATATTTTTACTTCCCTGAGAATAAACACTGGCATTAATGATGATTGAAATGGGCTGAGCTGCATGGCTGTAAGTGGGAGGAGAGCAGATATTTATAAACTGGATAAAAACCCTGATAATGGAACAGAGGTTATAGAGCCTGATGTTAAAACTGTGCCATCACTTAAATAAACCAATAGCTATGCCATGCTCAAGTTAGATAAGGAGGCCAGAATAAAATGGTCTACTATTCAATAAAGAGGTAATTTCTCTTAAACAGGGGTAATTTCTGTGTCCTGTTCTTCATTCCCCTGTGCCCTTCTCTTTTTATACTCAAGTGTGCAATAACAAGAGAAAGCAGTATTGAATGAAATGTAGTTTTGTGCATAGGAGGAACTTAAAAATCCTAAGGGAAGAATTTGATATATTTGAGCTGCCTAGTGTGCTAATTAGAGCTTGGAGGGAAAAACAATTGATCAATAAAGTTTTCTCAGTGTAGGAAAAGGAAGTTTCAGGAAAGTTTCAGGGAAGTTTCAGGGAAGGGAAGTTTCAGGGAAGGGAAGGGAAGTTTCAGGGAAGGGAAGTTTCAGGGAAGTTTCAGGGAAGTTTCAGGGAAGGGAAGTTTCAGGGAAGTTGAAGGGAAGGGAAGTTTCAGGGAAGTTTCAGGGAAGTTTCAGGGAAGTTTCAGGGAAGTTTCAGGGAAGGGAAGGGAAGGGAAGGGAAGGGAAGGGAAGGGAAGGGAAGGGAAGGGAAGGGAAGGGAAGGGAAGGGAAGGGAAGGGAAGGGAAGGGAAGGGAAGGGAAGGGAAGGGAAGGGAAGGGAAGGGAAGGGAAGGGAAGGGAAGGGAAGGGAAGGGAAGGGAAGGGAAGGGAAGGGAAGGGAAGGGAAGGGAAGGGAAGGGAAGGGAAGGGAAGGGAAGGGAAGGGAAGGCCCACACACCTGAGTTGTATCTTAGTGTATTCCTAATGTTAGGAGAGAGACTGGATTTTTTGTGTGCACTGCAGAATCCTTGAAGGCTGGTTCTGGTCTGGGGTAACTTCATAGCTAGATATTCTCTTATTCAGATGGGATCACTAGTGTTAACAAGGGGAAGTATTGTTATATTTGGGGATTTTAACAAGAGGATGGTACATCTTGCAGCAAGTTTCCCAGATGGGTTGTAAAATCTCCAACCTTGGAGAGATTCAAGGCTTGACTGGAAAAGATCCTGAGCAACTTGATTTAAGTTGCTCCTTCTTGGAACAAGGGGTTGGACCAGAGGACCTCCAGATGCTTCTTCCATCTTCATTTATTCTCTGGTGTAACTGTTGTGTGCAAAAAAAGAGCAAGGATATAAATACTATATTGAATTTTGATTTATCTTAATTTTATTCTTCTCCTAATCTAGTATTTTAGGGATCATAATAGTCTCTCAAAAGACAGACTGTGATTCCTTGTTTTGTGAGAGGGAGGGATACAGGATGAGAGTGGTCATAAGATATTCCTAAACCTTGCTTTTGAAGCAGGACTTCTGAATCCTGCACAAAGGCTGGATCAGCAGGTGGGCAGGGGGGTACTGATCTCACTGACAACCTGTGGGATGGGCATGGACATCTCTTACTGATCTGGGCCAAACTGGGATGGAGCTGTGGGTACAGTGTCCTCCCCACTGAACTGTGTCTGAATTAATTCAGTCAGATATGAACTTTCTGCAGCAGATACAGAAAAGTTTCCTCACAATGTACTCTGGGCATCTTGAGGAAGGTAGGTGGAGAAAATTAATTTGTTGTCAAGAATTACATGTTCCTTTAGATCTGAACATGTGAATATAAACAGTGCTGAGATTTGCAGGCCTGTGGTATCTCTCTTAGATATCAAACAATAGTTTTAGAAAGCTGAAAAAAAGTCAAGATGGGAGGTAGGCATATTGGCTGTGGGTTGGTATGTGGTGCCAATCTGCTGCTAAGTGTTATTTTTAAATTGACCTTTTATTATCTTCTGTAACACTGGAAATTAAAGTTGAAGTGTAAAAACCCTTTACTTTTAACTGTTAAAGAAATTTGTGTTATGAGAATCTTAGGTTGTGTGTTTACAGACACTATAATTAAACTGGGGCAGAGTGGGATTGTCCCATTCCAGCCTTCTCAGGAAAATGAACTAGAGTTTATATGGGCACTGCAGTAGGACTAAAGAGTTTTCTTTATATCCATTTGGAAATCTGTGTGTATGCATTCACATTTGCATGTCATTGATCCCTCTGTCTGTGTGGAGTGACTGTGTGGTCACTCAGGTCTGTATTCCTAGGTGACACAATTATCAGTGCTTGTGCTGGGAGCTGTACTGAAGTTTTCTGCCACCCTTGTTAATGCTGCAATGATTCAGGGCTGCTGATTTTTTTTTCCCCCGACAAATGTGGTCAGACAGCAGGCAATATTTCACTGTGTCAAAAGACCTTAAGGATTCTACCTTGAATAAGTGACATTCACTGAGAAATCTGAAAGATTTTTTGGATTTATCTATGATGAGTAGATATAAACAATCCAGTGGATATAAACTAATTGACTTTTATGAGTAATAAGTGGGGCAGACCTTTTTAATGGGTCCCACATATCTACATGTTTGTAAATAAATGTACACATATTTATTACATGAAATGATTAGGGTTCATTCCAAAGCTCAAAAAAACTGCATGGGACTATTATAGCCAAATGCAAACATGTAGAAGAAGGTAAATGTATGTAAGGAAAATGAGGTGCAGAGGAAGTAGTAATCTGTGTTCTGTTTGTTTTCCCTCATCTGCACTTACTTTTCCAAATATAAGGGCAGAGTTTCCTCTTTTCTAGGCTAGCCACTGCCTGTCAGACAGGAAGCATAAGGGCAAATTTCTACCCATCCATGAGCAGAACCTAGTGAATCATGTAGAGAACACACTATGGCTGATTTCTGTGTATTGCTGAAGACATGGCTCCTTTACCTACTCTCCCTCAGACAGGCTTGGGGGTTGTGAGTTTTTACATTGCTCCACAAATTTAAATGCCAGAAGCCCATCTGCTCAGACACTCAGATCTTTTGCATAACACAGGTCATGAGATTTTACCCAGTAAATCAAGCTGTGGAAGAAGTCATCCCTCCCTTTAATTTGAGGGTTATCAAGCCCGTGAGCTTGTGACTAAAGCTGCGTATAGCTAATGGAAAGAAATTTGGTCTAAATTTAAGGTCTCTAGGAGATGATTAATCAGATACATCCTTTAATTATGTTGCAATGGTTAATTACTCTTGCTGTTAAAAGTTGTCTTGCTTCCAATCTGAATGTGTCTGTCTCCATGGAGACATTCTTCTGTGAAAGAATAGGGTGCCATGACCTCTCTCTTCATAGAGGTTTCCATTTGTTTCCTTTTTTTGTGGACTGCTTGTCTTAATCTTAGGCTACAATCATTCCAGCTGATGGATGCATCCTGATAGCTTGGTGTAAATACAGATCTCCTTTAATCAAGGCAAAAAATGTGTTTTAGATTTACATGAGCATGAGGCACACCAAAATCTGCTTCTCACAGTTCACATGCTTCCCTTAATAGCTAGAAGAAATTGTTATATGTAAAACATGCCTCGATTTGGCTTCCCCTGAACAAACTTAATCAAAGTTTCCAGTTTTGATTTCCATCAAACTTGGCTATCAGCCTCAGGGAGCTCTGAGCTGTGTTTGCCAATATCACAGTTTTCACCTTCATAAAGACATATTGAAAAAGAAATTAATTTCTCTCAGGGAGGGGCTTGCCTTTTGCTGAAACCAACCTGATTTTATCATGCTGTGGTGTCACAGATCAATTACTCATTGGTCAGTACTTATGTCATGAGGTACCTGATGAAAATAGCAATTGACTCCTTTATTTTAATAATTTATTTTCTGCAGGTGATTTACTTGTGTAAATTACTTCAGGTTTTGAAATCTAGGTTTCTGAGCCAGAGACTACTCAAGATAGTCCTTAATATATTTTTACCTTCTCCTCTGTTGTCAGCATCTTCTGAACACACACTTACATTCTGTTCAGGCTCAAACCAGTTACCTTGCATAATCCAGCACTTGGGAGCTTTGACATAGGTCTGTCTCTGACTAAGTTTGACTGAAACAATCATATTTAACTACATGACTACGTATATTTTTCTTCTTGATAAATCCTGTTTAAAATACCAGTATAAGTATAGTCAGTGATTAAAAAATGTTATTTTTATTGACATGGCATACACTAGATAGAATTGACTAGTGGCAGAGATGCTCAGAACCACCGTACTTTGCATGTACTCTTACCCAAATATCATCCACTGGCTGCATGAGAGGCCCTTAAAACCAGCAGCATACTGGTTACTGGTTCTTGTTCTGGAAAGGGTTTTTTCATTTATTTTCATTTATTATGTTTTTCAGATTCCATTATTTCTCTCCATGGAGATGAGGGTTTTAAAATTACCTCACACAGGCAACATCCAGGGAATTTGTGAATTGGAAAGGGTGGATAGTCTAGGCTGATTTCCACTGATTGCTTACATAGCATCTTAATTTACTAATGATTTCAAAAGCATTGAGTATGACATTACACCTTGGTAATAACCCAGTCTGCAATCTGGTCAGCTTTAGTACAGCAGTTAAAAAATACTGGTTCTAATAAGATGTCTAGAAAAACAGAAATAGCCTCACAGCTTGTCCATAAAATTCTGTTTATCCCAGGTTGTAATGTGTGATAATGTCTCACAGCTCATATTTCAAAGGGATCCTGCTGCTGAATAATTTGTACCTTTATTAGTCTTCCTATAGCTTCCAATAGATAGAAATAACCTGATGCCAAGGTGTACCCAGCCACAGCCTGTATGCAATGACAGGGGTGGAGAGGTACAGAAAGTGGTGCTGAAGCATGCCCTGAAAGAACTGGGATGATCCCAAAGTCCTTTCTGGCTGTCAGTTCACCAGATAAATCTATATTTTATTTAATACCTTTAAATTCTGTCATTATGACTGTTAGTTTTTGTACAGGCATTCAACCTTTATCTTAAACTTGAAAAATTCTTGACACTGCTGTCCAAAATAATAAATTTTGGAGGGTTTTTCAAGTTTTCCCTGCTCTTGTGTGATGCTTCAGCAAAGTATGAACTTCCCCTTAATTGCTCCATCTTTCTGGCTCTGGTTTGGTACCCGGACTAGTGTCATCTGGTTCCTCAAGAGGCTGCACATAGAGTTCAGCTGCAGTTCAGGTGCTGCTGAGCACAGCAGAAGAAGGTTGAGCTCTGTCTCCTTTTCACTCAGGAGAGTGACACAATTTTTATTTTGTGAAATTTATTGCCATGTTTTTGACTTCTGTTTTGTGTCTTGCCTGAGGTGGCTGAAGTTGTCCAAGAGGTAATTAGAATGGGATTGACAAACATACTCTGTTCTGAAGGAATCAGGCTACAGGTATTAGGAAGTCTTTGTGGGAACACAATAAAGAGTAAAAGGGTTTATTGCTTCCAAAAATCCCCTGAAAATTGAATTTCAAATTTATGTGCTCAAGATGGGAAAAATTAAATTCTTTCACTGTTTCAATTCATTTAGTTATGGTGTGGCCTTTCATTGTATCTGATTTTTGTGGTCAAAAATTTTGTGGTTGATACTTCGTATCGGCCTTGGGTAACCATAGGACAAATCTTTATGCTCATAGCTCTGAATTGAGTCATATAATTGTTATCAGATAAAGACAAATTGGTCATGAAGTAAGAAAATAAACATTTATGTGGCTTTTTATATCTTGAAAAACTTGTGTCTCAAAAAAAAAAAAAAAAAACCCAAACCAAAATTGCAATGCCAAAAGAATATTTTGTTTCTTAAACTGATCCGGAAAAAGATGTGATTGTGATTGAATCAATACATAATTTTAATTCATTTAAATGCTTCAGAAATTAAAACCCATAAAATTAAAAAAATGTCCTCTTTTAAAAAGCAACATTATAAATGCTACTGGTGGCTTTTCAGTGCAAATAAAAAAGTATTTAGATAATTCTTGGGCTGAGGGACGTTCTACCACCTCTCTGGGTTTGCCTATTTCAATCTTTACTTAGTCTCATAGTGAAGTTTTTTTTATGTGTATAGAGATGCAATTTCCCCTGAAGCAGAAAGTTCCTGTTATCCCTTGTCCTGCCCCATGAATTGCTGTGCCAAGCACACTATCTTCTATTCTGCCAAGATGTTATAGGTGCTGGAAGACAGTAATGTGATCCCTCTCAGCTTTCTCTTCTCTAGGCTGAATAAACCCAGTTCTTTCAACCTTTCTTCACACACCAAGTTCTTCAGCTTCCAATCACCTTGGTGACCCTCTGTTGGGTGTGTTCTGACTTCTCACTTTTTCTTGAACTGCAGGAAACCAATGATGTGCAAGGCCAATAAGTTGTCTCCAATCTCTGATGTCATCCATCAAAGCATGGGTTTCTTTTGCACATAAAAATGTCATTTATGTTTGAACCTAGGGAGGGACAAGATTGATCCACTTTTGTTTCCTTTTCTCCCTTCCCTCCACTCTTATCTTTCTCTACTTAAATATCTCACAATCCATTTTCACTTTTATTTTATATTATACTCTATGAGGACTAGAAAATACTTACAAATCTGAAGTTCTACCTTATATCTACTAATCTACCTTTACTTTCATTTTACTTAATAAAAACAGGGACATTTTCCATGCAACTCATTTCAAGGCTTATTGAACTGGTATTCATCACTTTTTTTTTAATACAGTTAATAGTTATACACCTGAGGTACTTTTTAATTTATTCAGAGAACAAATATATTATTTGCACAGGAAGTGGTATCATATTGGTCTGATCTTTTCTGGATTATATTTAGTGAGAGCTGAAGTATTTCTCAGATTTCTAGGGCAGAATATATAAGATTTTTTTTTTAACAAAACCTTGCCAATTGTAGGCTTGTAAAAATTTTTCCCTGACTTCTTGTCTGTCTGTTCCATAATGTTATTTATAAGTAGTGTTATTGAAAACAGCAAAAGCCAAAAGAAATTAAGTCACATACAAAAGGACCCTACCTGCCATATTGCATTTTGGTTGTGCCTTACAATATCTCTTCTATTTTCAAAACAAAAAATGTTACTGGATTATTTCACTTTGGTGATAGAAGAGCCTGTTCTCCCCAGCAATTCTTACCATTTGTAGAAAACATTAGCTTCAATGAGTTTTTCTATGCAAGTTCATTTCTGGAGCTCATTTTTCTGTAATTAGGAATCATGCTTACACGTCTCTTGATTTTGTTTAACAATTGGCAATGTACTTGTCTTGGCAGAAGCAGAATAGATGAATTGTTTGTTGCTTCTTTCCCCACCTAAATACTGTAGTGATACAGATGTGAAAAGCAGATTAATATTTTTGTTTGATTTATGTAGTTGTGTGATCTGGCTGTGTGCTGTGTGAAACAGGCATTTCTTTAGCTGCCCTCTGGACTACTCTGATTTTTATGTGTTCACCCACTATTTACTGAATCCATGGAGAGATATTTGATGATGCTTGGATGATGGCAAGGAAAGAATCCCAAAGGTGGTGTTTTTGAAAGACTTGGTGAGCAAGATGTGCACCCACAGGTTGGTGCTAAATAGGACTGAGAGCTGTCACCCCCTTCTGAAGGTCCTGAGAATGAAGAATGTAAATCTCCCTTCTGTACAGCAAATGCTCAGCACTGATCAAGACTTTGACAAGGCAGAGTTTTTCCATCACTTTTTCACACACCTACTGGCTCCCGTCATGTAGATAAAGTTGACATATCCAGAAAAGTACAATGCAAAAAAGAAAACTACTTCATTTTTCTGAAAATGCAAAAATTTGGGTTAGGTAGAAGTTTGAAAATTTTCAGACACACTTAAAACTGCTATTCTTATTTTTAAAATGGATTGTATGCATGCATCCAGTTCTCAAAGACCAAAAACTGAATTTCTTCATAATTCTGCTTGAAAAGACTCTGTACCTTGAAATTGGCATGGTGGTTTGGTTCTGACTGCACTGTGATATTTCACACCAGGCTTCTGCCTTAAATAAGGTCAGAACCAAAAAGGGTGCCCTCTGCCAATATCTGACATGTGAATACAAGACTCCTGTCAGCACAGATGCCAGTCCCAGCCGTTTAGCTCAGCTGTTCCTGCTGATGGCTGCCAAGTGGTGTAGTGGAACAACATATAAATCAAGGTTCTGCATATGTGAATTAAGTATCCATGAATTAACCATCCCTATGAAGTTCACACTTCAAGATGACATAGCCATTTACATTTAAACAGTGTTTAGAGTTTAGCTGAGATGGATTTCCAATTAAAAAGACTGTTCATGCTGTCCCAAATTTTATGATGTGGACTATTTGGGGTACCCTTGTTAATGGTCATATCAACTAGTTTTAGCTCCTACTTCAGGAATTCCTCTGGCTCCCAGCTGGATAGTGAAGGAAACAGTACCTGATTTCCACTGCACATGGTTAAAATTGCCTGGGTGTTTGCCTACAGGGCAGTACTGCCAGGTATGAATTCACAGTGCTGCAAGCTAGGAGAGTCAATAAGATGTTCCCATTACTTGCTGCTGTGAGTAATTGATGCCAAATATTGTCAGAGTGATGTTAGCTCAACTGTGCTTTGCTCCAGCTTGCTGGAACCTGCCTGTATAACATCAGCAGTGACTGCTATATCAGTCTGCCCTTGTTTCCTTTATCCTCTAGAGTTTAGTTTAATGCACTTCTGCTCACGGATACTCACACTTTTTTCGCTGGAGTACTGCTCTGACATTCAGCAGCCACTCAAATGCCTGGCACAGAACACTTCTGCAGTCCTGGGCACTGCTGGGTATTTCCAGATAGAGGAAAACAGCTTTATTCCATTCTGGAGATGTTAGGGGAAATTCTACTGAATTCAGGGAGTTTTGGAGAGCCTTTAACATGTCCCTTACCCTGAGGTTGCTATCCATGCATATTACACATTCTTTTTAATGGGTACAGTTCCATTGCATAATTAGAATTTAAAATAGAAAAACAGAAGCTGAAAGACTGGAGAGGGGAAAGAAAAGAGATCTGAAAAGCTTGGAAAACTTCCACTGATACAGGACTGATTGAGATGAAATCTCCAGCAGCAGGGACGGATGGTGAGAGCAACACTGCCATCTCCTGAATACCCTTGGCAAGATCTGGTTTTCTACTGGTTTCTTTTACTTTGTGGAGCACAGCAAGGGTTGCAGCTCCATCTCAACATCCCCATGTGCTGGGTGCTCCAGTATCTCTCTCAAAAGGTAAGTAATCTAATTGGAGTCCAGAATTGCTGAGAGAGAAAAACAAACAGCAAAAAGACAGCCAGGAAACAGGAGGAAGCTAAGGGTAGACTGGATGCAGTATTATGGGAAATAAGGTTCATTTCTCAAATCCTTCTTCACAGGTTTGGACTTTTAGAGTATTTAAGAATAGGAAGATCATTGGATCATCTAGCCTGGATGCCTTCCTATTGAAGTATGTTAAGGTTTTTTTTTGGTTTACACTGGGCCTCAGAGCTTGTTATTAACTAAGGATGAGCTTCTAGAAAGGTGTTAAAGGCTGAAGTGAAAAATGAACAGATTGAGAAGCTCTTGGTGGTTTCAGTTACCCTCATTCTTAGAAATGCTTGTATACACTGCAGTTGGAGTATGTCCAGATACAATTCACAGCAACTGCACCTATTGCTAAAGGCAAAAAATTCCTTGTATTTTTGCCTCTGTGAGAGTAAAATTACAGCCATGCTCTCAATCTATCTTTTACAAACTGAACATCCATTTCAGAGAAAAAGAAAAGCAAAGAAAGCAAAACCAAACAACAGATACAGATCTACCATATTATTGCTGCCACCTCATTGCATAACTTCTGACACAATTTTCACCTCAATACATTTTGAGGTTGATGTTCTTCAAGACATACTTTCTGTCCTTTGATCATGTATTCTGATCACAGTAAAATAATTGCTATGATGATACTTAAAATATTGGCATATGAATTTAGCAATTCTTGGAAGGAATGTCTCAGTTTGAGACTTCAAATGGTGATTCCTTAGGCTTTGTGAAGATTCAGGAGCACATCCTGAAAATACTGGTCTAGTCTTAAACAGCTGGAAATTATCTTTTAAAAATTAAGCACCATCTGTCAGATTTCTCTAGCCTTATTTGTCTTCATATGAGTAGACCAAGACTGTATGCAAAAGGGAAATCTCATGCAAAAGCTGCCAGTTTACTTCATCCCAATTTATATTGTTTAGGAGGCTTGGAGAATAAAAAAATCAAAATACATTTCTCAGTTAATTGAATTGCCACTCTTTAATTCTCAAATTCACATCATTTATAGCATCCTGACCATTCAATTCACACTGTTTTAAAACTTGATCTGGTACTGGGGTTTTTTTTCTAAACTTTAATCATGAAATGGCAGGCACATTCACAAAGGTGTGCCAAGTGCTTTTTTTAGCATCATCCAGTGAAAGAAAAACAAAAATATTGCCAATAGTTCAGATTCTTCTTGAATTTTCCCTCCAAAAAACAACCCATTTGTAGATTGTAAATTTCTAAAGTAGTTATTCAAAACACACAAACAAGAAACCCAGTAAGTAGCACAAAATGTTAATGTTGAAGCAATACAAATTCCTACAGTGTGTTTCTAGGGAGTAAGAAGGCTAAATTATCCTATTCTTTGTAGTTTCTTTATCTGAATCCACATCTTCCATTCAAGCATTTGCATTTCTTTTAATATAAGGATTTTCTGCTCTTTCCCCTGACTGTGAAAGAAAGCAAAGCTACACAAAATCTCAGGTTCCTGTCCAGTTTCCTCTATGGTTTTCATCCCTCCAGTCACAGTAGCATGTCCACCACACTCGTACATGTTACAAAAATGATTCCATGTAACAAACTTGAAAACATTTGTATAATTGGTCTGAGTTGATGACATATTTTACTATGATTCATGAGTCTTCAGTAATATCACTCGTCATTTGAGTCCATCCATTGTTCAAGTAAAAAGTGAATAGTTCAGTTACATGTAGGGCATTTAATTATTTTTCTAGGGAAAGGAAGCTCACTAAAAATGTAAGCTGGTTTTTGATAAGCAAAGTGAAATTGTTCTTTGAGGAGTTTGTTCTTTCCCCTCACGAAAGGAATTTGGTAAGCCAAACAATATCATATATGGCATAGGAAAAATGAGGTTAACAAGGGAGTGTTGCTACTGAGTGATGTTATGCACCAAAATTCTCTTTATAAGGTAGCTCTTGAACATAAAACTCTGATGTTTGTGAGGACAACTCATGCATTATTCAGTGGTACATCCATACCTCCCTATAGTGCAGCTGAAAAGATGCTGGAAGCAGGATGAGCTGCAGCTCAGTTTCTTGTCAGGGCAAACAGTTGTTACTGAGTCAAACTGTTCAGCTGGTGCTGCTTGTCAGAATTCTGGATAGTATTGCTCCAGTGGTTTCATTGATGGAGTAGGGTTACAGCATCTGTATTTGTAGAGGAAGATCACTGGTAATAATGTTGATTTGTTATTTGCTTTCTCTTTCTTTTTACCTTGCCTGTAGCTCTTGTTATCAAGGGTTAGTGCTTGTTTGTGCTGGTGTACTATAGGAGAGCCTTTTGAAGCACATCTTCCAGGTTAGTTTCATCCATTAGGAACTACCTCTCATACTTCCTGAACACACCACCAAGTAAACCAGACCACAATAAAAAGGGAAAATTGTGACCCTTGCTTCAGAAGCAAAGTTTGAACTACATGTAGATGCATCAGTAATTTGCTGAGAAATGTCTGCTACAGAAGGACAAAAAATATCCTGCTATTCAGGCAGCATAAAATAGAGTCCTGGACTTCTTTTGTAAGCTGTCAAGCCAATCTGGCCAGCAATATCTATTCAGATGACTTTGGTGCACCAGCTTGACAAGTTGTAGGCAAGGGAGAGCAGTACAGAATAAATATCAGTGAATTTCCTGGCCTTATGCCCAGACTGATCTCCTTCTGAATTGGCCTTTTCCTTTTTCTCTAAGGTTCAGCAGATGTTTAGCACAGCAGGACAGATGCTGGTATGCAAGAGAATTTGGCTAGCAGTAGTTTTACTGATCAGCTCAATTTGAATTTACTGTGTGATGTTCTATCAAAAAGATGCATTAAAGTTATGTGGCAGACTACAAACTCAGTTTTCAGTTCTGTTATGTGTTCTAACTGCTTTCAGTTTTAATAGATAATCATTAAATTAATAAAACTCTCTTGCAACAAAGTCCTTCAACGTTTCCATGGATGAGTCATCTACCACCTCTCTGGGCAAGCTGGTGCAGTGTTTCACCACCTCCAAAATGAAAAATTTCCACCTAGTTTAAATTCACCCTCCTTTAGTTTAAGACTAATACCCCCTTGACCTATCATTTCTGGCATTGTTAAAAACTCTGTCTCTTATCTATCTCATAAACCCCTACAAGTTTTGTAAGGCCACAATAAGGTCTCTCCAGAGCCTTCTCCTTTGCATGGTAATCAAACCTCAACTCACCTTTTCCTCATAGGAGAGGTGTGCAATGCCTCTGATCACTTTTAAAGTCACATAAAGAATGTTTGGATCACAAAACCATACAGACCAGGTTTAAGGGTGAGTACCTGCTTGGCTGTTACCACTTTACAGTGCATAAAGCTCATGTGCTGGACCAGAAGTAAAGTGCAAGTAGGATACAGCCCCCTCAGCCATTCTTCATTACCCTCAAACAAACATCCTTTTTCTGTCCTCTCCAAATATACAGCTAATTGATATTAATCAAATACTTCTGTGTAATTCATTCTTATTAGGCAGAATATTTGGCATGACAAAGTGAATAGAAAAAAATGCTCTAAGGTTTCTTTTGGTAGTTTTGCTAGAGAAGATTTAATCAATGAAGGGAATTCCATCTTTTGACCACAGGTCTTATCTTTAGTACTTTCCATTTTTTTAAAATTAATTCCCTGTTTAATTAATTCCCTGTTCTGAAAACTCTAATTAATGTAAAGAGAGTTTGTTGAACCAGTTAAAACCCATAAAATAAACACCTGAAATCTTGCATTCAAGTATTGCATTGGTGCTTGTAACCTGTTTCTGTCCTCCTTACATATCAAATATTTTATATTGCTTCTTCCTAAACTTCCTCCACTATCTTGCCTTTGCATGCTCCAATTTATGAAGGGAAAAATAAAAGGTTAGATAATAATTTGATAGGACAAAGAGGTAATTTCACTGCTGGAAAACTGATTTTCTTCTGAACTTCATCTGTGATATTGAAATTTCCAAAGTAATAAAAGAAAGCTGTTAGGGAAATAAATAAATGAGTATGAACATTGCTCTTAATGAACAATTAAACCATTATTTTAATTAGGTTTGGAAATTAATTGAGCCAAGTTTATCACAAGCCATGAATGATTCCGGGATGGCAGAAAGAGATGAGTAGGACAGGGAAGGAAGCTGGAAGGAAAGAATGGGAAAAGCAAGTACATTCTTTACCCAAAAACATCAAAAACCTTTTAGTAGGTTTCCTGGTACCAAAATGTTGAAAGTATTGACCAGCAGCCATAGGAGCTTAGGAGTTTTTTCTTGAAAGCTTTATTAGAGAATTCTCACTTTGGAGTCCTTTGTCCTGAAACAATCCTCAGACTGAAACCTATAAAACAGGAGGGATTTACCAGAAAGTTATATGTTTGCAGCATTACTGTCTTCCTCAGAGTGCCAAAGTATAGTTGCCTTCAGAATGAGATTTATTTCATCCTAAGGTTGATATGCCAATGACATCAATTAATCTTGCTTCAGAAACATCTATTTTCCCCCCACTGACCTTAAAGAAACCCATAGGCAACAATCATGGCTATAGTTATATCCTATTTATAGAATGTCAGGTCACTGTATATGTGTATGTCAACAACAGGGTTGACTTCTTGAGAGAAAAGGTGAGTGGCAGCAGCAAAGTTGTCTTTTTCTCCTCATTGAAAAGATTTCTTCAAGTCTGACATCCACTCTGAGTTACAATTTCAACTTTCCTTGCCTATTAATCTAAATTGCCTTGCTTGGCTCCGAAATGAAGCTTCACATGTGACAAGAAGAAGGGAAAATTCACTTGTTTTGATGGGTATGCTTTTCTTCATGATCCCAGGATGTGACTAGTTCCCATCACTGCGAGAGCACACTTCATGTTTAAATCTTTCCTCCCTTAGATCTTTTGCTGCAGAGCTGCCAGTCAGTCCTCAGCCTGAATTGAATACATCATTCCTGATCACCCATCTTGGAGGCCAACCCCCTGGCCTGGTAAAATGACCATTTTTACATAAAATCCAAGCCACAGCTGAGTAGTTGGGATAAGCAGCCAGACTGCAGTCACCCTGTTTTAGAAGGTAAAACACAGGGACAAAGGCTGCTCTCTGACAGTTTGCCCAGTGAGAAATAATGACCCAAGGCATAGTTATTTCCTATTTAAAATAGGGTTACCTTCCAGCCCTCTCCTTGGTTTCCCCACTCTACTCTCACCATGTTCTCACCTCCTTGTTATAGCTGATCCCTGGCATTTACTGACAGTGCTTTACCTTTGAACCTCTTTACAGAACAAGTTGAGGTTCTTTACAGGTGCTGACACCAATCTCACTGGTAATAAGGATAAGAAACAATAGCCCCCAGTTTTAAAAGCAGTGTGTTTCTGTCTCCAAGAAGCACTTAGATCCAGCCACAGCTGTTGTGTTAGAAGTCAGCAGCTAAGGTGTCCTGACACATGTGCAAAATCAAACGGTGACATTTTTTATGATTTTCAAGGGAATATAAAGGAATTGGATGCTTGGGTCCCACTGAACATCAAAGATACAGATTTCCCTGAATTGTCAGCCCTTTTATAAACTCCCAATCTCTATCTGTATTTTGCATATTTTAATATCTTGAGTTTTGTTCCCTTTCTGCATTTATTCTTGACCAACAAGGGAAAGCTTCCATTTCATTTCCATTCAAAAGAACTTAATTTCCTCATCTCAGTTCAACAAAAATTTGCGAGTCATTTGTTTTCTTTATAATTTTTTTTTTCAGCTAGACAAATTCAAGCAAAATGTGTAGTAGTATAGGCACGAACATGCAAATTTGATGACATTTTACAGGGTCTCAGACTCTGTGAAACACCTAGATAGCAGTCTGTTATCAAAATTTGTCTGAGATTATAAGCATTTTATTTTACTGAATCATAGCAAAATGAGAAAGTTAGTGTTACTAGTTTATTTTGTCTGTGCACTTTTTTGAGGTTATGCTTTTGATTCCATGAGGTTTACATGAGGAATTTGCATCAAAGATGATAAATTTAGAATTTTACAACCCCATCTCTTGCAATTCTACCTGTCTTTCCTGCAGTTGCATTGGCAATTCGCTCATCAGTTTCTAATTTATAAGGAGTAACATTTTTTTCTCCCCCTAATCTGGAAGGCACCTTATTCTCTGGTGTGTAGCAGCTATCCTTGCACCATATGGAATGATGGCATTGAGATATATGTATGCAGTGGACATCCCACTGAAAATTTGCAGGAAATGAGCTTTAAATGCTCTCTCCTCTCAGACTTGCCACTCCCAGCCTCATCCATCAGCTTAGCTCTCTGCTTCAGCAGGAATTGTGCAGCAATTTTGATTCTTTGGTTGGGCTTGGATTCCTGTCTTTGTAAGGATGTTGTGTCAGTCTGATCTTTTCAACCACAAGAGAAATGTTCTTGCAGGAAAGGATATAAATGCTCTTTGTCACCAGAATGTTACACATCATTAACACTGCTTAATCTTTTCCTTTGAAGCTTTGTATGGTACACAATCAATTTAGTCCATATTTTTCACCTTGTCCTTACATTCAAAGTAACATTTAATCACAACTGCAGCACCTGGTAAAAAAATCAGCTGTATAAAATGCAAATACTTAGTTACCTAGGGAAAAAGACTAGCTGCAAGAAAAAAGGAGGCAAATTATTTGTATCCAGTAAAAAAAAAATCTTTGATGTCAAAAGACTTTAATGTTAAAATATTTAGTATGGGCAGCTCATTGTAAACCAGGTTTCTGTTTGACATAAACAAGTTCAGGATCCTGAAAGTTGATGGACTTTTGTGTGTTTGCTTCACTTTGATGTTGAAACATCCACTCTGAGCTAAAAGGTCTGGCAGCATTTTTCCTACAGAGTCAGATAATTAGAAAGGAAAATTCAAGTTCTGCCCAGCCTGTATAGCATAGCACCTTGACTAGCACTAATTTGTTTTGGGAATTGTTTTCTTCCAGAATAAAACAAACTGCTATTATTCTGATTTGTGGCCAATATGAGAAAAAACTTAATGAAAGGCTTCAAGTTATAATGGATTTAATGCTTCCATTGGATACTCCTTTAAGTTGCTAAGTACCTTCACTATTAAAAGCATACATCTTATTTCCAATTTAAATTTTGGAAATAACACTGAGAGACACCGGAGGCTTCCAGGCACGTGATAACAAAATGGACATGACTTTTAGCATAATGGTTTCACATTGGTACATAATTTTGGACTTCTGAAGTCACCTCTTCCTGGTAGTTATTTTTCTCTAGCATAATCTATAGAGCTTGATGTTTCAATCAGAATTCTTAAAAATGCCTACATTTATGTAACCTTTTATTGGTTTCCAGACCTTATTAGTTCTATCATCAAATGAGATCAAGCTGGGAATTATCTTTATATGCAGGGAAATTTCCATTGATGAGTTAAGGGAATAAAGACAGTACTAATTGGTTACATAATATTAAAATATCTGGAATGTACAAGAAGACTCAGGCTGTTAATTAAGATAAATTGTGAAAATAGTCACACAGACTATAATTTCCATGTAGTCTTTAAAAGTAAGAAAATTATCTTGGTAAAGGAGAAAAATATGATAATGTATTCAGCTGAGAATCTGACTGTACTTTGCAAGTTCCAAATCATCTGCTAGTGGCATGTGCATTTTGGGTTTTCAGATTCCCTCCTACCTCCAGTGTCATGTCTCAGTTTTCTACACAGATAGTGATGCTTGCTTCTAGAGTAGAATTCAGAAAAGTTATCATAAACAATGATTATATTAAAACTTCATAATTTGTTAAGAATCTACCATTCTCATGGACTATATGAACTCGTACCCACTTAGAGGTATGAGCCACTTGCATTTTACTCATGAGTGAAAGGTATTCAGTGTCCTCAGATTGATTGCTAGAAAGCATCAATGCTTTGTTACTTTATTGTGTTCAATAAGCAAATGTTGAAAAATAGGTAATATGTCACAAAACAGGATCAGAAAAATCCACATTCTTGAGTCTAGTCCACTACATTTTTTCTTGGCTCTGTTGTTGGTTTCTCACCATTGGTTTTTCTCACCTGTTCCTCAGTTTCTCTGGGAATAAGGCTTCTACTACCTCCCTTGGAAGTTTATTCCATTAACAAGCTGCTATAACTAGGATGCATTTCAATGCCTGTACAACTGCTAACCCTTCCCTGAAACTTGCACATCACTGATATTTCGTAATGACTACTGACAAGAGAAAGTTGAACAAATCCCACTGGGATTAGGGAGCTGCAGTACTAGATGGTATAAGGGTAAGAAAAAAACACCCCATGCATCCCTATTTAAACCTCAAATACTTCACTGTAGATCTCATACTATTCTTAGCACACTGAAAACATGCCCCCCAGCCTACATGTATCTACTTTTCTAACTGATAGGCATTTATGCAGCTATTTCATCTGACAGTCTACAAGTGGTTCAGAAATTAGGCCTGACTGCATGCCTGTAGGACATATAAAAATGATACTGCTTTTAATACAGAGATGAGACACAGAAAGTACTGGATTGAGTTTTACATCAGGGAATGATTTCAGTAAACTAAGGGAGATTTCAGCTAAGGGTGATGTCATTAACCTGTGAGGTTGCACAGCTCACTGTCTCACCTTCTCTCCCCCAGGAAGAGAATGAAGGTGAAGATGCAGTGTCCATCTCCTTCTCTTCTATTCTAGCAGACAAATTAAGGAATTTACTGGTTATTAGAGAGAAAAGTGAGATTTTTGGACCACAGTTTACCTCTGCTGAAAATGGTGATTGTACATCAGTGAATTTTTTTTACAGGTAAAACAATGTTTTGTGTTCAGCTAAAAGCTGAGGGAGAATCTTTACCATCATGATATCTTTGCCACTTTTTAAGTGTGTTCTCTCTGAGCACCATCTTTTGGCTCCTGAAGCTGCAAAGCTACAGAGGATGGATAGATGGGTGCTTGGTCTTATCCAAAATATCTTGATGACTGTATATTTCCAAATGTTCGAAAATATTTCAGAATGTATATTTAGTGCACACCCTCTAGAAATTTTAAGATATACTGCTTAGATATTTAGATCTGTAAATATGCAGAATTGAATTATAAATTGAATGGTTGCTGTCTGTCCATCCCCTTGAAAAAAAGGCCAAAATGTGTTGAGAAGCCGAGTATTATATTTGTATCAGTATGTTATTTCTCCAAGTGAACTTCAGGGGGAAAACAGACTTTATGAAACTAAATTTCTAGCACTGATTGCAAGAAGTGCTTGGCTAAGGAATGAACTGAATTTAGATGAGGGGTTTTTGGTCCATAACTGAGAAGCTGTACAGTAAGCTTGTCTCTTATACTGAAGTGCTTTGTGTGACAACCTGTGGGTGGTCCACGACGTACTGAATAAATTTATGTAGAAGTCTTCATGTGGAACAGGAAGAGGAAGCTGTCATTATGTTTTCCCATAAAAGATTCTATCAGTGGAAGGAATAGCACTCGTATGCTGGCAATTCAGGCAAATTCATCAGCCAAAGTCCCAGTGAACTCGGTGGCAACTTTGCTGAGTGACAGCTGAGAAGTGCAATTGCATGCTGTCTCTCTCACAAAGATGTGCTTACAAAAAAAAGAATTCAATCACTGTAGCAAATTCTGTTTTATCCCCTGAGGGTTCCCTAGTGTGCAAGGATAAAACCACCACAGAAATCATGCTCTTCTTGATGCATCCTCGCATTGCCATTTGCCCCACCCCTGATCATATGAGGAGAATGGATTGCACAATTGTTGGGCCAAGAACATTTTTTGGGGGACATCACAAATGAACTATTCACAGCCAATAAGTCCTGTGATATGCTTTGAAGTCTCCTTCCTGGTTTTGTAGAAACTATTGGGAAACCTACATTTGATGCTGGTGATGCAATGGGAGCCCCAAGCACTGTACATGAGCTGTGTCATATGAAAAACAGGAAACCTGGGGGAAGACAGGGAACAAAAGAAGGGAGATCTTGAGTTCAAAACCTAATGTCTCTTTCACTGGACATTGATTAAACTCATTTGTGTTACTGTATCATTACATAGGTGAAAGATGGAAATTATTTTCTTTGATACTTGCTTTTGAATCATTGAAATTGCTAATCTGAGTCTGCTATGATAACCATTGCACTTCACTGCCTACTGCCCAGAATTTCTCCCTACCTGATCTTTTGCATACCTAGAAGTACCCACAACTAGCTAACTTTCACCTGCCTGACTTCCTGCTTGTAAATTCACCTGCTGTCCTTCATTTCTGGCCTACTCATCATTTCCTTCTGGTTCCACAGTAAAACAGGAGGAGAATTAAGACACAACATTTTGTAGTGAGATTTTGTCTAGAGTTCCCTTTCACTGGAGTTAGGGTGGTTGCCAGATGTAGCTGGCAGCAGTCCTGTGCAGACAGAGATTTTGTGACTGGAAGGAGCATCCATGGTGATTTTCCTCTATGATTGAAAGGATGGTTTGGAAGAGAGGATTAAAAACCCCAGATATAAACTATGGGATTTAGCTGCATAAACAGGGTTTTGGTTGCTACTGAGGCACCCTAGTACATAAAGCACACATCCATGAGACTCACAGATGTATTGCAAGAGTACAGGGAACCCACTTCACTCCAGTGCCCTAATGACCAAGCTGGATACTGTCCTCAGTTTAACCTTGTCTTCTGGGCAAGAAGAGAACATACCCAATAAGCAGAGCTCTAAGTTCAAAATTTGGGCTAAATTATTATCTGATCTTCACTGTGAACTCTGTGTGTGTGTGTGTGTGTGTGTGTGTGTGTGTGTGTTTGTGGGCATATCCTACTGTGCAGTATCACAGGACTCATTTCCCAGGAGGAGGAGTACAATGGAAATGGCTGATTTCTTCCCTCACTTATTTACAGCTGCTTATACTTCTGTTTTATATGTTTTTTAACACAATCTGCCTAACAGCTCCTTTCTTACTGAATTTCAGTCCCACATAACACCTTTTTTTTTTGTTCTGTTATTACCAGATCTACAAGCATGTAATCACTCAAGGACCAGTAATTGTCCACTTTGTTCATATCTTTGATCATAGATAGTTTCTTCTACATAGGAAGGACACCAGTTACTACTATATTAATTGACATTAGCAGCTACACCACACAATCTTATAAACAACAGACTCATAAAATGATTTGTGTTGGAAGACCCTTAGTGACCTTGTTTGCATGGACCAAGCTCTCAAGCCCATCAAGTTCCACCTGGATGCCATCCCTTCCCTCCAACAGCAGTGTCATCAGCAGATTTGCTAAGGGTGCTTTCAATCCCACTGTCCATGTCACTAGCAAACATGTCAAACAGTGCAGTCCAAACACTGATCCTGGGGACTGCCACTTCCCTTGTAGACACTGAACTGTTGACCACAACTCTTGGAGTGGGACAATCCAGACATTTAGTGGTTCAAAGCCCAACTAAAACTGAAACAAATTCAGACAATTGTCAGCTGACTGCTACATTACTGCTACCTCAGCTAAGACAAGATAGAATTGGCTCAAGCCAAGGAAGAACCTACACTGTTAGGCCAAGACAAGAACTGTGGCCTTTAACCAATAATGGCAAATTTATATGTATGTGGCTAAATTTTCACAGCTACCAAAATAACACTATGAATCTGCACTCAGGCACCTGCATCCTTTCCCATCCAGGAAATTGGCCCAATTACAGGATCAGAGAAAGGATGAGAATATGCCTTACTTTGTGACAGGCAATTCTGCATCTCTTTGCAGGCCAGACTTTAATGAGGAAGGCAACAATATTCAAGAGAATACAGAAATATTTGGGTGTATTTTCTTTATCAGTCCTACATGCACCTTAGTCTGTTAGTCTGATAACAAGTGATCACTCCACTTGCATTAATAGAGATAGATAAAAATAACATGTCAAAATCAGGCAAAAATAGTAAAACAACAGCAGGAATATAGAGCACATTTTAAAAAAATAACCATGGAAGTGACCTGAACACTGTTGATGATGGCTGAAAAGGAAAAAAGCTTAGAGGGCAACAAATTGATAAAACAGTTTTTCTCTCAGTTTTTTCTCTGAATCTTGTATTCCTTTCAGTGTTACGAATCTGCTTTTGTTCAGAAGAAACAGCTTCTATCGCTCTACATTTTCTTTGTCCACAAGATTCAGAAAGGAAATGCTGTAGATGCGAACCCATGATGGTTGAAAAAGTAATAAATATTTTTGCTGAGGTTGGAGGATAGCCAGAAGGAGTGTCTGGACTCTGTGAGTTTTTGGATAAAGAGAAACAGATGGGTGAAGATGTCTCTTAGAGCCTGTGTCAGAAGAGATAGCTCTAGTCAAAGGCTGAAATAAAACTATTGTGTGTCTCTCATCATCTTCTCTGGAAATACCCCCACGATGGGTGGAAATACCACCAACATCTTCACACTGTCTAATTCCTTTTTCCCCTTATCTTGAAGATAGATTTCTATATAATTTGGCTTTTGTTTATACTTAATAAATTTTTATTTAACAGAAACCACAATCAAAAGCTCTGCAGAGTATCTGTGGTTTGAAAGCCAGCAGGATTCATTTAGATAAATAAACAGCTTTTTTAATTTTCTTCCACTGCAGAGGTATAACAACCTATTTTCAAACTGCCAGCATTTTTCTTCTTGAATTGAAAGCCTGCTGAGCAAAGCAGAGCTATCTTCAGTAATACTGCCATCTACATATTCAAGGACTGCTACAATGATTCTTTAAATGGTTCAAATGAAGAATGAATAGTGTGAAAAGTCCACTGTCTATATTGGAAGTAAATAGCATTTTATGGAGGATTTGAGACATTTAGTTTCTATGACAACAGGCACTGGAACAATGCTTTGATTTAGGATACAAAAACCTTGACAGCTGACTTTTAAAATATTAATAATAATTTTGTACTTTAGAAAAAAAAGCATCATTTGAATCTGATTATCTTAAAATGCTGCTATTCTGGAAGGAAAGAAACAGCTCTGTTCTTCAAACAGAAAACAATTTACTTCTTCTTTAGGACAAAAAAACACAGAGGTAGACCTGTCAGGAGAAATGTTGAACCTCCATAGTTTCACTACCGTCTACCCTTTTCAGAGCCAATAGATCACAAATTAAAACTAGTAAGATAAATAAGTATGAATACCTAAAAATCTTATCTATTCTGAAGATTTTGCATAATCACCATGAAAGCAGAAGACAGTTTAAGGTAAAACTTCTTTCCTTAGGCCTTTCCATCATTGTGCAAATTAGGTTATTTTATCATTGGACATCCTTCAGTTCTCATCTACTCATTGTACTGCTCCATCAGTCTTCAAAAGTTCACGTTCTGACAGCCAGAAAATTGTCATATCTAATTTTCTTGATATCTGAAAGACTTTTTACTGCCTTCAATCAATCATGGATAAGCACAGAGCCTACAAGTATCCATGATAGTTAAAACAAATGAGTGCCCTTATCAGCCCTACGTGCAACCCCACTGCATGGCTTGGAATTGTGATGGGGTTAGGGGCCTCTGCACAAAGGAGCTATATGCTAATAGTTTGTGTGCCCTTTTCCTACCCCACAGACAACCCAAAACTTTCAGCCAGATAATTCCAAACCTGTGATGCTCTGCCAAATGATTTGACACTGATTTAATAACATTCATTTGTTTGTTGGTTGGTTTATGATTCTTTCCGGCTTCTTTCTTTGGCTGTGATTTCTAATTTTCATCTGCATTGGTTTTTATGTTCCAAAATACATTTATTTCTCCTTATGAATCACATGAATTCAGGACATGGGACTTAAAAAAAATTTGCACTAAAATTTGCACTAAATTGTTAGAGTTACTAGCACTGTGCTCCAGACAGATTTTTATTTGTACATTGTTATCTCCAGGTCTGTGACAGTGGTAAGCAGGGGTACATATGTTAATATGCTGTTGGAATTAGACTGAAAGCAAGCATACTGTTGATATTAGCCTCAGGGCTGTAGGAATAGATTGTAGCAAGACATAAGAGATTATGTCAAGACATAGCTTATTAGAAGTGTGATTAGTATCAGCTGGCAACAGGAGAGTGGTAGTGTGAAAAAACATCATTTATGCCACTAAGTCTATTTACACCTATTTAAAAGTGTTACAGCAGTAAGTGTCTTAGAAACAGGCACAGAATTTATTACTGAGCCATCAGCTTTCCTGGGAAGTAAATAAAAATATGTTTAAAATGGAAAAACGCCTTCCAAACACGAATTGAAGAAGAAAAATGAGCGCCAATCACCTTGTTTTCTTCTGTAAAGAAGCATTGATTAAAAAGTTGAGTGTCTCTCTCAGTCCAGGAAGTCAAAGGCCTCTGAATAAAACTTAACATCCAATATTGGTTGTGCATTTTTGTCTTCCTATGTTTCATCATATTAAGAAAGAGTGAATATGATTCATTATTTTGTGTTAGGTTAATTTTTGTGATTAAAATTTACAGTATTAATTTATTAGAAATGTATATTCCTTTTCCTTGGAGAATGCACAAACTAACTTACCCTTTTTAATCTCTGTGTTAGTTTTTAAACACATAAAATTTATATGGAAGATTCAAAACCTGAGCTAAAAGGAAGTAAAGTCTTGTTCAGGGAATTCAAAGTTTTCTAAAGATAAGAACTCCTAAGTTTTGACACTGCCAGCTGATTCGATTGCTATGGAAATCAGTCACAGTTTTGCAGGAGCTTCTCACGTTATTTATTGACTGAATATCACAGCCCTAAGGAGATTTCCATTGAAATGTAACTGAAATAGTCAGGTATTTTAGGATTTGTTGGGGTTGCTTTTTTCTTTTTTTTTTTTTTTTTTTAAGCTGTGGACTTCTTGCCTCTTTTGGACTGAGATCTTAATTATGCTTTCGAGTAGAAGAGTAAGTTCTCAACCTGATTCTGAAAACCTATGCCTGCTTTGTGAAAGATCAGATCCAGATACCTTCTTAGGTTTTCAAATATCCTTTAAGCTGTTTTGCCATCCCTGTCTGTGTAACTCATATGTCTGCCCTGTCATTCCATACATAAGGAAGATGTTGAAACTTTCAGCATTTTCTTTGTGATTTTTGTCTTTGAGGAACATGCAGTGTTCCATGCAATGAACTAAGTCATTATCTATAAAAACCTGCTGCAGTATTCTTTGAATCTCTGACTATGCATACTAATAAAAATACATCCTGTATTATATATACAAGCTCTGAGCAGAGGGAGACCACATCATGTCAGATCTATCATAAAAAATCCATATTCCTCTCATAAGACCTTACTATGGTGAGGCATTCCCTGGCCTATGCTATCTTGTGGATCATGTCTGTCTGAAATGCTGCAAAACCACTGGGGGAATGTGGTTACAGACAAATGCTGTACTCAGCAGCAGGCCTGTGTCTGAGGCCATGGTTTAACCCTGTTTCATCCATGGGTGTAGAGATGCTCGACTGAAGGTGCTGAGGGAGACAAAACTTTGCTTAGGTGCAGGAGTTTCAGTTCTAGAAATGAGTGTAAAGGCAGAATTAAAAAAAATAAAAAGCGTATTTTCTACAGAGGTTTCCAGACATGAAGCCACATGCAGAACAAAGAATGAAAAAACACAAAATGAGAAATTCTGATTTCACAGTCATGAGGATCAAAAAACCAGAACAAGCTGCATGGACATTTTGTGGAATTTTCATCCCTGGTGGTGTTTCAAGTATGTCTGGGGGTGGCATTCATCCACAAGAACTACCCAGCAGCCCCAATTCTTTATTCCTATGAAACAATAGATGTTCTGTGAAACAATTCCATGTTATTACTGATGAAAAAAGCTGAGTTTTACCTCCTGCTGCTCTTTCACTGGTTTCAAAGGTCTAAAGACATGAGTTGAGACACTTGTAGATATACTCCAGCTCCCACCCCTATGAGATCACAGGTACAGCACAGAGGGAGAAAACCTTGACAGCCTTGTGGTAAATGAAATAAAGAAATAAAATAATTCATAAAACAAGGCAGTGTGTGCAGAGGCAGCAGTAAATCAGTGTGGAAATATGCATGTGCAGAGTTTCTCTTTGGAAAGCTGAGTCACACCATGAAGGTGGCTTTTATGACTCTGCAGGATGTTAATTTTTTCACCTTAATCAAGTGCCTGTGCTCTCTGCATTCTGCTAATGCATCTGCTCTGATCTCCCCTCCAGTGTTCCTGCCTTCTGCTGTACTTACACAGTGCTGAGTCCTTTGGTGACATTTCCTTCTCTGAATTTATGGTGTCAGGCACTGTGGGGTGTGTACAGAGCTGCTTTTGAAATTCTGTGTTCACTACTTACACCAAATGCCACATCTCATTTGATATGCTAATTTTAGAATCTAATGAAGTTTTAATTAAAATAATTTGAGTTAATAATCACAGTTCATGATCCTCAAAAAGGAAGAAGAGTAATGATAATTCAGAACAGTATGTTTTTACTAAATGCATGAACTTTTCTTAATATGATTGCTAGTCTTATTCTGGTAAATTAAAAACAGTGAATATTAGACACTGGTTAAAGGGAGTTGAAAAAAAAGCACCAATAATTTTGTTTCAGAGAGCATGAAAGAATAATTTAACACACTTCTGGTGCTCTTGAAGACTAACCAAGAGTGAAGTCTGGTTTCTCTGTTTACTGAAGGTTTAAATAAGCTTGTGTCATGGTGACATAAAATGGATATTGATGACTGTCTCTGTGACCTTGATTCAGGAAAATGGGCTTCTCTGTTCCATTATAGATGAAGAGAAGGGTGCAGTAATTAACTGTTTTGATGAATTTGGATTAAATAACGTGATTAATTTATGATATAAAATACTGACTCAGCTGACTCAGCTGAGTGTCTAAGCCTGTTTGGTTTTGGTTTTTTTTTTTTTAAACTAGCTTTTAGTAAAATAAAAACCTCATTATTTTATGTCTTTCCTGCTAAAATGAAAAGAGATGAAAATATGATCACAGAGCACTGTTTCAGCTAGAAAATGCCTTTCTTTCAAATCAAGTTATGACTGCTGGATCTAAAGATCTGAGACCTTGATAAATATTTTAGGATTAAGGAAGAAAATTTACCATGCAGACTATGATCTGTATTATTAGCATCCTGCTGTCTGACCTAAATAGGGAAGCAAGGAGAATGCTGATTGCTGACAGGCCTCGAAGCTTCCCAGCTTAAATGTACCATGACATGTGGAATGTGTTGTGCAAAACCTGTAACACACCTGAAACTCAAATTCCTTCCAGCAGGTATTGTGGTTAACAGGTTTACTGCATTTTAGCAGTGAAAGCAGGAGCTGACAGGCTGGACTATTTCCATTGCTTTTTTTTTTTTTTTTTTCCATTTTGGATTCTAATTTTCTTCCCTCAAATATTCCTCAGTATGTAGAGCAGAAGGTTAAGATGAAAAATACATAATTCCATATTGAAGCTATTGATTCCCCACAAAATGAATATTAAGGTATAAATACCTTTTGTCTTTGTCTCAGATATCAGTGGAAGTGTGAGTACTGAACAGTACTGGAACTTAAAGTAACTATTAAAGTGATCATGTAAAGAAAAAGGACATATAAAAATAATATGTTCTGCTTTAATAACATCCATTCAATGAACAAGGACTTCTGGACTACATTACCTACTAATAGAAACCTGCTGACAACAACTTGGAAACTCAGATGTAAGAAGCAGCTGATTTCACCTTTAAGTAATAGCACTGAATTATTTAAACATAATTGCCTATCAGATGATTTGCAGAGTAGGTCTGATTTTTCTCCACAAGGCTGAATATTTTAAGACATTAATCATATCCCACTCAACATCCCTAGCAGCTGACTGCAATTTTCAGATATGTGGAGATTTTGGGGATTTATTGACTTGTGCCCTCTTGAATCATGCATGTTTATTTCTCCTGTGATTCATACAGGGTGGCACACTTTCATAAGAACAGCAGATAGCTACATCTGAAACCTTTAAGCCCTATGTGATGCTGGTTTGATGATTTGGGACTGTAACAGCCCCCCACAAATTCTCTGTTCCCCCCCACCTTTGTGAAAACAGACTTAGTCTCCACTGCATTTACTCCATTTGAGATTTTAGGCTAGGTTTCTCTTTTTCAGATTGTCACATTCCATTCTTTACTCCTCCAAATGTTAGATTATGCCCCTTATTGGTGGCACTTAAGCAGAGTCATTCACCACTGCGGCTTTTTGTGGTGTCCACTGCCCTGTGCTGGACTCAGACTGTGCACACAGGTCAGACAGACCCTTGGGGGTCTGTGAGGATCATGTTCAGTGGCTTGAGTTGTGCTGACAGTGATATCAGAGGACAGCTGCAATTTCTGGCCTCAGAGCCCTCTGAGCTCTTGCTCTGTGCCTGAGAGGCTCAGGCTCAGGGGGTGCTGGGTGGGATGCTCACTTCTCCTCTGCACACTGTCTGCTGCAGAGGTTGCATGAGAGATTTAGAGTCACCAGGATATTTATTATTAATTATTAATCTGTTAATTTAGAACTTGGTAAAACTCAGCTATTCAACTACCAAAGTTTTTTTGTGACCGTGGAGAGTGAATAGTACTGACAAGTTATCTGTGTGCAGCTATTGGGTTTCTGAAGCCATCCAACAGAGAGAGAAACTGAATTCTAGTGTGGGCACTGAAACCCCAGTGGAAATGTTATGATTTTGCTTCTCTGCTCAGTAACCCAGAATGGAGCTGAAGGAAATCTTATTTGAGAGAGCTTCGAATGCTACAATGTTATGGACCCCTGTGATAATTTGCATAAAACTTTTGTCTTCTTGTTAGAGGAATTTTTATTTAATTAGATTAATGGACATTATTTTGAAATTAAAATCTAAAAAAAATGAATTTATGGACCTGGAATTTGTCAGGGAAACTGCAAATGTAGAGAAGAATGAGGGATCTCTATCATCATAAAGCAGTGAATAAAAAAAATTACCTTTAATTTTTACTCTTTTATGAATAAGGTGAGGTAGATTTATTTATACACATTCCTACAATCTTGGGTTCTGTAGACACATAAGTTGCAGCAGGAAACTCAATAGCATGAGATACTATTGAAGTCTGCTCTTGATTCTGCCTATAAAAATGTAGAAAAAATTATATTAAATTACAATAAATAAATAAAAAATAAATTAAATTATATATTATAAAATTATATTATAAAATTATGGCATTGAAGGAGTTCTTTGCACGACTGGATGTCCTGGTTTCACCTGGGCTTAAGCATTGACACTGGACCACAGCAAATTTTGCTTGTTAATACCTCTTCTTTATGATTTACAGGTAAAAAATTTAATCTCCAAGAGCACTTTAATGAGAGATGCTTTAATTCAATTCTTGAAAGAAAAAATACAGGTTTCAAATGTGCTATAAGAAACCAATAGAAAGTGTGACAGGTAGAGAGATATTCTGGTAGCTCTTTACTGTGACACTTTAGTTGTTTTGAAAGAATCCCAGGCCTCCTCATGAGCAAAACAAGAAAAAAAGGACAGTTCAAAAGCAAAATTATTAGTAAATCTGGAGAATTTGAAGAATAATTTTGTTATCTCCAAATTGGAGAAATCCTCAAAATATTCAAAGCTTTATATATTTTCTGTAAAGTTGCTGCTGCTGATAATAATAATATTAACATCATCAGTAGTATTCAAATAGTATTTTCAGTAGCAGTATTGGGGACCATAGCTGCCAGTAGAAGGAAAAGCACCACAGGTATGTCCTGACCACAGTAATCAGCTGGATACCAAAATTGTCAGAGAAACAGCATGTTTGCTATCATGTTCCAAGCTGTGGTTATCAAGATCTAGGCTGCCTGACTGTAAAAGGCCTTTGCCAAATGATTCACTGTGTCTTACATATGCTTTTTTTCCCCTCCAAATTTCTTCCTATTCACTTATCCCCTCTGTAACCAACAGCTCATCCCTGTTTATTCTTTTCACACTTGCCCTGATTTTGCTGGCTTAATACCAGCAAAATACAGAAGTGACCAGGGCAGCAGTGCTATAATGATAGAATAAAGATTTTATCATCATAGTACTGCTGCCCTGGGCATTTCTAGCTTGGTCAGCAATTCCATTAAGCTAGTACATAATTTCCTACCCATAATACCTGTCATTTCTACCACTTTCCTTGTTGCTATCTCATTAATGTAGTCACAGCAGTCAGAGTTGACAATCTGCATACATAATTTACAGTTTCCCTATCTGTAACATCATGAAATATCTTATTAGTGTAGCATCTGATCACAGGTCAACCTCTGCATCCTTGACCTAACCATGGCAAATGGTCAAAACTGTTCATGTAAAAAGGAAAATTCTTTTTCCAGCTTGTGTCTGGCCATTTGATTTCTTTGCAACTTCAGGTCCATACAAAGGCAGTGGTCTGTCTACCATTACACAGTCCCAGGGAAAGAAGGATGCTTATAATAGAATAAGGGTATCCTAATTTCAGAAAGTTTCTCATGGACTTTGTAGTGTAGAAACAGCTTACAACTTTGTTGCCCGATCCGAAGAAAACACAAACAACCGAAGTCGTTTATGCGGTGCTTTATTGAGGGCCCGGGAGCCTGTGGACTAGCGTCCAAAGACAGAGCCCCATCTCACAGAAAATTTACAGGGTTTTTATATGTTTCTTACATGATTTCTTCATCATAACAAATTCTTACTTCATTCTCAATACCTGGTACAATAATCTCTCTGACATTTAAGTTTCTGCCAAAAGGTACATTCCCTAGATAAATGGGTACACTCCTTAAGATAAGTGATTATCTCTTAACTACACTGCTTACATTACAAAATCTGCTATAATAGTTCATCTGCAGGTTACATGCGGCCTACCAAGCCTTAGCATAACTACTACTACTTATGTCAACTAATGTCAACTATTAAGGTTTACTACTATTTTAATACGGTTTATTTAATCAAATGGCAACATTTCCCCCCTTTTGAGCATTCTTCAGTCTTCTGCAAGGATGCTCAACTCTTAGTTATCATCGGAACTTTCATATGCTGGATTTTCTTGCCCGATAGCAACTTTATACTTCGGAGGAGGCAGGTGCATCTTGTTAGTTCTTGTCAAGGCTTTTATCACTCTTCTGGTGCGTTTTGTTTCTTTTTTGATGACTTCTAAAACACACTTATACACTAGCCAAATAATTAATAATAGAACTGCAAACAACAGAATGTACTGTATTACAGACGAAACCCAACCAGAAACCTGAAGTCCTAAAGATTTAAAAATTTTTTTGATCCAATTATGTTGTGCTTCCTTTTCAATGTCTTTTGTTTTGGATTCAACTGTTTCTAATTGAGAAATATTCTTTTCCACTTTAATGGTCATGTTTGGAATATGGATGCAGCAATGGTCAATTTTTGTTTTTAGATACTGACACACACCATGCTCTTTTAACAAGAGCATATCCAATGCCATCCTATTCTGCAAAGTCATTCGGGATGTGGCTTGCAATTGCAAATTTATATTTTTGAATCCTTTTTTTAGTGGCTGCTGCTAATTTCTTAGTCTGCCCTAGCAGTTTGTACAGCATTTCTCTGTTCTTATAGGTGGCTACAGGTGCAAATAGTGATTTTAAAGCCCACCCAAATTTAACTTTACCATCTGGTTCATGCCATTTATTTTTAACTTAGTGAATGCATCTACTTCTTTTTTCTTTTGATTGGATTGTAATTTTGATTGCTTCCACAGAGGGCAAAGGGTGGGGACTCCTAGAGTGATTTGTGTCACAGGCCTATCTATAGGAATGTGTGTGGTCCATTGTCCATGTCCCATTACCCAAACTAGATTTCCTGGACTTTTAATTGTAGTATCTTTACAACTTACAACTCTTTTAAATTCATTGCTTCTGCTCAGTGCGGCTACTTTTCCCATAATTGTATGATTAAATTTCCTACATTCACATCCCCACTTAAGTAATACTCTAAGAGGAGCTAGACTGATTTGACTTTCAGGGGTATCACATGTAATGACTTTAGTACAATTTCAATTACACGGGGTGTGTAAGTCCTAAGATATATCTAGCATTCTAGCCACCTCTTGTACTATTTCTGCTATGAAGTGTGGGCCTCTATCTGATAACAATTTCAACGGCACTCCAAATTTTGGAATGATTTTCTTCAACAGTGTTTTGACTACTTTCTTTGCTTGATTTGTTTAACAAGGAAAGGCTTCAGGCCAGCCTGAAAAGGTGCATACATACACCAATAAATACTTAAAGTTTTGTGCTTTTGGTAATTCTGAAAAATTCACTTGCTAATAATTTCTTGGCTTTGGTTCCACTTGTATTTTTCCTAGCTGGATTTGTTTCCTAACTATTGGATTATTCTTCAAACAAGTTGGACACATGGCATTCACTCGTTTTGCCAATGTTAACATCTGGTTAGAAATTACTTCTCTTTTTAGAAATTTTACCAATGCCTCTGCTCCCCAATGACATTTGTTATGTTCCATTTTTAGAATTGTTTTCATAATTCTGGCAGGCACCACCACCTGTCCTGTCCCTGTCACATACCATCCAGTCATATTCTTTTGAGCAAGTAACAACGATGCCAATTTCTCATCTTCTAGGGAATACTTTGGTTCTTGAGTTAAAAACGGAGTTGCTGGACTCACCTTGGTAGGTATCAGAGCCATCTGAGTCCATACCTTTCTTGCCACCTCACGAGCTGTGTAGTCTGCAAATCGGTTTCCTTCAAATATCTTCCCATCTTCCTTCTGGTGTCCTTTTACATGCATTACAGCAACTTTTTTAGGTTGATGTACTGCATCTAGCAAGGCTAGGATTTCATTTTTGTATTTGATAGCGACCCCTTGAGAGTTTAACAGTCCTCGTTCCTTCCACAAAGCACCGTGAATATGCACAACTCCAAAGGCATATTTAGAATCAGTCCAAATATTTACCTTCTTTTCCCAGCTCAAGATTAGAGCTTTAGTAAGTCCAATAATTTCAGCTCGCTGGGCAGAAGTTCCAGGAGTTAGGGCTTTTGCTTCTACTACCGTCTTAACAGTTACCACAGCATACCCTGCATACCTGGTTCCATTTTCCACGAAGCTGGATCCATCAGTAAACAGCTCCCAGTCTGGGTTCTCCATCGGGGTATCTCGCAAGTCAATTCGACTGGCATGCACCTGTTTGATAACTTCCATGCAATCATGTGCTAATTTCCCTTCTTCCTGCTCACTGCGGAGAAACTCTGCTGGATTGATATGATTAGTTGTTTTCAATTCTACATCATCCTGTTCTCTTAGGGTTGCTTGGTATTGCAACATTTTGCTGGATGACAACCAGTGACCCCCCCTTTTGTTCCAGGACTGCCAGTACCATGTGAGGTACAAACACCTTTATCTTCCTTCCCAAAGTCAATTTTCTGGCCTCCTGAATGAGGATCACTGTGGCCGTAACTGCCCGCAAGCATGACGGCCAACCAGCACTAACAGTGTCCAATTGTTTTGAAAAGTAGCCTACTGGACGTTTCCAGGATCCAAGTCTTTGGGTCAGCACCCCCAATGCCAATTTTTGTCTCTCATTTACATATAATTGAAAGTCTTTATTTAAATCTGGGAGGCCCAATGCTGGAGCCTCCTTAAGAGCTTGTTTTAAATCCTCAAATGCTTTCTTCCTCTGTCGGTTCCAGTTTAGTTGTGATTCCTTCAGGGCCTCGTATAATGGTTTGGCTAGGAGTCTAAAATTTAAAATCCACAGTCTGCACCACCCCACCATTCCCAAAAAGGATCTCAATTTCTGATGATTTCTTGGGAGGGGTATTGCACAAATAGCTTCTATTCGATTGACTCCCAGTCTTCTTTGGCCTTGAACAATTTCACATCCTAAATATATTGCACTTTTTTTTATCAACTGTGCCCTCTTTTCCGACACTCGGTAGCCACGTCAAAAGAGAAAGCACAGTTAACAAAAGAAATAGTCAATTTCAGACACATTTCTTCTTCTTCTGTTGCTAGAAAGATATTATCCACGTACTGGAGAATGACATAAGAGAAAGGTGACTCTCTTACCTCAGCAGTCTTCCATTCCTCTAATTCCTTTGCCAGCTGGTTTCCAAATATTGTTGGGCTGTTTTTAAATCTTTGTGGCAAGCGGGACCATGTAAGTTGTCTTTTCCTTCCAGTGTCAGGATTTTTTTCATTCAAAGGCAAAATATTTTCTACTCTCCAATGCCAAAGGGATGCAGAAGAAAGCATCTTTTAAATTACTAACAGAAAACCATTTAAACTTTTCTGACACAGATGTTAACAAAGTATAAGGGTTGGCAACCACCGGGTGAATGTCTTTTACTATGTTATTAATTGCCCTTAGATCCTGCACTAACCGGTACTTACCATTTGGTTTTTTTAACTGGAAAAATAGGAGTATTAAATTCTGATTCACATTCTTGCAAGATCCCTTGTGCCAGAAACTGGGTTATCAAAGGAGCAACACCTTTCTTAGCTTCTAACTTAATTGGGTATTGTTTTATTCTAACTGGCTGAGATCCTTCTTTTAATTCTACTACCACTGGCTGGGCAGCCTTTGATTTTCCAGGGTTCCCCGTCTCCCATACCCAAGGTACTACAGCTTGATCCACTTCGATGGGGATAGGAGAGGGATTAATTTCCTTTATTACAAATAATTTGGCAATTTCTTCTCCCGGAACTTCCAATTTTACCCTTCCATTCTCAAATATAATTTTGACATTTAGTAACGACAATAGATTCCTGCCCAGTAATGGCTTGGGGCAATTAGGCATATACAAAAACTGATGGTCTAATTCCTTCCCTCCGAATTTCAAATTTAGTGGTTGTAAGAAGGGTCTTTCTTCCAAATGTCCTGTGGCCCCTACTACCTGTATGGTAGTATTGCTGATAGGTCCCAATCTTTTATTTAAAACTGAATGCATTGCCCCTGTGTCTACTACAAATTCTTGCTCTTCCCCATCTATGTCTATTATAACCTTCAAATCCTGCTCTAGTCAGCTCTGATTTGGATAATTTCCCAAAACAAAAGCCTGAGCGACCCCTTCTGGATTCGCGGGGTATCCAGCAGAATTGCCTGTTTGTTTTCCTCCCGACATTCCTCCCAGTCCAGCTTTTACTGGACATTCATTCTTCCAGTGCCCAATTTGGCGACAGAACGCACACTGATTGGGAGCAATCCCTCCTTGCTGGGGACCGGTAAAAGCCATTCCCCTTCCTCCAAATCCAGCATTTTGGAATCCTGCCCTTCTACGTCTAAAGCCACGACCGCGCCCAAAACCACCTCTGCCTCTTCCCCTACCACCGGCTTGCTGCATTATAGCTAACATATTTGCCTGCTGTTTCTTGGCAGTTTCTTTTTCTCTATTATTATAAACTTTCCAAGCCACTTCCAACATTTTATCCAAATCTCGAGTATCATGTCCCTCTAATTTTTGCAGTTTCTTACGTATATCTTTCTGTGTCTGACCTAAAAAGATTAAAGCAAGCTGCAGTTTTCCTGCTTCACTGTCAATCTTTAAGTCAGTGAAGCGTCTAGCAGTTTCCTTAAGTCGTTCTAAAAATGCCGAAGGCGATTCATTCTTATCTTGTCTAACTGAATACAATTTTGACCAATTTAATGTTTTAGGCATTCCAGTTCTGATTTTTTCTACTAACAACTCCTGATACTTCCTAATAGGTTCTTTTCCTTCACTCCGGTTTGGATCTCATCCCGGATCATCACTCGGTACCAAGTCATTCACAGTTCCTTTAGCTAAATGCAGTCTAATCATTCTTCGAGCCCGCTCTCTCATTGCCCGCAACACCATTTCCTTTTCAGTGGAATTCATTAAGGTATCTAACAAAACCTGCATGTCATTCCAATCTGGATTCTGGGTTTTAATAATCATTTTGACCACCCGTGCCACTCTTTCAGGATTTTCACGGTAACTCCCTGCTGACTGCTTCCAAATCACCAAATCTCCTGGGGAGAAAGGCACTTTCACAAGCACTCTCTCTCCTCGGGGTCCCATAGCTTCCCTTAAGGGGGCAACAAGCTGGGGTTCCCCATAATTCTTACGTCCCTGCCTGGTTCGTGCCGCGAGTGGAGTATTTCGCTGATTTTGGGAAGAAACAGGGTAAGGGGTTGGAGGATGCATAACAACTTTTTTAGCATTCCCTGGTACTACTGTTATGTTTGCCACCTCCTCCTCCTCCTCCTCCTCTTCTGCACTGCTTTTCCGTAACGGTGGATACAAAGAGGAATGGGGTGAGACACAGGGGAGGGGTGAAACAGCAGGAGGGGGTGAGACAGCAGGAGGGGGTGAAGCGGAAGGCGCACCGGGTGACACCATTAAAGACAAATCCTCTTCTGGTCGAGAGGTTAAAGCCAAGCACTTAACACATTTAGATTTCTCTTTACAACCCCCGCACTCAAATTCTTTCATCTCCAATACCATTATTCCACATTCAGCCTGCCACTCCTTTTTACGGCGCAATAAATAAAACAAGTCTAAATACTGTACTTCATCCCATTTTTCATGTTCCTTCAAATACTGCATTAATGAACTCAGGGTATTATAATCCAAAGTACATTCTGGCCACCAATGATTACAATAATCAATCATCTTATCCTTACTCATCTCCTGGAAAAACCCTTCACTTTTCCACCTTTTCAATAAACATCCTAACGGAGTATTTTTCGGGTATACCCTTAGTGAACTGAACCACAGACTTAAATACCTTGAGTGGCATTTTGAACCGGTTTTACTTACAACTGTACAACAACTCGACAACCGATTGCAACAACCAATATGCAGCAACGTACAAAACAATAATAACCACAATCAATATTGTCAGTTTAACAGAATCAATCATACCACATTCTCACACAACAAAAATAAATACCAGACCAATACCAGACCAATCCAACTTGCCGCTTCTCGACGCCGCGAGGGGCAAGTGCCGGACCTGCGCAGCTTTCGCCGCGTCTGACAGCCGGCGCCTAGGCTTACCAGACCAACCAGACGTCTTAGCCCAACCCTGCGAGGATCGCCGCCTCGTCTTATGGGCAGGCACCCAAACCAGAACCAGAAAATAAAGCACCTTCGGGCTTACCTTTCGCAGTCGTCCGCCAGGTGCAGGGGTCGGGCACGAACCGATGACTCCCCGAGAATCACTCGGTGCCGGCGTGGAGTGGATCAGAACGCGAACCGCCCCAGCCACCTCCGGAGTCCTGCCGCGGTCGCCAGAAAACTGTTGCCCGATCCGAAGAAAACACAAACAACCGAAGTCGTTTATGCGGTGCTTTATTGAGGGCCCGGGAGCCTGTGGACTAGCGTCCAAAGACAGAGCCCCATCTCACAGAAAATTTACAGGGTTTTTATATGTTTCTTACATGATTTCTTCATCATAACAAATTCTTACTTCATTCTCAATACCTGGTACAATAATCTCTCTGACATTTAAGTTTCTGCCAAAAGGTACATTCCCTAGATAAATGGGTACACTCCTTAAGATAAGTGATTATCTCTTAACTACACTGCTTACATTACAAAATCTGCTATAATAGTTCATCTGCAGGTTACATGCGGCCTACCAAGCCTTAGCATAACTACTACTACTTATGTCAACTAATGTCAACTATTAAGGTTTACTACTATTTTAATACGGTTTATTTAATCAAATGGCAACAACTTCAGGCTAGGCATGCACAAAAGTGGGCTTTATTTATCTCTAGCCATTCCCTCTCCTTGAAAAAAGTTTTGTCTTTTTTGTTTCCCCTTGTTCTGGAATAAGCCTCAAGAATCCATGTGATTTATTGGATGCTGCAGTTCCTTCCTAAGTACACTAATGTGGGGAATGTGAGAGTATACAGAGTTATTAATTAAGGATTTAGAGAGGTAGGTAGCCAAATGCATACAAGATTTCAGAGATTTCTCTCATGTGGAGAATCATAAATTTGACTTAGGATTGCACCTTTCTACAAAAGAAAAACTGTCTCTTCTTGGACCTGCATCAGGGTGAGAGGTCCCATCTGGTGAGGTTCTTTAGCAATAGTATGAGCAAGCTATGTGCACTAAAGGACAGGAAATATTTCAGAAAATTGGAGTACCACAGGACATGGAAAGGATTTAGGAGGCTGTTGTGTCCTCTCTGGAGGAGCTACTGAAGATACTGGACTGTCCAAAATACTGCCTCAATTAAGCTACTTAGACCAATCCAGCACTGAGCAAGGAGAAAGTTGCCTCTTAGAGAGCTTCTGGCAGCTACCAGGAAAGGAGAGATGCCAGCCTATACATGGTAAATCTGACTAACTGCCCAAAAAAAAAAAAAAAAAAAAACTTTCCAGAAGACAATGAGGAGAAATCTCTAGTGTCAGGCAAAATCAGAGATAGTGGGTAAAATAGCTCTGTTGCTTCCATAAAACCGATGGGTGTAATAATCTACCTGCAAAGAGATGAATTTGTAAGCACTGTGAGGCAAGAAAAAATTCTGAATTTGGTGGACAAAGCTCTTTTTATTTCCTAATCCACTTCAAAATTATTGAGTACTTGTTTTGTTTTGTTGTTTCTTTGTGGGGTTTTTGTTTTGTTTTTTCTTATGGTGTCTTGGGATTTATTTTGTTCTGTTTTCCCTAGTGTTGTGGGTTTTTTATGGGGTTTTGTGTTTGTTTTTTTTTTCTGATACAAGCTTTTAGTTGATACTGCCATTTTTCTGTGGCATTTTACAATTAAATAAATGCTTCAAAAGATAAGGGCAGAAAGATAAAGAAACACACATGCTTAGCCACTGAATAGACTGCAATAAATTGTTCTTTGGCTAATCACAATACTGATCTTTAACACTGTGCACCATCAACAAGGGAGAAAAGGTAAGAGAAAGAAGATTCTTATGTATTCAAGAAATCTAGTTGTAATCTCTCACAAGTTATATAGATAGTGACATATTGGAAGGGAGCTTTGTATTTATTAAGTAATCACTGATTGGAGACTGATAGACTATCATTACCATTTGTGTGAAGGATAAATAAAGAGAGCAATGATTTATTCAGCTGGACTTAAAAATGCAGATTAAAAACAGGACCTATCAAAACAGGTGCCAACAGGGGATACAAAGACTTAGGAAGGTGTTCACAAGCCAGCTATATTTGTAAAACATCTTGGTGTGTTTAGAGTAGCTTGAAACAAGTCCACTGGTTCCTTAAAAATGTTGGCATGTTGATAAGTAATGCTGTACTCTTAATTGATCTGCTGCAGAACTTAGCTCTAACTCAGTGAGGGTTAAAGTGACTGAAAATTTATATTTTGTTCTTAGAACAAAAGATAATCAGTCTTTTTTTCCAGGTATTGATTGTCAGGAAACAACTAAAATGCAGTTTATATTCTTGTGTTATAACATTTTTTCACTGGTGAACCCGATCCAAATGCTTTCCAAAGGAGATAACCTGAAGTAATAATGATTTCCAGTCAGTGTGTGTGTGGACATTAAAAATGAAGCATTAGAATAAAGACTGATCAGATTATCAACTATGATTTCCAATGTCTGCACAACCTTTACACTTTCTGGAAAAAAAAATCCCAATAAAACAAAACAGTAAAAATCAGATTAAGTAAAGTTCACTTTTAAACGGATCTTTTTTGTCCTGTTTGGTCATTTTAAAGCTGTTATGGGATAGCAAACAGTCCACTTCAGGACAAAAAGAAAAGTTCTTAGTATGCACATGTACTGATGACATTCACAGTTTACTATTCTATGAAGAATAGCAAAAAGGACTGGGAAAATAAAAATCAGAATTTTTCTGCCTTTCTGCAGTAATTCCATACCATCTATAATTGTGATAAATTGTGGGAGATTTCATGATGTTTGTCTTTTAGAATTTTTTTTTTAATGAACAGTGTGAAACTGAATGTGTGGAGTCTCCACCCTTGGAGATGCTCAAAAGACATCCAGTCCTGGTCCTGAGCAACTGGATCTTGGTGATCCTGCCTGAGCACCAGGGTTGGATGATGTGATCTCCAGTGGTGTCTTCCAACCTCAGTGTACCTGTGACCTCAAAGGTGTACCATGGGATGCAGAAGGAATAATACATTTCCTGCTACACAAGGTGTTCATGCACATCTAAGGAAAAACAAAGTGCAAGTTTATTTAGTTTTCAAGCAGTCCTGGAAAGACCAGTGGGGTTTGGCAATCATTATGCCCATGGATTTTCAGATAAATGAGCAGCTACCTGTATGTCTCTAAGGAACTCTGCAATCAGATAGAGTGAATAATAAGTAATAATCTTTTTTTTTTTTTTTTTTTTGGCTGAAACAAGAGAGAACGAATGCACTCAGTAGAATCCTTTACTAAACAATTCTGTCTCAATTGATCTGCAGTACAGATGGAGAAAACATGCATTTTTCAGACTGAGCAAAGTAGAGAATGTGACACAATTTTCAAGAAGTTGTAGCCTTCTCTCAAATTATTTCCATTGGTGCTTTTCAGACCTGAAGTACATTCAGCAAAATGAAAGGGAAGAGGAAAGAGAGAGGAGGAAAAGAAAGAAAAAGAGAAAAACAAAGCAATGGCAAGAAAATGAAAAGGGAAAAAGGAAAGAGAAAGACATGACAAGGGTGGATTTGTAGTTGTCAGTACAATAATATATATAATTAATAATACATTATCTTTCTTTACATCCATTTATATTTTGTTTAGTTTTCTGCTGGTTATTATGGGCATGTGTGGAAAGGAAAATATCAGTTTGAACGATGGATTGAAAAATAATTGTTCAGTTAGTTAACTTTCATTGGCAGAAATTGCTGTCTAATGTAATGGAAATAAACAGGTAGGTGGTGGAAACCAGCCTGTATTCTCCTCATTATTACAAAAATTTTTTTTGTATTTCATTACATTCTCAGTTGATATAATGCAATTTCCTTCAAAAGCTGTCACAGCCTCCTCTGCTCTTTGAAGTGGAGGTCATCTGTTATTTTTCCAGATGTTTCTGTGTTACTTTGTTACAGGGAAATTTGGATCACAGGTCTTAAAGGTTAAATGCAAAGAGAAGGTCCCTGTAAAAATCAGTTGCCAAACATGGTTCAATTATTCCTTTCAAAGCTAAATTTGTGCACTAATGGAATTATTTTTAATTATTTTTAAGTGAACTTTTCAGTAAGCTAATAGCACCATAACTTAAAAAAACTGATGCAGAACATAAAATTGCCTTGGAAGCAGAATATATTTCTGGGGAGGTCTAGAAATGTGTATTCATGTGACTGTATTGAATACTGGCTTACTTGCTTGCTTCTAACAGTCTCAGTGATGAAGTCTCCCATTCTAGGTAGTTAAATTTCTTTGTAATAGGTTTGGAGAAACAATAGATTTTCCAGATGAAGTTTGCAGCTCCCAGAAAATGAGGTGCTGTCTTGGTTTCAGCTAGGGCAGAGTTAATTTTCACAGTAGCTGTTGCAGGGATGTGTTTTGGATTTGGAACACGATGGTGGGTGTAAGATCCATACTCTAGCCAATAGCAAGCAGAAATTACCATTTCTTACCTTTTCTCCATCCAGTTTAGGGACTATTGTATTACTGGCTGCAAGAAAACATCATTTAATCAGGAACAAGGTCCCCCCATAAGCTTCAAGCTGTTGATAATATTTATCACATTTAGGTTTCCTATGTTCATTATGTTCTTATGTTCAACATTTTACAAATGAGTGAGATTTGTAAATGATATCCAGTGGTCAGACTTTTCTGGCATCAGCTGGAATATTTCCCTCCCAAGAATCCCAAAGATATCTTCACTGTTAAAGTCAGTCAGAGTCCCCTTATATTCCACACATTCTTAGCAAGAAAAGAATAGTCATGTGTTGTTGGGTATTCAGATGGACACAACACTGGAGACAATGAGCTCCCTATCCACAACATTTCTCCACCCATTAATGGCCATTTTGGTCTTTTTGTGGAGGTTTGTCCCTTGAGGTCTCAAGGCCTTCATTCAGCCCAGAATCTGAGAAAGGATCACAAATGGCCCCCATGAGCTTAGGGACAGGATGTTCTCTGATGTTGTCATTTATGAAGCATGAAAGGGAGGCAGTATTTGCAAAAGTGCTCATTCACAAAGTTGCTTTGTTTATATGTAGAACATTTTTGTGAGCACTTTAAGACTGATTGATGCTTATTTTTAAAGGGGAAAATATTTCTTCAGGTTTTATAAATTAAATCTTCAGAAATAAATATTATGAGACTCAATCTTGGAAATTGTGCACCACTATAAACATGTAGTTAGAAGACAGAAGAAGGAAAAAATATTTACACTTAGAGAACAAATTAATGAGGAATTTGCTTGTTTTTCTAAAAAATCGTAGTTGACTTATTTAGCAAAATTTTAGCAAAATCCCTTGTGCCCACGAATCATTTATTAAAAAAACGTTTTGAGTGACCCAAAAAAGGGCCATTGTGTGCTCAATCAACACTAAAAAATAAAATTATTTACAATAAAATAAAAATATTAATTTTCAAATCACTCTTTTCAAATGGCTATCAAAGACCAGGTTTTTTGTTTTTAATTCAAATACTGTTGCATCCTCTTTACTCAAACTACCATAGCTTGCTCCTGTTTCCAAAATAAGGAATGATTTATTGTTGACTTGAACCTTCAAGGTCTTGGCCTTTGTTGTTACCAATGCATTCATAGACAGATGAATTAACACATGCTTCAGGCATGGACACTGCTTACCATAAGCAGCAGTCAACTGAATTTTTAAACTGGTATTTCAAATCCCATGCTCCAGATTTGTTTTCATCAAATATTTAAACTGCAAAGGAGATAGTTTATATTTGGGCAGTTTTGAGTGGTCTGTGTGGTGGATGGACAACTCTCAATGGTCTTTGAGGTGTTAGCAATTTACATAGCAGTGCTCCAAGTTTATTATTACTAAGAACCTACAATCAGTCATGTCAGTCTTCCCTCAGATTTTGCCTCAAAATTTTTGTCTCAAAAACTTTATCCCTGGGGTTAAGACCAGTGAACACTTTGGGTGTAAGAGGACAGCAAATCAAACCCTTTTATTTTCCAAGTCTATCACTGGGTTTTGCAACTGCCCTATCTTGACATTGTTGGCTCTAATGGAAGGCATCAAATCCCTTCTTCAGCCAAAGGACAAAAGGATTGGTTGTAGCCATTGAGAAGACTATAAAATCTACTTAATATTATTCCCTTATCCTCTTGCCTTCCAGGATCTGTGAGAGATGGTCTCTCAATTTTAAAAATTTAAAAATACTTTTGCCCTTTTTGCCAATACATCAGATGAAAATTTTCTTTACATTTGCTACTTTCTTTCCCTTGAGGCCTGTATTACAGCCTATTTTTCTCAGAAAATATAGACATTACAGACATTGATGTTTTAATTTTTTCAAATACTTAATGTCATCACCACACACTTGTATTTATTCCTTATATTAGAAAGCTCACAGATGAATGACTTTAGAACTGTGTTAAGCTGACATTTATCTGAAAGGCAGAACAAGAGAAGTTTTTACTAAAACAAAATTAACCAGCTTACTTCAACAGCTTTACTCTGAAATAGTTGTCTTGTTCAAATGCCTTTAAAGAAACAGATATGAAAGCTGTCTGGGCTTTTGCATTAATTGTTTATCTCATATTTTAGCTGTCCTATCTGGAAAGATGTTCTGACCAAACTTTTTCAGTATCTGTCTTCCTCTCAATTTACTTTCTTGTGTTTGGCATTTGCTCAACTAGCTTGTAAAAATTACCCTTCATTTTGCAATACTGTATATTAGAAAGTATAAGGCAAAAGTACTGTTGTTTATATGGTTTTCAACTGCATAGTCCCCCTGTGTATTGAATCAAATGCCTTTGCTGCTGCTGGTTTGCAGTGCCTGGAACCGATGGTTGATGATGGATAGAGGTTGTAACCCTGCAGCTGAGAACAGCAGCTGATTGTGGGGAAATCATGAGGGTTGTTTCACATCAGGCTCCCAGCCCTATCCTGCTGTCAGCAGCAGTGATGCTGCAAGAAAACAACTCCATGCTGGTGAAATAGAGTATTATGAGTTTTGTGACTGGTAGCACATCTGCCAAACATTTGAGAGCTTCATAAATGCTTTTTATCCAAGCATTTTAAACAGCTTAGATGCACATTTAGCTTGCAGATAATGCTAACATTTTTAGATTTAGTACAGTAAAATCAGTGTCTTGGGAGCCATAGTCTGTGAGAAATGTGTTGATAAGGATAAAACCAGGGCTATTTTTCCTGACACACACACATGCCTGCCAGTGTGTATCAACCCTGGGACCCAGCCAGCAGGAGAACCTCTGTTGTGAGAACAGCTGGTCTGAGAGGTTTCACAGAATGTCATCAGGGAGATCCCATGGCTCTTTTCTCTGGTTCCATTTTTGTCTCTCACTTATCCTCCATGTCCTCTAGGATGAACAAGTAAAATCCGTTTAGATAATTTTAATGTTTAAATAATTTTATTTTTTCAGTGTTATCTTTACTATCAGAAAGGTTTTCAAGAGCAGAGTCTGAGCTCTAGAATACTTAGATCCTGCATGTCCAAATGCATGATAAACTTGGTGCATTTCCAAGAACCCATCTATTCAGTGATTCTTTTCTGCTTTCCCTAGCATTGTTCTCTTTTTTCAGAAGAACATGATCCCAATGTCCCTGACTGTCCCATCAGATGTTTTGGTTTGAGGTCACATAAATGAAGACTCTTCCAGTAATGCAGCATTATGCTTGCAAACACAGACCACCCATACAGGTTCTGAGTGGAATAATGCCTGTTTCAGGTTTATTTTACATCAAACCTTCCAAAGATCCATGCTAATATGTAAAAATACATCGTCCTTGCAGATGTTCCTGATGCTGTTTTAAACATCACCACAGTGTGGTCCTCTGAACAAAGTTAAAAAAAACCCCTGTCAACAGAAAGCATCTGTTATTTTTTTATATTGCATTTAATTACAGAAATGCTCACTTAACTGGCAACTGTCTGACATGAAGTTGTACAAAATTTATTTGGTTATCTAAAAGTTGCCCGTTGCACTTTCTGATGTCCTGAAACCCAGAATGAGTGACAATGTTAGTGTGTACAATACCATTTTTTATTAACCACATTATCATTTCCAAAGTAAGAATCTAAAAATTGGTAGTTAAACTACAATGAATCAAATTAGTTGGGTTTGCAGAACAGAAAGCTAATTAGATGTGCTTTAAGTGAATGTCCTGCAAAGCAGATTACCTTTTATAAGCAGAAGCTTCATTTTCATCATTGAGTCTTTCATAATACATTTTATAAGATTAATAATTTGTCAGATATGAAGGAAAATGAAAGCTTTATTGAACTCCTAAATAGCTTGGCTTTAACTAGTCTGATTCTTTTGTTTATATATAAATAGTACCTTTTGTTTTTTGATTGTTAATTTGATTCAAATATAACCAAGAATCAAACTGGCTTCACTTAAATTAACTGGTATATTAATTTCTATTAAGTGATTGTTAGAATATTTCCATATAAATTACTATAAAAACTGAGGAAAAGACAGAGAACTTTACCTAATGCTGAAGTATTCCATTCTGAGTGGATAAACAAAATATTAGTGTCTTCATGGAGATTATAATGATTTATAGTTAGCATATCACATTGCCATGAAGAAGGTCTCAGCAAGAGCTGTAAATGTCACTGCATAGAACTATTCTTAATACAATGTGATTTCAAGAACTTTTGATCTGCTTCATCTGTTCTAATTGTCCAAACAATTTCTGGGTCTGTCAACAACAAAGTACTTGGAAATAAGCATTAGAACCATGGTTTTGTCATACAGTATTACTGAGCTAGTTCACACCAGCAGACAGGATCTGAGAGAACAATGTAAATAGGCTAATTCACTTTTCTTGTTCTTATTGAGCATTGAAGTATTAATTTCTTCAAGGAATTTTGCTATTCTGTTTCACTCAGTATTTTTTCCATGATACTTCTCTTTGTTTCACTGCACACATTGACTGCAAACCATTTGCTGTGAATGCTCTCCACCGAAAGTGGCTGAGGGATCAGTTGTGCTTTACTGGGGAGGCTGAGCTGAGGCTTTGCTGCTCTCCAATCCCTCATCCAGAGCTGCTCCCAAAGCACACAAGGCTACCACCTGTGCACAGGTCTTACTCCTTCCCTCGTTTGGGCTGTCTGTGCCTCCCACCAGAACTGCTGTGAGAGGAGCTTGTATAGCTTGTAATCAGAACAAAGAGACACAGAATCATTGCATTTCTTCCCAGAAGAGCAACTTGAAGAATATTAGGAGAGCTCACATTCTTAATCTGGCAGCAGAACATATTCCTAGAAAGAGCAGCAGTAGAAATAGGCTACTGCTGGATTGATCAGCAAGACTTTGCTGTAGTTAGGTAATGGAAAGTAATGTAATGTAATCACAGGTGCAACTCTCTCAAGTTAGATTAAAAGGGTTTTCACAGAGTTAGGATGACATTTAGATTTTATGGCCTTTCCACTTCATTATTGATTGAAATATAATTAATTTCCAGACAGAATCAGGATGGGTGTCCTTTTATTTTTTTATTCCATGTCTTGATTGGTTGTTTTTTAAGCTTGCTGGACCCACATACCCTTCTTCAGAGCACAGGGGTAGTCTGAAAGAGGGAAGAAAATTAATATTATCACACTGAGTTAAGTGAAATATAATTATAATACTTAATATTATTTTTGTCATGTAGTTTTATCTATTTTCCATGGTACATGGTAATGTACATGGTACATGGTTTTTCAATGGTACATCAATAGTAGTAGAGCAAAATGATGTCACATCACTTCAGAATATGATGATTTGTCATATTTTCAAAACAGCTATTCTTGCAATTTTTAAACACATTTCAGTCTTTGTGCATAGCATGAATTCCTCCTCAAAATATGAAGATGCATCATTTTGTTCTACTGCTATTTACACATTGTGAAATAACGTGAAAGGAATATAACATAAATCCATGCCAGAAGAATATCTTGAACCTTAATTTTCATTTCCAAGTGGGTTTTTTGAAGCTAACAAGTTTGAAAACTTTACAAAATTTTAGTTTTATGGTAAGTTTTCTTTTTCCATACTTGTCTGGAAAGTGTTCAAATTCTTAATTATTGTTTTTATTACTGATTGCCTAAATGATGGTAACCTCTGTTACAGTCTGAATTTCACAAGTAGTTCTTTTATTAAAACAATATTGGTTTTCCACATTTCCAGGTGTATCCATAGTATAATAAAACCGTTATAATTACCATTTTAAGCTGTGATTATTTCCCATTGAAATTTCCCAATTAACCTTAAAAGGCTTAATATGCTAATACCACATACTAAGGATAGTTTAATAACAGGTAGTTTAAACTATTATTGTTTTTCTTACTCATTTGTGTATTGCTGGCAGTGTGTGTACCTGCACATTCTACTAAGTTTTGTGCAAAATTATGTGAATCCTATAGAAATTAGAAAAAGAATTTTTGAAAGCAGGAGAGTGATAAGAAATAGGGATGTAAAAGTTCTAAAACAGATTGAACAGATTTTTTCTCTGATGGTTGGCTAGCTTTGTAATTTTATAATGATCACAAAGGAATAAGAGAGGAACAGACATAACAGTTTTTGTTTTGTAACATTACAGAAAGCAGGAGTCCAAATTGAAGTGTGAAATAATAATTGCATTTTATCTTCAATGTGAACAATTAAATCTTTTGGTTTATGTCCTATGAAAGAATTGTTACAGCTGGACAAAAGCTTAATGAACATGTAAGACAACTTGGAAAAAATAATGATTAAACTGTTTTCAATGTCCTGGAATGTTATTATGTTCTTGAGCTTCCAGCTGGAAAATACTTATCTAAATTTGAAAAATCTGTATATTACACTTTTCAACAAAGACAACCTATATGATTATTATTTTTAAAAAGCCTATCAGTAGGGAGTATGTGGCATTTTTTGTGTGCTCTAAATTTTGAGAATTATTATCTTGAAATAAGAAATATGTCTTGAAATAAGCCCATATGTTTCCAAATCACTTCACCATAACCCTTACTTTTCTTATTCCTCTTTACCACTCAGTGACTTTTGTTCCAAGTACCAATACTGCATAGCTTAGGACAAAGAGTCTTCAGAATAGCTCATCTAGCCTCTTCTTTCTAATACAGTTTACAAATATTACTGAGCTCTTTCATACACCACTTAAATTGTAACTGATTTTTTTAAGACATCTGTAGTTCACTGATTCAGCTGTTCTCTTGTTCTGTAGGTTGATCAGCCAAATAATAAATTTTACTTCCAGTTCCAAGTTTCCAGAATAAATACACACAAAACCTGATGGTTTCCCCCTACAGCATGGCCCATCTGCCAGCACATGGGCCAGATTGAGGCAGAAATCCACCCCCTTGTGTTCTACTGGTGCACTTACCCACCCTGCAGATAAAATGTCTTACTTCTGTGATCATCTTCCTAACATCCCAACATCATACTAACATCAGCAGCTTGCATGCAGCATAATCAAGTCACCTTGCCCTTATTTCTCACAGACTAAATAGATTAAGCTTCGCTGGTCTGGAACATAAGGCACTTTCTCAAGACTTTGCAAATGTTATGTGTGTTTTTACCCACCCATTTGTCAAAAACAAGAGCACCAGGATACTTCTCCGTGTAGGGATGAATTGTTTGTCTCCTTTAGTGAAGATACTGTGACATTGTTGTGGCTATAAGGCAGTTTTATCTTAGTGGAAGATTTTATTCCTGATGGTGATCACACACTGCATTCACTGAACTTTTTCCAATTTCTCTCATAACATCACTTATAAAGTTACACTTTGTACTTAATGTCTAGCACCCTGCATCTTATGATTTTTATTGACCCAGAAAAACACATCTCTTGGTGTTTATGGTGGCTGTGGATTAAACCTTAAATTGTTGTGAAGATTAGGCTGAAAATTCAAGTAGCTCATTGGATCTAACTGAGAACCATCAGAATCACAGCAGATCTATCCCAAAACTTTCAAACTAACCCTGAACAGAAGATGACATTGTGCATTGCATCTCTAGCTAGCTAGGTTCTGTCTCAAGTCAGCTGCAAGTCACCTTTAAACCTACAAAGTCAAGAAATTTCTAAATTAAGACTTAAGCTCCATCTTTAAATCACCCATATAATGTCCACATAATTATTTTTATGATGGTTATCCAGCTAATTTGGAGTATTGATGCATAATGAGGTCGGGCAAGGACTGTATGTCAGCCATAAATCCTGATTTCCTTGATTCAGTCTGCATGAGTCAGGTGACAGTGTGGACATTTATTTCAGTTTAAATCCCTCGTTATGTGCTGCAAGCACACAGTGTCAGAGTAGATGAGGGGGGCACAAAAACAACTTTAAACAGAACAAGAGCATTTTGAAAAATGTCATTCATTTGATAATTAGAGTCATTCATTTCTTCTTCTGAGATTCAGAAATTCCTTTCTCTCTTGAACCAGAACACAGTTGTATCAAAAGTCATGCCTGGCTGAATGTCTCTCTGACACAACCCTAATTTGAAACCTGGTAGTCAATGTTCTCTGTGAACCTTTTTCCATCCTTCTCACACAGGAGAAAATTGTTCCTCAACTAGAACAGGTAAAGCCTGCTGCTGACTCTCATAAAATGGTCTTCTGCAAAATTTTATTTCCTCTGCAAGGCAAACATGAAAGTTGTTCAGTTTTATTAACTAATTGTTTGTACACTCTCAGCCTGTGTAAGTCTAAGTTTATACATTTTTAAAATAGATAACCTGTTCTTAAGTAACAGTGATTGACTGAAAATTCTGCAGAACAAAAAAATCTTAAATAAGAACAGGAGAGATGCAATAAATAATATGATTATCTGTAGCCAAAAATGCCATCTTTGACTGTGGGCAACATGACTGAGATGATGGTGATTTGATTTTTCAGTCTTTTCTTGAAGCTACCACAATATATGTATCCAAGTGGCAGGCCACATGTGGTGAGGACTTGTGAGAATGACTTATGTTCCATAAAACTTTCTCTTTTGTAAGTCAGCCTGACAGACTTACAAGATAATAATGTCTGTCAGTTGCTGCACCTAAAACTGATTCCTGGATGTCCAGGAGGAATAAAAGACTTTAATTTACCTCACCTTCAACCAGATTAAAATATGAAAACAGAACGAAACAAGCCAAATACAAAGCCTGAACAACAGCTGAGAAGATATAAATTCAATCTTATGGTAATTTTATTGCTTGAAGTGGAGTACCTTCTCTAGACATATCTTTTATAGTGTCAATAGATCTTTATGTAGGCACAATATTGTCCAAAGAACAGATGTTTAGAGATTCATTTAGTTTGGAGATCACTGCATTTGAATAATTATTGATGACAATTACTCCAGTCAGAACAAGAACTGTGAAAAGAAGAAAAAAACCATTTTCTCCTTTTTTTGGACCATATTCTAGTTTTACATGTGTCAGCATAGCAACAGTACAGCACCAACAACTTTGCAGTGGAACAAAACATATATATATACAAGTGTTATATATATATGTATATTATCAATCTTAAAATTCTGATTTCCTATAAACCCAAGTGTTGATGAACATTGTCATTATTTTGTTGCCTAATAACAAAATGGAAAAAAAAACTTTACAACAGAGTTAAAGTGGTAAGAAAAAAAATCAGTTATATAATGGAAGCTTTCAGGTGCATAAAATGCAGCATTGCACATAGGTGATACAGGATTTCTATAACTTTTATAAGGTTAATGAATTAGTATATCTAGCCTGTATATCCAATAGGAAATCAGTTATCTCAGTAACACACCCTTTTTCAGTCCCCTTGAAGTGGGCCCAGGGTCTTCTTTGCCCTATTTGCTTTTCATATCTCTTAAATTCTGATAGAAAATAAGATCTTTGTCAGGAATTCTCTTCTGAAGAATATTGCTAAACAGAATTTCAAGACTGTATTAGTAAGGGTTTGTTAAACTGTGAGAGATGACAGGAAAAATACTAAAAGCTACACAAATATATACTTGAGACCTACAAGGCTACAAAGTTATGAAAAATATATAAAAAGCTAAAAAATCTTTAGGCATCAATTTCATTATTACATTTCCTATGATTGAGATAAATAAATCCTGTATAAGATGGGTTAGAATTCTGTGTATAAACTCACTGTTAGCAGGTGAGTTTGCTCCTTTGCTAACATGTCACCTCTGTCAAGCAGAGGGTACTACAGATGCTTACCTAGCTGGTGCCAGCCAGAGACTGCTGTGAAAATCTGCTAAGGCAGAGATTCCTTGTGTTCAATCATTTTTTAAGCTACAAGATCCCTTTATGGATCCCTTTATTAGACAAAGTTATCTACATGGCAGACATGTAAAGTTAAGTGAAATAATCTCTCTTTGCACATCCATTTGTATCTCTTACTCTGCTTTGAGTAATCAGACAGTGACACAAGCTGCTCTTCATTTTGATGAGATGAGCACATTGATTCCTTACACTCTTGATGTTTTTTCTCTGAATGATCATCAATTTATCATTTTCTCTGTTATTTTATACAGAATTAACCTAACAGCAGCAGCTGGACCAAAGCCAAGCACATAGATAAGGTGACTGTTTACTCAGCTTCAATTTACCTGTTTTCTTTGGAGCCTCTTGAATGTACCAGAAACTTATGCTCTGATAATGAAATATTATAAGTCCTTTTCAGAGCCATTGATGGTCTGAACAGAGATTTCCATTCTTCAGATACAGACTTCCTCTTCTGTTTCTAAATTTATAATTTCACATTTGGCTATATTCAAACACTTCTGTAGTTTAGGTCCAACTTGCTGAATCACCCAGGATGTTCCAAAACTTTAGTCTATTTTTTGCTTATATTTTTCAGTTCATCTGCTTTCACATGTTTTTGGAATTGATTAACACTTCTTAATTTTTCTCCAGGCCTGTAATAGAAATGTTAGATGCCAGAAGGTCCAGGATTACTCCCTGCAGGATCTGGCTACAGTGTATTAATTAATTCCCCTTTTACATGATTAAGAAGCTATTGGTCAATTCCTAATGTGATGCTTAGGCTTTGTTAGTCAGGTCCATGAATTAAAATATTGGTAATTACTATGCTGAAATTAATCTAATTGATTAATAATTTTATCAGACAAACTTCTAATTTAATTCTTAAAATCATGTTACTTTGATAACAGCATTTTCTTGTATACCATGTTAGTGATGCTAGTCATCTTCTTTTTAGTTGGTTAAACTTCATATTTCCTTTGTTTAGGATTTATATCAAACAGTTATGCCTATTCTGCCATCTTAGCTTTGACTCATCCAAATGTTGCTGGTTTGAGGACAGACTGTATGGAAAACTAGAAACAGACAGAATAGGAAAGCTTGAAGAAATGTTGTTCAGCTGCAGTAGGCAGAATGAGATGCCCCCTCCATTTCCTAAAGCCCTAGATGTATTACTGAACAGAAAATTATTATCAATAAATGATTTTTAACTGCTATAAAATTGTTATAAATCCCATAGTTGTAAATGCTTCTATGTAATAACTAGAGTTTGAAAGAGGGATTTAAATGAGAACTTTTAACTCAAACTTAAAGTTTATAAGGTTTTTACTTTACTTGATCCATCCATTATGTACTTGTGCTTATTTTGGGACCAAGACACATTAAATTTATTAAAGTATATTTTATGTGTCATTTGGCAGCCTAGTTTCAAAGCAAGCTGCATCCTTTTGAAGGACATTAATATCTTGGCTTTTTATATTCTTTCTCGTTATTTTGGAATTAAAAGGGATTATTTCATGCTAACTTAAATCGTCCTACTTTTTACTATTTTGCATGTCATGGATGTAATATTTATCAAAAGGTGGCCTACTTTAAATATGTATCCTAATTGCTTATTTTCTGTAAGTGATTGACTCACAGAAGGGAGACACCCCATCCAAACTCAGTGAATCACTGTGTACTTCTTGCAGCTCGAAATCTTCTACTTCCATCTGGGGAAATTTCAGCTGTCCAAAAAATCCTATTCTGGACACCTGGATACCCCAGAAAAATTATCACAATGCACATTTTGTGTCTAAATAAGGGATGAATTCCAACAGAGCATCATAGTTCTAAGCTCAAAGAAACACATAAGACTCACATTTCAAAGACAATTATATAGAGGTCAGAAACTAAACCAAATAAGAATCTGAAAAAGATCAAACTGTTGTGCATTAATAGTTGATATTATTTTTATACTTTCTAAAAAGAATTTTTTCTACATTTTTAGGCAAAGTTTTTTTTGTTTGACATCTCTCTACTCCTGTTCAGAATAAGAGGAAATGATGAGTGAAATAATCCTAGATATGACAGTAATCCTTTCTTTTGCTTAACTTTGTTTTTGCTCTTAGAGATACAGCTTCAATTTAGAGATACAACTTTTCGACTTATATACACTTTCAAGTTATTAATAATTTTCCAAGTAATTAATTTCCCATTTTAATGAAACTTTTAAAAAGTTTTTCAGAGTGCAATTTGCTAGTGGATATAAATTTAAAAAGTAAATCCTCTAGAGGAGTTTACTTTCAGCTCAAGATGTTAAAATATACCTATGTTCATGTGAACTGTGATCTAAATTCCCATGATATTCTAGAGAGATCTCTTCTATTGAACCTAGAGACTATTCATTGCATTAGGAAGTAGGCACCATGTTTCCTATATTTTTCTAAGGATTGTTCTCCAGCTGCCAGTCCCCAAAGATAAATATATCCTATATGTCCTGAATCATATGTATAACCCTGTTTTTAAGTCTCAGCAGTTCTGGTGCCTTAGATCCCACCAGGCACCTCCTGAACCATGTGTGCTGGAACACCAACACACTCATGGATGACACAATGTAGGTGCCTGAACTGGGGTGGCTTGGCTGAGTGACCCTGAGGTACCAGGTGTTGCAAAGCACTGAATCCTGCCCTTATGCTCCATCATGCTAGAGATAAACATCCCCTGGGTCATGCTGCAATAACACAACTGGGATGTGGGTGTGTGAGCTTAGGGAAAGCACTGCAGTGCACTGTGGACACACAGACTGGGATTCAGCTGCCTAATTCTAAATATTCAGTGTTAATTTATGTGTTGATAAGATATCTCACCTTTCTTCCAACTGCAGCTCCAGAAGGAGGTGGGTTTTCTGTAAACCTGTCCTTCATGCCAACTTTGTGCAGATGGTTTGGATACATTAGGGCATATAAATGGCACTGGAGCCAGTAATCAATTTTTGTAGTGGTTGTTTTTAATAATGCAGATTTATTTTTTATCATCTAGTTTTTAATGATAATTATAATGTTGGCTTGTTTTCTTTTAAATATTCCAAGCCCTTCCATTGCACAAATTGAGGAAAATTCATATTTCACTGGTGAAATTAAAATTCTGCCTTTATGTTTTCAGAGAACAAGCTGAAAATGTCAGCCAAGTACATCCCAGATTCTGAGGACCATCAGGCAAATTAGTAGAGCCCCAAATTCACTAATGATACGTCATATCATGTTTTATCAATTTCATTCTTGCTTTAATTTTATCAGACAGTACACATAGCATTCCTGCTATTTTTGTATACTAACAGTTGATATTAAATTTATTCAAAGAAAGCTTGGGGGCAACCTCCTTCCTTAGGGAAAAGAGCCAACCACCAGTGCACTGTGGGAAAAAATCATTAATTAACAAGTTGTGGAAAGGTTGCAGAGAGAGAGAGAGAATACTTTAGGACATGGAAGCTTTGGAACAGCTTTTATTGGCAAGGCACCATCAGTGTTCCCCTATGTGAGACAAAAAGTCATTTGTAAACAAACTTTGAGACATTAATGATGACATTTGAGAGTTGAAATCTGAAAACCTGCCCTGGTGAAACCAAAACAGAATAAATGATTCCCAGTGAGTCAGAAAATACTTCAGACCTCTAAAGAAATGAGTCAGAAACTAAATATACTGAGTAGGCTAAAGGCATGGAAAAAAAAAAAAACTAACTTCAGCAGTATAAAGAAGCTGCAGGAAACTCAACCTAATTCAGTCAGGCTAATATGATCAAAATCTGGAAACCAGTTCATTTTTATTAAGCATGGTATGAGATATTTTGATCACTTTGAGAAAAGTAGAATTACATAATCTGTTTGCAAGCAGTAGGAATTAAGTGTTTAATGAGAAAGATAAGAATACCAAAAAAAGGGAAGAAAAGGGTATGCAAGTAAGGAAACAGAGGACCAGAAAAGGAATAATCACCAGAAGTGATAGAAGTTTCATTGCTCCAGACTGGAAGAGCCTGATAGTTCAGCCTGGAGTCAGTGGGCAGCTGCAGTCTGCAGGGCTCAGAGATCAGTGCTGTGGCTTGGGCAGAGGGAGCACTTCCAGCTGCCCTGCTCACTCTGTGTGCATCCATATGATTACACCTGCTGTTCATGTAAATGTGACCACAGCAATAAAATGTCCTTTCCCAAAACTGAATACTTGGACAGGAATTTTGCAATACTCATAGTCATTTGAAAGTTACACATAAGCACTGAGGGCACGAGACATCACTATCTGCCTGTGGTTTTGTCATGAGCTGTTAGTAAATCTGCATATAAAATGGAAGGTAACTATAGAAAGCATTTTAAGCACTCTTTATTCTAAATTATATTATCAGGCTGAGGAGATTTACACCCCCAAAACAGAGCTGCAGATGAGATCATACTGGACATCTTACAACAAATTTCCTGATGGTTGCATTCTTTGTCTCCTATTCTGCTAATATGAGGGCCTATGTAGAAGTATTGTTACAACTGATAAAATATTTCCTTCTGCTGAAAGTGTGGGTGTTGAAGAGGAGGGAAATGTACTTTATTCTATTTGTTAGAACTACAGTAGGCTCTGCAAAGAGGGTGTGCAAAAACCCACAAAGGTTAGAGGCAAGAAGCAGGTGGTGGTGCCTGGGCTCACTATGCATACTTTGATTTTTATAGACAGTCTAAAAACAAAAGAACAGTATGGAAATGTAGAGGGTGTGAGAGAGATGGGAAAGCATCAACTGAGGTGAGTAATAAGCAGAATAATAGACAATATGCTATATTTGAGGGATACTCAGATGCACACCTTTGTAACTATTATCCAGGAGCAGATTCCTTTTGCATCCAAACAAGAGGTTCTAAATAATTCAGTGTTATTGTTTCCATTCTTACCATAGACAGTATCAAGCCATGCAAAAGAGAAAAAAAGTTTAATTAGACTTCTTACCAGTTTTTTGGTTAAAAATAGAAGTTGAATTTCTCAAATTTATGTACAAGGTTGGTTTTTTTTTTGTCTCTAAAGATAGTATAAGACACTTCCTCTACTTTTTTTTCACTGTGAAATAATTAAAAAAGTAAATCAGATCTTTCTCAGTAGGAAGCAATTCCAAAACAGGTAAAACAAAATGTTTAAAAGGCTTTGAGAATCTTGGAAAACTTATCAGACACTAATGGGATAATGAAGAGATGGTCAGATAATTTACTTTGAGCAATAAATTAGGCATTATGAAGTCTAACCTTGCAGGTACCTAATCTTGTGGAATGAATCAAAGCTCTTAGACTAAGACTGAGAAAATCTCTTCACAAATGGTATAGATAGGCAGGTAATGGTAGTTCTTAAGGTTTTTCAGAGTTATTCAGAGACACTACAGACTTATAAAGAAAATACCTGAGTCTGACCATATGAAATATTAAGTCCAGAGTTGTCTGAACATACTGTGGAGAAGGCATCTGCCTTTTTGCATTCTTCGTGGTAATTTCCAGATGGAAAATAAAGGGGAAAGGAAGGCAACAGGTTGATCCAAGGATATCTACATTGCTGTTTCCTGTGTCTCCTAAAATGGCACCTCTAGAGAAAGGAAGCTAAATTTAGAATAACCTTTATCTATTTGGTCCTTTGCATGCCCACTGACATGTTTCACTAAGTGTATGACTTGGAAAATTCCTGTTATCCCTTTCAACAGCACAAGCTGCAGGTTCAGGTACTTCTGTTGGAGGATGCATCAAATCTGTCTCCCACTTCTGACACAAGTGGTTTAGGTGAGGCACAAATATAGAAAGAGTGAGCACTGCTGCCACCAACACTGAATAAACTCTTCCTCACTGTCCTTGAACACTCCAATTTTTATGATGTGGAGATAGAATAATTTTCAAAATTAATAAGCATATACAGACATGGTATATTTTCAGCTAATAATGCAACATCATGTGCAGTTTATTTTTTTTTTCAGATTTACAAGCTAGACAGAGCCTCTAATAATTATTGCTTACATCTCATATTTCTAGCTCTTTCCTACTGCATCTCCTTACATGATATGTTCTTGAAACACAGAATGTATATTTGTACCCAATGTAAAATTCACTCAAAAACTGCAGAGCTTTTTATGCCACATTTTCTCCAGTGTTACATATCTCCCTTAAATAGGAAGGATTTTGCCTTTAGAATGCCTTTATCATTCCACACTGAATAGTCCAGATGACAGTCTGTATTTGATCAACTGAGTTCCATCATGTGTCATGTGGAATTTCATTTTCAGCACCATATTTCTAAGTCTAAAGTGACTGACATAGCAAAGAGCATGGCACCAAAACTCATAGGCACTTCAGCAACTAATTTTGAAGGGAGGTGCAAAATAAGTGTGTGAAGATTGACGAGCATTCTGCTTAAGAAACTTCACAGCTCAAAAGTAATTATTTTTAAGAGGTAATTGCATGTATTAAAATATTAAGATATCTCCTGGGCTTATCCCTCCTTCCTTTACTGATCCTTAGAGTTAAAATTAGTGATAATAACAGATAATAGCTACAACACTTACCAATTAATTGTGACCCCCAAGTGAACATCAAATACAAATTAAGCTTCCCAGTCTTCTTGTGAAGTCATATACCTATTTACATCAATGGAAAATATATAGTATGCTCCTATTGTCATTCACCACTTTTTTGCTTTCTTGACTTTTGAATTATGATCCCATTTTACATCTTCATTTGAATTACATTGTAAGCCTTTGAGAGCATAATTACCTCTTCCTTTTGATTTTTCACTGGCAAGAACTGCCTTGCAGGACACTGCTAAAATGTTAATGATCCCAGGGACTTTAAAATTTATCACAGGACTGTCAACTCTAGAGTATGAGAGGGGACCAAGTAAGAATTCAGCCAACCTACACGTCTTTTAAAGGATATTTCAATGATGGTCCACACTAGCTTTATGTAGATCATCCTGAATGCAGGTTCTTCACTATTAGAAAACATTCTATGTCTTCTTTCTGATGTCCAATTAGTATATTGTGATGGATTAATGTAGAGATACATTAGGTACTAAAATACTTTACTGAAATGACTTTATGATAAGTACCTTACAATGCTGTAGGGATCATGATTGCTATGTAGTTTGAAACCCAGATATGAATGAATATAAAACAAATTTTACTTTATTTAAAACATTTACAATTTTAAATAGTAAGTTTATTTTCTTTCATGTATACAGACATTATTCCTCTTTTTTCTTCTTCTCTCAACTGACTTGAATGTACTTTCAAGGGTCAAGACTTCTGGCAAGAGTAACAGGAAAGGAATTTGCATTTGATATCATAAGAACACTGAGAATCTCAGTCTTCCCCATTTGATATGGAAAAGCTATAGAATATTTTTGTCTTAACTGGGAAGCATCTATTCTGTTAAGAATTCCATATCAATAACATATTTCATACTGAAGATCTGAACATAAACGTTGGACTTGAAATCTTTTATCTTGAGGGATTTTTCACATTCAAGTCCAAGTCTAGAAGGGCAAGATTTGGTCTTTACTGCTGTAACAGATCAAACTAAACTTAATTATCAGTGAGTGTTTTGCTTTGCTCTTCTCCAATATGATATTTAAATGTAGGTGTTGTCTTCTGGGCTGTCACATCCACTGTGACATAAAAACACTGTACATAGTGATGATACTGAAACTGGTAAATATGTAATGGTGACCTTTCTGTACTGATCCTCCTGAAAGCTCATCAAAGAGGTTGAAAATTTAAGGCTCACAACACAAAGGTCACCCATCACTTACCTATGTTTGGAGGGACTTTGGTCAGGAATTGATTCATTAACAGGTCTGTGTTTAGTGAAGCTGCTTCTTCACCAAGCTAACAGCCCAAAAGGTGCACTACTTATAAACAAAATGTGATCTGAGTAGAAGAAATTATTTTATCTCAAACAAATCAACATTAATAAGACTGAGTACTCAGTGAACAGTCTAATAAAGGTGTAAGGTACTCAGCAGATAGTTGACACCTCCTCCAGGCCTCATTAGCAGCTGTCTCACACCACCACTTTTTCAGACTTGGCACTGCAGTCATTGCTGGTGTTGTCATGTCAAATGCAGGAATTGGGAGGCTTAGGAGCAGTGTGTTTATGAGGAAAACTTTAGAGACCAAACTTTCCTATAAAACACTCCACACCTTCATTCTGTACACCATTCTTCAACTTTGTTTTAAGTAAGCTTTTGTAACCATTAATTTAATATATTTTCCTAGCAATTATGATCAAAAATGTATTTGTTGCCTGTGTAGTGTTATCTCTGATATACTCCTTGAAAGCAGCTAAATTACAAGAAAATCAGTTTCAATTTGCAAACTGCATGTCAGTGTTCCCTTTACAGGATATAAACCATGATCAGTTTGTTGAGTCAATAATATAGTGGCTCAATGTTTTCATTTGGGAAAGTAAAGTTCTTTAATTATTCCCAATAGTTCAGTTTCATCAGATGAACTTTACTTGTAAATTGTATTTTGGATGGCAGTAATTGATATTTTTATATCTTGGCAAAGACTAACTACAAATACAAATTAAATGGGTATCTGAATAATGATATGATTCAACTGATACTTTGGAGATGGGTATTTGTGACCTGGGGCAACCTTAATTATTGGTTTCTTGTAACCAAGCTTACCTGCTGATTACAGTTTATTGACTATAACACAGAGCTACTCAGCTCTGGCATAGAGATCTGGGTTTTCTGTTACCACATGAAGAAATGTACTCTGAGTTAATTCAGAACAATAACTATCAAACAGCAGTGGGCAAATAAGAAGAATGTGAGACTGCAACATTATGTAGATAGAAGATTATTTCAGGGGTCACAGAGATTATTTTTTCTAATAAATCTTTAATAGCTTTCTGATTTACTGATTTGAAGATATTGTAACAGAAGAACTCCAACTGAGTTAGTTCAGTCACTTTGATGAAAATAGTAATTCACATGAAGAACTAAACCTGAATTTTCATTGTAAAGGAATTTTTTTCAATGTTGACATTTATTTTCAGTCCAAGAGAATGAAGTTTTGGTGGTTTTTTGTATTAAAAGATGCAATCTTAAAAATAATTGATTTTGAGTCAGTCAAAATTGTTCATACTGATGACATTCTATGTGTTTTCTTACAACTTTAGATTTCAAACTAGACTTGAAATTCAACTTTAAAAATGCCAGAAATTTTTTAAAATGTAATTTAAGAAATGAAAATTTTCTAATGTGGTATTTTTCTGCCAAGTCTAATAGTAACAACTGTGTGGAAGGCATTGTGAATGAGGGAGGGAGGGTTTTGGAAATTTGATTCTAGGCAGGGAAATCATAGCCAATCTCTTCACCATCAGGGCATGGATCTGCAGACAGGCACATGTTTAACTGGTCTAAGAATCCCTGATGGAGCCAGCAGAACCACTCACACAGATCTGGATTCTTATGTGATTAACATTGCTGCTATGAGTAGTAGTGGATTAAATAAAACCAGATGGGCTTGCACACTTCTGGCCATAAATGGCAGCAATACCTTAATCAGAGTACAAAAGTAACTGCCATAGACCAGGAAAATACCTGGTTTGACTGGTACTGTCACTCTGAGTGTGGTCAGCTCTTTACAGAGAAACATGAGATACGCTTCCATGACCATGACACACTTTTTTAGGTACTTTCTGGTCTTTTGTCAAAGATCAGCTCAGGGCCTCCTGCTCCTGCAGTTGCACCTACATCTCAGCCTTTGTCCAGTCCTTTTCTTCCATTAGAATGCGTAATTTGTTTTTCCACAATTGAATGATGGGCCAGCCTTCCCTATCCACCAGCTGCCTACCAAGGGAGCACAGGCTGCTCCAGGATGGGTCTCTGAGGCCACAAGTCCTGTCAGCACATCTGCTCCAGTGTGGGCTCCTCTCCCCATGGAGCCACAGGTCCTGCCAGGAGCCTGCTCCAGCACAAGCTTCTCACAGGCCAACAGCCTCTTTCAGAATGTCCCTGCTCTGGAATGAGGGCTGCAGGTGGATCTCTGCTTCCCTGTGGATCATGATGCAGTGGGACAGCCTTCCTCACCAGAGTCTTCACTGCAGGCTTCAGGAGGATCTCACCTTCTGCACCACCTTCTGCACTGATCTTGGGGTCTAAAGGGATGCTCCTCTCACATATCCTCACTTCTCTCTTGCTGTAGTTGTGAGGGGTTTCTTTCTTTCTTAAATATGTTATCTCAGAAGTTCTACCAATGCCACTGACAGGCTCAGCTTCAGTCAGTGGAGAGTCTACCTTGGAGCCAGCTGGAAGGGATTCAGTCCCACCACTTGGGAAAATGCTTCTCACAGAAAGCACTGTTGTGTCTTTTATGCTAGCATAACCTTGGTACATAAACCAAATATACTTTTGGACTCTACAACAGTTTTTACTCATGTTCTGCTGTCTATCACGTTTCTGCTCATACTAAAGACCAGATGGACTTCATTAGTACAAATAATATTCAAATATTTTCACATTTCTCTTTCTCCATTTTTCTACAATAGGAAGAAGTTTATTGTATTTTAATATTTTAAAAAAATTCTTCTTTTCTTAGCTTTGCAGCTGGTTTTCTCAGGAAGTGTAATGGTAAAAAACATGTCCAATAAACTCTGTCAAACCCAGAACTGATGTTTACTGAACCCAGTGAAGAGCAGCTAATATTAAATTGTAGAAGAATTTTATTTCCATTCAGAGAAAGATATCAAACATTTTGGAGTGAGAAGATTCTGGGATTAAGTGAATCTGTGATACAAATAATCTTCATATTTATTCATTCTGCTTTTCTATCATGATGTGTTTGATTGCCCTACTTTGTATTTCTTAACAGGGAAATTTGAACAATAAATAATGTCTTCAAAGTAATTTCATGTCAAAATCCCTCATTGTCTTCATTATATGTAATCGAACATGAGAAAAACAAGATAGAAAATCTCTCAGAAAAAAGTATTATAACAATCTCTTTCAAAGCAGGAGAGGTATGAAGTCAACTTCTTACATGTAATTTTATGTAGTATTACATTAATTCAGTGTCAGTAACAGTGAAACAATGAAAGTACTTCATAAATATAATAGTTCATTAATACTGAAGATTGCAATTCCCATCCAAGCCTCATCCAAGCCATTTGAGGCTCAGCTCATGCCATGACTTCTTGCTAAGAGAGAAGTTTGTTACAGAGGCCATAGAAATATTGTGTGAAGGTTGGCTGCAAACCCTTTTTAGTCAGTGAAGTGAACATAACTTTTAAAATAGAGTCATCTACAGTCATCATCATTCTCTGATGACATCAAGTTGCTTTTGGCAGATGCTGGGAGGATCCAATTAACACCTGGTCACAATATTTATGAAACAGAGAGAGGGGAAGAAATGTAAGAACCCTGTGGAGATGGTGATGGATTGTCTTGGGGTGATGCCCTAAACCAAAACATGGAGCAGAGCACAGCATCAGCAGTGTAGGAGGGATGCTCCAATGTTTTAATTTAAAGGAGTATCAGCCCTCAGACTTCTCAATTTTTCTGTGCTCTGGAGTTATGCTGGTGGAAGATAACTGAATTTTGGGAACTAAATTATGGGCCATTTAGTGCATTGAGTGAAGTAGAAAGCAGAGGATCAAAGGGCTGCTGTGGCATCCTTTAGTCTGATTCATTTTAAGGTTTCACCTGAACAGTGTTATCTCCTCATCACAACTGGAAATTATGCTGATTTTCTTCTAAAACTGCATAATATTATTTTAACAACAACTTTTTTTCTCTGAAGGGTATGGCTTAAAGGGAAACAAAACTATTTGAGAACTCAAATTGAAGTTGACAAATAAAAGGGAAAATAAAGGTGAAAACAGGCTGGTTCATTTTGGTGAGAAAACTAAAAACTTTTTGTTTAGGAGCAAGCCCAATATGAACCTGTTATTACATCTAAATAAATCCATGGTGCTCCATGGATCTCTCTACTTATCTTTCTGTCTGTCAGGCATCTGCATTCTTTCCTTTAAGGGCATTTTTTGGTAGACAATTACAGAAGTCCTCTCCAAGTCCTTAGGAAATTCAGGATTATAGAAAAGAGATAGGATACTGACTTAGTCCCATTGCTGCCTTGCACTGGCTTCATAAAGAGCTTGGGAAAGGGAAAAAACAAAAAAGATTTTTCTTGTTGCAATGTCATGAGCACTGTAGTGCTGGAAAAAGACAGTGAGAAGGTGTCCCTAGGAGAGCTGAGAGAGAGTTTGACTGATGCTGTTGGGAGCAGCATTTCTGTAGATTGACACTGCTTCTCAAACTCACTAATTAATATTTTTACATGAAGGAGCAAGGTCAGCCACCATAAGTAACTCATGGTGGAGGTAAAGGAGGCTGACAATTGTTTTTCCTGTTAGTGGCTGTCACTACAGCATTCTTTGATCCTTAAGTTTTGCATTAAATAAAAATACCTAGGGAGAAAGCAGGATGCTAGCTGTCCTGTATCTATGGAACAGAGTTTGCTACAGCTAAATTATATCTGAGTAAGATGGGAAGTTTTTAGAACCTAACCATTCTTTCAAATATATAATGAATATTAAAAAGTTAGTGATAGTTCCTAGGACTTGCTTTTTATTGTGTTGGAAAGCTAAAAATAGGTAATTTCAAACATAATTTAAACAAACAAGTTTTTCACCTCATTTGCTCTCTTTATATATTGATCAGTCATGCCAGATTTCCTTTCCTCAGACACTGTTCAAGATTAGAAACCTTGTTAGATCTAAAGCTGTTAGAAGACCTGATTTTCTGTCCCATGATGAAATTTGGGATAAACATGGAAAAAATTGTTATGCTAAAAATCTTGCAAAAAAATCTGTGGGAGTAAAACTGGGGAAAAAAAAAAAAAAGAAAAAACGTTTCAAGATTTGTTTTTCACAGGAAATAATTTTTAAAAAATTATTAACAAACATAAATTTTGTATTTTTATTTGCCATCATAGCAGAATCTCATCCAACCCATTTACTTTGGTGTAGACTGCTAAACGATGGTAGAAATTATGAGAATTTTTTTTTTTTTTATTAGTGTAACATTTCTCCCAGAGTGTCTCTCTGAAAGAAAATTATACTTTGAAATCCATATTTTGTGCCTTATCATGACTGTTACAGCCTGGGAGATAAGAAAATATTTTGACTTAGGCAGTTTATGGATTCCCAACAGAGAAAAGAAAATTAAGATCAGAGAAAGAAAAATCAGCTCTTTAGGTTTTTTAATTGCTTTAAAATTGATTGTCTAATTGAATGAAATGCCACAAATTGAATCAGATGACCTCTTGTGTTTTTCAGCCTGTGACACAGCTATAGGTGTAATTGAGATGTGATGAGTTCTCCACAGTGTTTGACTTAAGTGACTGTGCAAACCTTCCTACACAGATCTTGGTAGATATGATATGATCCTTTACCTTCAGAATAAAATGAATGAAATTGGAAGAGGTTTAAAATCATAACAAGCAAAATCAATGATCCATTTTAAGGAAGAAAGTGATCATATTGAGGTCAGCTGATATTACATATGTGAGGCCATCGTATATTACAGTATGTCACCAATTTGTTCTGGCAGCTACAGGGACAGGATCATACCTTTGGGATGACCATGGAGGCAATTTATTACTGGAAGTATTCCCCAGCTTTTTTCCACCTCACAGGGGAGAGAAGAAATGCTCCATAATCCTGCCATGCAGATGCAGTGCCAGCCTGCATTCAAAGTCCTAAATGTAAGGGTAGGAAAAAATTTGTCACTCTCAAGAGGGAGGTTGTTGGCCCTCCTTACATTAATTGTTCCTTCAGTTTAAAGTTATCTTTTTGGCTTTTTGAAAATGGTATGCTGATTTATATGCTTATCTGTGCTCCTCTATTTAGGTTTTCCTTAATTCCTTTAGGTTCCAATCTTCTGATAATCTCTTGAGTCCCTCTAGATATCACACATACATTTGCTCAGCTCAGTAAATTTTACCCTGTTATAAGGGCTCATATTTCCAGTCAATCTCAGGTCCATCTGTATCTCCTTCTGACCACTGCCATCTGTTTTACTTTCTGACCAACCACCTTCATCACTCTGATGAGTCCATAAATCACACAGAAACCAAACCAGGAGGCCTTATTTGAGCTTAGAAATAGGAAAACACCCAAAAGAGACCTCAAAATTTCCTGTATGGCAAAAAAATTTCTTACATGGAGGTTTGAACTCTGAGCTTCTTTGTAAACTCGTTTTGAAGCAAATATTGGAATAAAAAAAAAAAGGAAAATTTATAAAACTGTAAAGATATAACAAATACTTCAGGCTTTTCTGTGATTGGATATATATCTGAGTGTTCTCTTTGAGAGTAGGCAGGAGATTTAATTAGCTTGATATGTTTATAATTTGAAAAATTTATTATGACTCCTAATAGAATGAAACTATATTTAGTTGTGCTCTTTTCCAAGCATGGTGGAAATCCACCTTAGATTCTGAACTTGGAATAACCTACTTGTCTGTTTGAAAAAGGGTAATGTTGCTGTAGAGAATATTAAAAGCTAATCCTACAGAACTTATAGAAAGGAATATGCTTTTAAAATACTTTTCTAAATACTTGATCACTTAGGGTCAGTGGGATCATATCACTCTTTCCTTAAATGAATTTTTGACATCTCTCAACTAATGCAAATTGTCACAAAACCTGAGATGTTTCACCAATGATATTACAAAATTATATTTATCACCCCCATGAAAATATTTAGAAATAATATTTTTGGACTATTTAAATTGTGTGGTTCAGTGAGGACATAAACTGACAGGATTTGTGTTGATATCATAAGTAGAAAAATGGTAAAGTATCTTGAAAGTTGATATTATTTTCACTAATTCTTGAGAAAATGTCAAACTCTTGTTTTCTAAATTCAGTTTTTGTTTACAAGATACATAAAATTAGAAATTGGGCTACTTTTTCAACTAAATTTGGTGGTTCTTATAAATGTTTTGTCACCTTGTATTTACATGGTCTGGTCTTTTTTCCATTAAAATAGTAAAAGTTTGATTAAATTATTCACAATCAAACTCACACTCTGGCTAAAGAATACATTTTTTAGTTATATGCTGAAAGGAAAAGATGGTGGTTTTTTTGCTTACAGTATTTATGTCTTATTTACATGGCACCCTTCAGCACACCAGGCTGCTAAAAGAATTTTTTGCTCTAAAGTTTGTAAAATGTGATTGTAAGGTCTGGTCTGCATCACTTATGCAATGGCACAATATCCCTAATTTTTTTTTTTTTTTTTTTTTTTTTTGCACATTATGCTTGTATACACACAAGGAAAGATGCAGGATCCTATGAACTATGGAAGTAAGAGATCCATTCCATATGTTTCACTGATCCTGTTTTTTCCTCTGAGTAGGGAAAGTGGATGTCTCTGGAGGCAATGCTGGAGTTCCCTGTCCCACCAAAAGTACAAGTCAACATAACCCACAGTATATACCTTCATATATTTGTTTTATTTGCTTAGCATCCTTCTGGCAATCCCAGGATCTATTTGAATTTCCCCAAACATGTCCTTGACACTCAGTTAGTCAAAAGTTTCATAGGATTTTTATCCCAATTTTTGCTGTCAGGTAGGTGAGAGTCAAAAGATACCATGAAGAGCAGAGTGGACTTCTTTCAAAGGCAGGGAACTTTTCAGGTGAGGGGAAGTGAGATTTTCTTCTCTGAATAAACTACATTCATATTCCATTAAAGAATATATTGTGGACACTCAAGGAAACTAGAGCTTGACAACATAACATGCAATACTCTATTCTCAGTGCTCCAGCAATGAAATAATTATTGAGCTTTGGGCATGTCAAGGAATTGAAGAGGTTTACAGAGTGAGCTTGAAGATTTCTATGAAGAATTTCCCCCAGGTGTGACAGAGCTCAAAAAAGTTCCTATTTAAAAATGTAACAAGCAAGTGGAAGAGGCTGACATCACAGCCTGATCAGAAACGAAATTGATATTTCAGGACAGTGAGAGATGATAGAGTGAGGGAGGAGAAGCTGCCTTGGGAGAAAGAACAACTAGAAGTGTAAATAAGTACTTTGGCAGAGAGACATAAAAAACCCTAAGCAAGCCAGATCATAACAGTTCCTTTTAAATTTGTTAGGATTACTGATAATCTGTTTGGAACAGAAATTTATATATTCTGCTGCAGAATGTATTCTTTTGCACTTCCAAAAGGCAAGCTGTCCTTCCAGAATCTCTCTGCATGTGATAAACAGAAAAGCACTCTCACTGGAAGGTGTCAGCTTTCCTTAATCTTTATGATGCAAGAGAGAAAGAGCTATATTAGCTACAACAGATAGATGTCTGCATTAATAAGCAGCATCTTTGCTGAGGAGACTCCCTTGAGGATGCTGTGTCCACATCAATGAAATGCCATCAGACTGAGATGCATCATCCTGGCAGCTCTTCTGAAGTGAAGCACACAAAAATATGAGATGGTGATGCCTGCCAATATGTATTAACAAACAGCAGAATGAAAGGATATGCAATGGCAAAATCTGAGCTGATATAACACAGAGATTTGAGAGACCTAGAAATGCAATACAGCTCACTCAGTTTGAAGGCTGAAAATCTGTCCTGAAATTAGTTCTATTATTCTAGAGCTTTTGCTGGTAAAATGGTCAACAATTACTGAAGTCTATAGGGACCAGGTAATTTCATATTCCAGAAGTGATTTTCTCTTTCACAAAGCAGTTTAATATGACCTTGAAAAAATTTATATAGGATGTTTGAAACAATTTTAAACCTTATTTGCTTTCCAGGGTTTTAAAGGCATAGAAAATAGTTAAAAACCTTCCATAGTTTTAAGTGCAAGAATTATATCTGTTCTTATACAGACATACATACATTTTCAGGAAATAATCACCTATTTTCAGACTGAATTAACTTGCAGATATAACACATTTTGAGATTCCTTAGCTCTTTTTGCTTTTATAAAGAATAGCCATGAAGCAATGGAGATCAACATGACATTGTCCTGTCCTTTGGAAAGGATATATTCTGCCTGTACTTTGGTACAGAAGAGACAACATAATCCATGAGCTAGGCAACAATAATGTACTGTGATTTAAGAAATTCCCAGTAGTCTCCATATAATAGTGTAGCAAACTCTAGTTTCAAAAGATTTCCAACATGAGATGAATGTAAAGAACATGGTAAGTTCAGGAGTACCATTGTTATCTACTTTTCTATACATTTGGGTACTTAAATCTTTATAATTCTAAAATAATCTTTACCCAAAGCAGTGTTGAGACATCTTAAATTTTACCTTGTATTTTGATATTAAACCCAATGTTGATGCTTGAAAGTGAAGCATAATTCTCCCTTTGTTACACACACAATCTGGACTCAGTATCCTACTCTAAAGACAAGTGTGGTACAATGTTGGTCACAGCATGCAAGACATAAACTTTGAAAAACAAAAGAAAGAGAAGCATTGTGGAAAGAAAAGACCTCACACGTTGAGAGTTTAGTCTGAAATATCCAATAGTGGATTTATCCTCAATGATAAAATCATTTGAAGGGTCCAAAAATGAAACATAAAGTTTTGTGACACAGGGGATCTAGAAAGGTTTTCCTGCTTCAGTTTGCTTGTCAAAAACCAGGAAAGTATTCCATAATCATGTTTACTTGGTATATGGCTGACAGTTTTCTCTGATACTTGTGGTTTTATTAACCACTCAAGGGTGCTCTGACATGTCCTGATTAAATCCTGAGATTATATTAGAAGTACAATTGAATTTTGCCAAGTATAATGTTATGCTGGAAGATTGCAATGATTTTTGTAGCTGGCCTATATGCTATTTCAAAATGAATATTCAGCAGCTTCACTGAAAGCATGTGGGTTTTCAGATCTCATAGTGAAAATAACCACATATTTTGAGACCATTGGCATATTCATGAAACATCTATGACTTTTGTCAGCTTGTCAGTTTGTTTCCTGTCACATCTGGAATTTTTCATGCTGCATCTATTAGTTTCTCATGGTCTATTCAGATAACTAAACCTCAGGATAGTCACTGACCTGATCATAAAATCAAAAACGTAGAATTTAAAAGAAAGTACTTCTAATTTATGTTCCATGTATACTGAAACACTGGTGAGTTATGTAAAGGATAGAGAACTGAAGGTAGCATATAAAGCAAAAGATTTTGCCAGCTAAAATTTTAAGACAATCATTATTTGCATTACTATAAATGAGTGAATTCCAGCTATCTCATGAATTGTTAGATCATCACATAAGGGGTACATTACCTGATCATAACTGACCATTGATTTTTTAAACAAAATTTTTGGTTTTTAATGGAATAAGCAAACAACTGGGTCAGTAAAAAAGTTGTATCTGCATTTCTCCTTAGCTTTATGTGGTTTTATTTCTCTTATGTATGCAGGGGCTGATTAGATAAATTGATAGAATCATAGAATGGTTTGAATTTGAAGGAAACTTCAGAGATCAGCTAGTTCTAACCTCCCCAGCATAGGCAGCTAACCCTTCCACTAGACCAGGTTGCTCAACATCCCATCCAACCCTGCCTTGAAAAAATTTTGGGTCATTCAGAACCTCTCTGGGCATCATGTGCCAGCATCTCACCATCTTCACAGTAAAGAATTTCTTCTTTTTGTCCAATCAAAGCCTTTTCTTTCAGATTAAAACCATTGCCCTTTGTTCTGTCACTACAGGGCCCAGTACAAACTCTCTCAGCCTTTTTTGCAAGTCCCCATAATAAGTTGAAAAGCTGCAGTAAGGTCTCCCTGGAGCCTTATCTTCTTGAGGCCTGACCACCTCAAACCTCTCAGACTTTCAACAATTATTGCCAAATACAACAAAGTGTTTCTTACCTAGTTTTAAAAGGTTTTGCCATTTTAATCAAATCAACTTGGTTTCCAGGTATATTAATTTGGGTTTAACAGTAGGAATTGCTGTAAGATGATATTATTAAAGAGTCTTAGGAGAGCAGCCCTATTTCTGCACACTTATGACTCAATTTCCCAAAAGTTTTAAACAAGAGTTTCACCATTAACATGATACAACAGAAGCTCAACTAATCCCAAACCACTTTTTACTTTCTTCACTATTTGAAGGAGGAAAGAGGGTATTTCACTTGGATAGGCTTTATGTGTAAATGATGCCAAATCTCAGAGTAAAAAATGTTTTATGTCAAGACTTTTGCCTACAGGGCTATTTTCAAGTATTCTCTTTGCCCAGACAACAGTTGACTACTAAAGCAAGTCAACCACAGAGCTAGAGGGTGAATACTGGAGTGTGTGTTTTCAGCAATTTTGTTAGATTAGTCCTTAGACTCCTCAGGAATTTCTTTTTCTTCTCTGTTTTACTACAAAATGGTTTAGCTTCATATGCATTGTTTGGTTAATCAATTGATTATTTATTTAAGGCTTGTTGTAACTGATATTTTGGAATGGCTCTTGAAGGCCAGCTATGTCTCACCTGAATTGTGAGCAGAAATTAAGCAGTGATTGTATTCAGTTTCTTGAAACCCTAATGCTGCACTTGAATTTCCATGGTGTCATGTGGTTTGAATAATCTCATGGCTCTCCCTTTTTGCCTAATTCCAGCTTCTTGGATGAATAATAATGACTGGACCTTCAATTCATACAAAAACATAGGACATAAAAGTCAGATAGAAAAAGGTGTCCTGCTCAAATCAGATCTTCACACAGCACTTCAAACCAGCTAAAAATACAAAACACAATGCTGCATTGGCTTTGATACAGCATGCATGCATCTTGTGAGCATGATCATTCTCAAAGATTTCTCTACTTTTCAGTAAAGCACTGACAAACAGCAGATTAGATTTATGGGAAGCAGTGGGCTACAACAGTTTTTTGTAGGTTGTCAGTTGCATAAAGAAGGAGTTTGGAGCATTTTTTTGATCACATCAGGTCTCAGGTACCAAAGCAGAGAGCAGGAGGAAAGATGAACATTCATTTTTAACTAGCACTTAGAGATCCATTGATGACTCATTCAATAAAAGGGAAAGTTATTACTACTAATTATTATCAATTTGGGGAAATAGATTTGGTATTGTTTTCTTCATGGTTTAACTCAGCTTCCATGTTCCTTGATGTATTTTTTTTTTGTCTTATATATGTCTTTTATCTTATATTTATTTTGTCTCTAGTTTGAGTAAGTCTTGTTTCATTTCAAGAATATTTTAATTTTATTCTGATAATTTTGCTCAGCTTTGTCACATTTTCTTTTAGCATCCTGTTGATGCTTACAACAGCATAAGGGCCAAAGGTTCTTGAGGAACATTAAAGAAATGAAGTTGGAGCAAAACCCCATTAGCTTTTCAACCTAAATAAACATTCATGTCCTCATGGGATTGATGTGTTTTCAGCCTACTGAAAATTAAAATTAACTTTTTTTTTATGGCACTCAGAAGTGATAATTTGGAGTGTCTCATTCCTCTGTGTGAACTGGACTCTGGAAACTGCATTATGTGGATGGAAAATTGCTAATCAATGCTAAGGTTAAGAAAAAAAAAGTGAACATACTGGCACACTGTGGCCTGATCTGTTTGCAGGGAGAATTTGCCTTGTAGAAATTCTGATTTCTATGTAAAATATATTTTGTTTCTCTCATCTCCCACTCCTTTTCATGTTTTTAAACCATTGTATCTCTCTCTTCTATCACATTTTTTTAATATTTTGAGACTGAAAATCTCTTCCATTTTTTTTACAGCAATTAGTACAATGGATCATGCTCCTTTGATCCTGGCTTCTGTTCATTAGAGTGAAGCAGATAATGGCAAAGCAGTTGTGAATAGCAGCATAGAGGGAGTGGTGTCACTGGGTTCTCTGGACATTAATCAAGATCTAGTTGCAACAGATGATACTGGCCACACCTTCCACAGACACAAACTGAAATCTTCCTCAAGGCACCAAAATCCTCATTTGTCCTCTTGATATTCCCTTGGTACTTAGTTGCTGAGAACTACATGACTATTTTCTATTTCTTGACATCTCAGAATTCTGGAGCACTTTGCTGTCTCCCTTATATCACAGGTCCAGGTTCTGTGCTCTGGAGAAAGATGGGTACATATGATGCCATGTTCAAGTGACAGCATATTGTAGCTTTGCAAGGGCAAAACACCACTGCAGATATCCCCCTGGTTATTACCTGAACATGAGGTTAAAGGCATGATTTTAGCTGTAGACCTTATTAGTAAATTGACTTTATTAAACCTTAGAGAAGAATAAAATACCCCCTGCATTTTTGCTCTTCTTGAAGAGAATTCTGAAGAATTTGCTTTAAACAAAAGCAAATAACTCATTTAGTGAAAACATAAAAAATGTGTTTCTTTTGTCATGAAAGATAACACAGCAGGACCTTCTCTGTTTGAAACCTTCAGATGCTGAAAATCAACTGGGAAATTTCATTGAAAGGTTTCAATATCTAATCTTTCTGAAAGTAGAGAGGCATTGAAAGCAAATTCAATGTTGCCAAGCAGGGTGCTGTCATATAATTGTATATTACAGGTAAAATGGGGATAACAAAGATCTTGGCAGATACCTAAATAAATAATGTAAAGCACACAGTATTTTATAGACAAATAAGAAAAAAAAAAAAAAAAAAAAAAAAGAAATACCAGAAGAAGTAGAATTTAATTTTTGCTTTTCATACAGCACAAAAATATCCCAAAAAGACAGAGAAGTTTGCAGAACTTCAATCAGAATGCCCTGCCTTAAACTGTTTTACTGAGAGAAAATCAGCATAACATCATTAACTTTTATGCAGGAACAATACCCAAAAGCAAATCCTGTCTTTAGTGCTGCAATATGTGGTAATGAAAAGCTGACAAACATTCAAGAGTTCACTAACACAGGAGCACACACAGGGATGACCGTGATCATTTGGAGACCAGCAGACTCCATTGCAGATTTCCACCTGCCAGCCTTGCTAATGTTATTTTTTAGTAATTTTTACAGCTCACTTCAGATGTTGGTTAAAATTACCTCCATTATTCATGTACTTTCCAGAATTACAAATCATACACATGCTGTGGGGATAGGGATCTTTGCAAAGCAGTTTTTTATGCACATACCAACAAAGCCCAGTGCAAATCTTCTCAAACGTATTTATTGGAAAATTAAAGCTGTTTGCTAATAACAAATTGGAAATCTGTGGTGCAGAAATATTAGGCATAACCTTGTAAATCAGATTAACTGGTGCTCCTTCTTTCATACAATAAATTCCATAAGGAGCATCTGTTCAAGCCAGTGCCTGATGACCTGGCAGCAGATCAGAGAGCTTGCTGCTCTCTGCACTAATTTTGGAATCTGGTCCAAGCAGGAACATCATTACTTAGAGTCAAATCTGCTTTACACTGAGATTAGCATACTGTGATACCTGCTCATTGTGGTCCATTACTCCTTGTGCTGTTTGAGCACTCAGCTGTGGTGTGTTCAGTGGCTCCTCTGCTCACTCTTAAGTGCTGGAACATTTCATAACATCCACATTCCACACCACTGTGGCCCTTTTTTAAGCAAACACACCATTACAGCTGATGAGGTAATAGAAATGCAAAGAGGTCTGGAAGACCAGAGAAGTTTGCTGCAAGAACCAATCTGCTTTTAAGCTAGTATTTCATTGAATTTGACAAGAATATTACTAATGTTATGAAGACAATGTAAAAGCTATTTGAGACATATCTAAGACTGAGAATGAATAACAGTGAGGGCAAATTGCAAAAGAAGGTGATGAGTTCATCATATCCTCAAATGAGAAGGGCAAACACACTTTAGATGAAACTAACTCCTGGGAAGGATCCAAGGTGAAATTCTGTTATGCACTTCAGGTATGGAGATTCTGTCTGTCTTGTGGGAAATATTTGTTTGCAGTGTCTAACATAATCTAGAACTGGGCTTGTCATGATGGAGTTACTTGAATGGAGCAATGGTTAACTGGGGCTTAGGACCTCAATATGTGGATATAAAGGACTAGGAAGTCAACAGCCATCTAAACCACTCTGGAATAAGAGGCAATTTTTTGCCCTAGCTGCTTAAAATGAAAAGTAGCTCACTGTGATCTCCATTCCATTCCAATGATACAGCTAGTCAGGAGTGAACAGTTTTGACTGTAATCCAAATAGTGAAAGGCATACCAGCCACTCTATAACAAACATGATAAATTTTCACAGCTGGTCCTGAGCCATCTAAAAGAAAATAAAGAAAGTTCTCTATCACCTACAGTTTACAAAATATTCTTTGGAAGACTTTTTTATTTCTGTTTAATTTCCCCTGATGTAAAATCAGCCAGTGGAACCAAAAAAGCTCACAGAAATGTGGGAGGAGAGGTTTCCCAATATATGCAAAAATTTTCTAAATAACCCAGTTCTTTCACTGGAACATAATAGTAGAAAATTTCCTAAATCTAGAATTTGATTTCTCCTCTGGCTCAGTTTCCTACCCTTATGTGAAGAACTATGTAATTTCCATGATGACACCCTTACCAGAGCTGGCAATTTATTTTTAAGGGTGAGAAACATTCTTTTTCAGGTCCAAAATTGCATTGAACACCTGGTCAAAAAATACCCTTCAAATCAGGAAGATCTGATGATGAGAGGGAGGAAAGATTTTCTTGGAATTAGATGAGTAAATGAGAATGGCCAGGGTCAATGTGAGATTGAAGGGAGCTTTGAGCAATATATCAAGTGGAAGATGTCCCTGTCTGTGTCAAGGAGGTTGGACTAGATGAGGTTTGAAGGTCCCTTCCAGCTCAAACCACTCCATGATTTATTAATCTATGATTTTGCATGTTTTGGATGGGTTTCTTTGGGTATCTGAAAATAAGGCAACTAAGCAAACTAAATTATGCACTCTTCAACTCTAGTCACCTCATCTTTCAAAAAAAAAAAAGAAAGATGTGTGAGATAGGTAGGTGTATCATCTCCTGCAGTTGCTGGTTCCACTCCATTTGCAATGAATTGAACAAAGGCAGTGCCTAGGAGGATGACCCAAGATCCCAGCTGACAGGGTTAAGATCACAATTAGCAAGTGTTATAGTGGGAAATTTATCTAGCCTTCCTTTATAAATAATCAGATGCCTGACATTTTACAAGTACTTTTTTTTTTTAATATAACATGACTTTATTTCCATTCTCATTCTCTGCTTTTCTTGTATAAATAGAATTATGTATTTTAGAAAAGGTGCTCTCTAACCCTCACTCTGTGTCATGCCTATTGTGATGAGGTCAAGGGGCCTGCAAACAATATTTAGTACTATTTTTGCTTATAATCATAATAATTTATAATATACCATTTATAGGTATACATGCCAGTTAATCTATCTGTCTACTCAATACTTTGCTTTGTCAACAAAGTAACACATTAAAAAAATCCCCCTCATCCCCTTCCTGTCTTATTTCTTTCTGACTGGTACATATGGTACCAGTGTCTGTACCACCTTTGCAGGAGAAATTTGTCATGGTCAGACATGTCTTAAAATCAACTGCTCCTGTGGTGTGGGTTGATTTTTGTGATCTGCATTAATATCTGAAAGCAATGCAATGTGCCAAGTGTATGCATGATGAAAAGGAATTTTATTTTTCCAGTCAGCCTTGAGTTTTGCACTTAATAGGGATCTCAGGTGAAATTTAACCCGAGGCTGAAATAATGAAGAATGTTGCCATCATTTGTACGTATTACTTAAAAAAATAGGCAAATCCAGAGTATAAGTTGGTTTTGTCTTTTGTCCCTTCTCCAAATATTTACCCTGATATTTTTTCATAAAAGACATTTCATAATGAAGTGCTTTACTGTTGATGATTATTGCCACTAAATGGACTATCAGGTCTTTAAAGAGGTCAATGAAGTTTGCTAGAGCCTTGTAAGTTGGTGTTTTTGAACAGGTAAAAATAAAAATGAAGTTCTGAGGAAGTTTTAAATATGGACAGAAAAAAACCCCCAACATTTGACTTCTCAGTCTATTTCCTGCTTCCTCCTTCTGTGTGCTCCTTAATAATACTTTTAATTAAACTAAGTCCAGGCAGGTTTAGTTTTACAATTAATTCATAAAATCATACAGGGGAGGTCTCCTGCCACAACCTTTTGGACCTAGTTGTGCCTTGTAGTTATACCTCTGAAAGGAATGTAATATTAAGATAAGGGATATTTCTACCCCTTTCAAAAGTATATGTCTGTTCTGGAATAAGATAAAAAATAGCCTCAGAGATTGTTGGGAATATAGCTTCTAATATCTTGATATTTAAAAAATTACAGCTCTGAAGGAAAATATTATTTTTTAATTTCTAGAAAACAGAAATTCTCTAAAGAAAAAGACTACAGACAATTCAAATCATTAAAATATTTTGCTTTAGCATTACAGGAAGAAATGTTTTATTTTATAGAATAATTTTGAATATTTTGGATAATTTTCCCATAATTTTTGGTTTAACTGTGACAAAGAACCTTTTTATTTTGCCCAATTTCTAGTCAAGTCAACAATATCTTCAGAAAACTTTACAATGTTTCTGTGTCTGGCATCCTCAGTGCTGTCCAGTTATAAGCCATTTGCAAATTTCATTAGCATTGTTTATTCCTTTTCAGACCATTAAGGAAAAAGCTAATAAGATGGATGACAGTGTTTAGCACATCACATGAGGCCATCTCATTCAAACTTGACCATGCTGAAGTCAAAAAGAGCTTCAGGTTCTCTGATCACTTAGGCCAAAAGGCTTTTACTCTGTGTCCTCCTGGGGGACCTCAGCACCTTGGAATAATTGCATATATTTTTAATGCCCTCTTAGGTAAAACCTATCTGGAGTGCATAACCTTCCAAAAAACTGAAACTGAAAGGAGGTAACACTACCAACCATATTTCACTTCTGCAAAAAATAAACAATTTTTTGTAAGAAATGAGTACATTCCTTCTGGTGTCATAAAAAAGGATAATGTCTTTTTAAATATAAATTATATCAAGCCAACCTAGCATCCAGTTCAGAACATTTGTGTGGAATGAGTGGTTTTATCTTGAAACCATATACTAAGAGACTATGAATCTAACTTCCCTGTGTTAGGAGCAAAACAGAACTTAAACCATTGCTCAAACTGTATCTCTCACTTTCAGGAGACATAAGCTCAATGGCCTTCTCACAGATCTGCCTTGATTCCATTTTTAAATATATGTCCAGTGATTTGAATTATGATAAACAGAGTATGGTTATTAAATCTGTAAAGAGTGCCATGTTGGATGACATTGCTCCTGAACAGAATATTCTAACCCTTAAATATGAAGGATGGCTGACTGAGAAGCAATTCTGCAGGAAACAAGAGCTAGATAATTAAAATGGATCACAAGTTATCCTTGAGTCAATAGCGTCATTCCATTTTTAAATAAGGTAAATATCCTACTGAAAAATTCAAAAAGAGGTGATGAGTTTTTGAGGCATGAAATAGCCTTTCAATTCTACTCTGCCCAGGCAAGGTACAAGATGGGAAAGTACCATATCTTGAAACAGCCTACACACTATCCTGGACAATACAAACTAATTGGCAATCCCCCACAAGAAAACCAGAATACTGGACTTGTTTAATCCTTAAAAAATTAGGTGGACACACAGTGGTTGTTTTAAAAACCATTGATGGCTTCTGAAAATATTAATTTGAGGAGCTATTCTCATATTTGACAGAAAATATTTAATAGATTCAAATTCAAAGATAATTTATAAAAACAGTTTAAGAGCCAGAGGAAAAAAAACTTATGAAAAGACTAGTTTGTATTTGGACAGATTGTTTAAGGTAGTCATGAAAGCTCCCCTAATGCTGAGAGCTCATAAAACAAAAATGATTATGCAAGTTTTAGTAACCAGTTGTGCTTTTGCTACAGGGCAGCTTAGTCTGAAATTCAGCAAATCACAGAATCACAGGATGGGTAAGGTTGGAAGGGACCACAGTGGGGTCATCTGCTCCAACCTCTCTGCTCAAGCAGGGTCATCCCAGAGCTCATGGCACAGGATTGTTTCCAGATGGTTCTTGAGTATCTCCAGTGAGGGAGACTCCACACCCTCTGTGGACAATCTGTTCCAGTGCACAGTCACCCACATAGTGAAGAAAATCACATTCTTCACTTCAACCTTGTTCTATTTCCTCCTTCTTCAATTTCTGCATCCCAAAGCTTAGGATCATAGTGTCTCAGTGATATCATGTGAAGGTATATTTAAAAAACCTTCACCCCAACAAACTCAAATACATTTTTCTAATATTCTTGTAAGAATCCTTTGTTTCCCACCAGGAGGCAAAAATTATCCAATATGTTCCTGAAATGAGAACATCTGCAAGAAAGTAGCTGGTCCCACAGTACTGGTCTTCTCAGAATTATAAATATACCCTGAGCAACTTCATATTGCCCCTTCAAACCTTTTTGACAAGCATTCCCAGAAAATACAGTCAATAGACTTGCCTTCCAGTTACCATACTAAATATTCATGGATTCTTGATAAATCTCTCTGTTCTCCAAGTTCATACTGAGAAAGTCACAAAACTCTCTCTTGTCCCACATGAAGGTTCTGAATATGAATGTGCATAATAATTTAGAGTGAAAATAAGGTGTACTCTTTGGAACAGTTTTGCCATCATCTTCAGCTACTGTTGGGAAATTTTAGGCATTGTTTTTTGAATCAATGTTAGGCAAACAGTGATTTTTACTACCGTAAACATGATGTGATCATTATTACAACAAAGCAAAAGTGAGTTTTTGTGAGGCAAAACTGTCATGTTTCATTCAGTCTGACTAATATAGATGGTGCTCTTTTACTGCTGTTATCTGAATTTTCCATAATATGTTTATTCTTGCACCACGACCATCAGGGAAATATTTTTACCTTCATTTCACATATGAGGACAGAGGGCATAGTGAAAAGCACTTAGCAGGAAACTCAAGATTAATTGATTGCCTTCAGAATCTAATAATCTCTGAATTATTCCTCCTTTTGCTGGCTGACTTCTGGTATTGCTCACCTACTGCATCAGCAAAATAGGACATTGTGTGTATTTCAGAAAAGACCAGATGCAAAACACAGCAGAGTTAAGAATTAATATTACATGAAGTTATGTTCCAGTTTGTGAATTGACAGAAGTGTAATGTTGTTCATTTGTAGAACTGACTAGCTCTTTTGAGAAATATAATAATTGATAGCCTAAATTAGAGCTGAGACTAAGTACAAATGCCAGTGAATAAAACCCAGGCAGCTGAACTCCTTGGGAATTCACTACACCCACAATGAAGGATACAGAATCATAGACCAAAGAGCTCCCACTGCAAAGCCCTCTCCTTTCTGTCTTAGCTTTTGTCTCTTGGAAGAAACAGCCTGCAGTCCAATACTGTCAGTCTCAGGTGTTCTCATTTCTATCTGAAAACCAAACAAAAAATGAAAAGCATAACCCTGAAGGAAAATGTAAGAAAAGTTGAGCATCCCTGGAGTCCACTAGGAAAAGCTCTTTTATTAATGGAATGTCTTAGAGTCAGGTAGATAGAAGGAGTATTTCCCAAGCAGAAAGTACAGAAAAATCTTGATCTCTCCAGCCTGAAAACAAGGAGAGCAGTCAGAGGTGGCAGCGTGTTTCTGCAAGAGCTGTCAGACTTTAAATCCTCTGGTAGACATTAGCATCATGTAGGACTTCAAACATGGCTCAGTGGGCAAGAGCCACAAAGCTGCAGACATTCAGGAGGGATCAAAGGAAGCCTACTGAAAAGGCTGTCTCCACACTGCTCCCTTTGCTCACACAACAGCAATGCTTAAATGAGTTTGTCTTTTAAAGTTATGAGGTGATAATTTAAAAATAAATAAAAGTGGGGTGCGTTAAACTGTGAAACTAGGTCATCGTTATCTTGAGAAATTAATTTATTATTTCAAAGTAGTTCAGAGAAGATGAGAGAGAAGAGACTTTGATATCAAACTGATACTTATGAGCTGTCTTAGATGAGGAGATTATGAAAAGATTTGTTTAAATTAATTAAGTACAGATATGTTTGGAGTATATTATATGTTACTTTCCTAAAACAACTTAAAAGTTGGTTAGTTAAACAAATATCTTATGAATAGAGCTAGTCTAAATGCCTTTGGATGAGAACTTCTAGTCAGACAATACCTAGTAGCTGAAATTTAACCTCATACAGAACAGTTAAGTGTTTTCCTAATTAAGCATGTTAAATATTTCTTTAAATATTCAAATATTTCAGCTAATTACTTTAGAAATAAAAATAGTTTCCTGATTCAAACTACATGTTTGATTTTATTTTACACTACAGAAAGTAACATGAGTCAATATATTTTATTTTATCAAATAAAATGGTCAATATCTAAATTAAATACTATAATTTCCACATGATATTTCAGTGGATTGAGTTTTGAGAATATGGGGGGGAGGGGCTTTGTTTAGCTAACATTTTTATGATTGTGAAAACATTTAATGTCCTCAAACGAAGAAAACGAAAAAAGGAACTATTCTCATTTAAGTTGTCATTAATGGGTTGCTGTCAAAATGAACTTTTATTTTAATTTTTATTTTTTTCCACATATATATTTAATTTAGAATCTGAAATGCCAATTAAAAATCTTTTAAATGAAGTATTTGGATCAGATGAAAAGAAGTTGGGTTTTCTTTCTTTTTTAAACACCCATAGAGAGCTCCAGAATTTCAGGCATATGTGTTTTGATTTAATTTGGTTTGTACCCTTTAGAATAAAATAACACTCTATTGTCATGTTCTATTTGCAGACATAACTACACAGAAGGCTGTGATTTTGATCATGTTATATCAGTGGCATGTGGTGGCTCCAGCTGTTCAAAAGACTTGGTTTATGCCCCTATTCTTGGTAGTGAGGTACTTTAAAAGACACATAGAGTAAAATGTGGAAAACATTTAGCAGGTAGTAGGTGCTATTGATGTTTTTCCATTATTAATTTGAATTGTAACAGTCAAAGACAACATTTCCCTTTGGAAAACACCCCCATATCCTCAACTTTTGGGAAGATCATCCTGCCAATCAACCAACATGTTGCCTTTCATAAATACACTGTATTACTCCCACATGCATTTTCAGAACTATACCGAGGTTATACCTTCTTTTTTTATATTTCTATCAAAGTTCATCCTTTTGGTGCAAATGGAACTAGTGGAAAATGAAGCTCTGTATTCCCTTTATTTCTTGCAAAACATATACTGCAAATTTTAATCTGACTTGGCTTCTTTTCCATGGCTCAGATACGACATAGAATATTATTCCGATGTGCTCTTCCTTGTCTAGAAAAATGAGAGCATTTCTGCTTAAATAAATATGCTTTGTGACAGGTATGGTTATTACCAGCCTAATGAATGACATAATGCATTTCTTCTGTTTCACTCAAGGCTCATCTTCTTTTGCTTTGTGAATTTTCATTGTGACCTGCCAGAAACAATCCTACATCTTAAATCTCTCCTAAAGTTTGCTGCTCATCTATGGTCACTGAAAATGTCTTAAACAAAATTACTTTCTGATAACAATTTGCATGTACAGCTATTGATAAAAAAAGCTCTTTTATGCATAAAGGCATACATGACATCCCAAAAATTCCTGGGCAGAAGAAAATGTAGTTTGTTCTTCCATTTGGCAGTAGACACTTCCCACATCCTATTGATAACCTTTAATGTGATACAATAGATGTCAGTACATTTTGCTAATTACTTTAAGAATTAAAACATTGGGGTTTTTTCTGTGTAATGTCCGTAAGATCTTAATAGTTTATGGTTAGGTAGTTTAATTGGCTCAATTGCTGGGCAGGAGGGAAGCAAGAGCCACCTGCAGTTTGCCTGACCCTTTTCTATCAGATTGAAGTATTATTATGTGCTGCTCTATATTAAGCTTCATCTGGAAAAAAAGCACAATCTGTTCTTTTTAAGCTTCTTAATAGTTTCTAGTACTGATTCATGGGAAGTGGAACCAACAGATTGTTATAGTTAGACTGTAGGTGGGAATGCATATGCTTGAGTTTTGTACAAAATTCCAACTCTGCAGCAGGGATAAGTCTTTTGCATGATGATGTAATTGGTTTTAAAAAAAAAAAAAAAAAACAAAAAACATGAAGAGACATATGGGAGTATCTTTTGACTGGGCTTAGGGCCAGACTTTCAGGTAGGCAATGAGCAGGACCCAGGCTGGTATTTTAACAGAACCCAGTTGCCACTTGTTGCCAGGAAGACACATTTGCAAAAACCATCTACTGCTAATAGCTCTGATTACAGGACCACAGAAATAGTTTCAAGAGAACAGGAACATCAGCTAAAAACTGTGATGCAGGACCAGTTGCAGTAAAAAGTTGTCAGTTTCTAAATACTGAAATGGAGATGGAGTTTGGTGGGGCAAGAGGAGCTGAATTTAAATTGACTGTATTTGAGCTCCAGCTTGTGTTGTTTGTGGAGCCTTTTCTGATGAACTGGAATTAGGCAAGCAAGAGTAAATCAATCCCTCCCTTCTGTTGAACATTTCCTTCAGAATTTTCTTTATATTTATATTTCTTTATATTTATAAGTGGAAACAAAATAGCTACATGTATAAATTCCCAGGATGTAGGCTACTTTCATCACCTGGGACTCAATGAAGAATGTTTGTTTCCAGCTTAGGAGTTTTGAATTAATTTGCACTAGGAAGTGAAACTACAAACTGTGTAAGACATTACCATTGTCAATCCATTTGTGTGAATCCTGAAGTCCCTATATCCTTCTATCTGAACAGTGGGGAACTGCCCCATTGGTGGAAACTTGTTCTTGCTGTGGCAGTTTTGGTAGCACTGCTACAGGTATACAGAAGAATCATGTCCCTGAGGAGGCCAGTTCCATACAAAATGCATGGACATGCTCTTCCACTGTGAACCTTCCATCTCATCCTCAAGGAAATGACAGAATTTACCTTGCCTGCTTTTCCACTCTCCTTCCTTCAATGATACATGCATATGTTTATGCACGTGTTTGATTCAGAAATCGTGCCCAGAGGAAATTTTTCTAATAAATTGTGCAAAAAAATTGGACAGAAAAGTGATTTTTTTTACCATGAAGGAGTGTTAATTATCCCCACAGTATAGCTCATACAAGATATACATACCTCATCAAACCACTTTCACAAAAGGAGAATTCACTATGAATCATTAATAGAGTTTAATCAGCAAGGCAAGAGCACTTCTGGTGTATTTGTATGAGTGTCTTGAAGCAAAGCTGCTTTCTGTTTCCATCAAATCTTTCTTGAGCTCATGTCATAGAGCTGCAGTTTTCCCAGCTGGAGACCTCAGTGACTCTCAGATTTGGACTGCCGGGATGTATTTTCTTCCAAATGTTAAGAACATAACATTTTCCTAAGTAACTCTGGTAGTTCAGCATGTTTCCTATGATTTTGGATGACACATAACTTTATGTATGATTTCATCAAATCTGCCTGTCTTGATGCTTGATGAAATCATGGTGCTTGTGCTGGAGCAGACTTTATTTGATTGGAAAAGAATTATTGCATTTTGTGTTCTCTAAAAGACCCACTATTTTTCAGTATTGTAATTAAACCTATTCTCAACTTTATACCAAGCCTCAGGATAACAGTTTGAATGCTTATAACACTTTCAAACAAATACTGCAATATTTGGAACACAGAAGACATGCAGTTCTCTAAGTCAACTAGACCTGACTGGGAATTTTCCACTAAGAGTTTTTTGACAGAGGATGAGATCTTCAGAATTTCAATTCATTTGGGTGTCATAATTTAACCAACCCCAGCCAGCAGCAAAGCACCAGGCAGCCACTCACTCACTCACTCCCCTACCAGCAGGATCAAGGAGAGAATCAGAAAGGTAAAAGCTGAAGAACACATGGTTTAAGATAAAGGCAGTTTAATAGGTACAGCAAGAGCTGTGCACATAAACAAAGCAAACAAGGAATAAAATCACTGCTTTCCATGAGGTGTTCAGCTGTCTCCAGGAGTGCAGGGGCCCATCACATGTAATGGTGATTTGGGAAGACAAACACCATGACTCCAAACACCTCCCTTTCTCCTTCTCCCCTGAGCTTTATGTACTGAGCATGCTGTCATATGGTCTGGAACATCCCTTTGATCAGCTGGGGTCACCTGTCCCAGGTGTGTTTCCTCCCAGCCTCCCATGCACTCCCAGCTCCCTCTCCAGCATGAAGGCACAAAAAGCAGAAAAGGCCTTGTCCCTGTGTGCACCCTGCTCAGCAACAAAAAAATTCTATATTTTCAATCCTGTGTTCATCCCAAATCTAAAACATAGCACTGAACTAACCAGTGTGAAGAAAATTAACTCTACCACAGCCAAAACCAGCTCAGTGATACACAGTTTTGCCTCAAACTTTCATCTTCTACGATGAAGTTTGACAATGTTTCCTTGTTCTTTTAATTTTCTTTAGAAAAAGTGAAATAGAACTTTCAATATTGATCCAGAATGACCTAAATGAGAATAATTTTAGAAAAAGTAGTTTATTTCCTGTCAGATGAACTAATTTTATTTTTGAAGGCCTCTGGGTCTGCTGGGAGTTAAACATGACTGGCCCCCATTTTTCCTTCAGGTTGACTTTGGCAGCTATAATACATTTTTCATGAGACACCATGGTTTTGACCTCTAGCTGAACTGTTGCAGCATCTCGTGTGAATCACTTGATGCTCGTGTACCACAGGAAACACAGTTTGCCCTAAGGGCAGGACACAGGGGTAGGCTCTGGACTCCTGATTTACTACACTCAGAAAGCACTGCAACAACTGAGTTTAAATGGCATTTTGTCCAGGCACAATCTGCATGGTAATGTGGTTTCCATTAGGCCTAATCACAGCAAGGAAGAAAATGAAAGTCCCTTTAGGTAGAGAGACCTGCATTCAAGTTGCTATTCTGGTTGGGTGCAATTTGGAAATTTAGTGGTCTCAAGGCCTCAGTGATTCATTCCTGATGTGAAGGGAAGATAATGTTACTTGCTGTCTTCTTGTTCTTTGCTTCTTTTGACTATTTGGATGGTAAAATCCTAAAACTGGGCACAGTTTTTACATTCATATTCAGTGCTGAGTGTAACAAAATCCCTGAGCTGTAACACCAGAGTGACAGGGATGACTCCCCAGGTGGGCAAGGTTAATGCTTGATGGCTCCAACGTCCAAACTAAAAAAAACCAGATGACAGTCCAAATCCAAGTCTGATCCTCACTGCTTCACATACATTTTCACTGTCAGTGCTCCTATGTACTTGTAATTCTGCCGGTGAGAGAGAGAATTTTTCTTACAGATTCTTCTATTTGCAAGCTAACAAATATTTGAAGGATCAGCAGTTTCTTGCAACATCATCACTTTACACTCACAGTTTTATTAATTAATTGACTGTATTTCTGTGGAATATTACCAAGGGTTTAAGACAATACTTTAAAGAAAATTTCCTGCCTCAGAGGCCTTCTTATTTAAATGAGACACAAAACAGATTTCAACAGCCAGATGGAGAAGCACAGGGAACCAGACACACGATCCTGGTCAGGATGACTGTCAGTGGTGTCAGTACATCCTCTGTTTAAACACTGTGACTTCTATGTGGGCCTGGAAGTGAAGGAAGTTTCTTTGGTGAGACAGAATAAAAGAAAAAAAGGTCTGTTAATATCTATTAGCAGTTTTTCACCACAGAGGAAGAAGATATTGAAAGAAAATACGATTTTTTTCCCACTGGTAGAAATTTAATTCAGAACAAGCAAACAGGAAAAGAAAACAGAAAAAATATTAAAGCACATTAAGTTCATCTGTGCTTTAATGATCCCTGTAATAGTAATCCTCGATTTTATTATTCATTCTCCAGTAAAATTTTTCTTTCAACAAAATAAATACATACATTGTTGTACACATTGTGGACCACTAGTTACAGGTAGTGAGGTACACAACAGCCTTTGGTTTAAGCAGAGATGTGGTCTCTTGAAGACTAGAGAATTTCCTAGGAAAATTGTGTTGACCTTGCCTTGAAAAATTGATTCATTAAAAGGTTACAGTGGTATTGTTTAGATTGGTATGGTGATCTCTCTGCAGATATGTAACACATTTAAAATATCTGATGTTTCCAAAGAAAAAAAAAGCTGCTGAAGATTTTAATATGTGCATTTGTGTTTCTGTTTGTATTTAGGAAACTATGGTGAAAGTGGAATGGAAGCTTTCAAAGACATGGCAGCCAAGGAAGGGATCTGCATTGCCCACTCCTACAAGATCTACAGCAACGCTGGCGAGCAGAGCTTTGACAAGCTGCTGCGGAAGCTCCGGAGCCACCTGCCCAAGGCAAGAGTGGTTGCCTGCTTCTGTGAAGGCATGACTGTGAGAGGCCTCCTGATGGCTATGAGGCGCCTGGGACTGGCTGGAGAGTTTCTGCTGCTGGGCAGGTGAGTGCTGCTGTGACTGATAGCCAGCACATTTAGTCAGCAGGGCAAAAATGCGAAAATGGTCCAGTTTTCTGGACATGGAGCACAGACTCATGGCCTCTCCTATACCTGGGCATAGCTAAAAGATAGGAAGAAATGTCAGCTGTGTTATAGCAGTACAAACTCTGCAGAGACATGCATCATTCTCATGACTTGCCAGGCAAACACAAGTCTGCTTGGCCACTCTTAGCAGCAATGTGTAAGGGAAAGCTGGCACACAAGTGTTTGATCTCTGCCACTCGTTTTGTTCACTGCAGTTTAAAATGCATTGTGGGCTGTGTCTCATTTCAGTAACTCTGTGTTAAGAATTGCTGATGTGGACTCTGGGTGTACCTGAAACAGAACTCCCCAAAACAAAGTTTGTTAACTATCACCTTTTCTTCCTGAGCCAATGTGCTGAGGTACATACTGTCCCCAGGGCACTATATAGATAATACTTTATCTTAGCTCAATGATATCAGTGTTTCCTTTCCTGAGGAAGTAAGGAAAAATCACTTAGTGTGTGTTCAACCAAAAGGAAAAGATCCTGGGCTCGTAAGCAGAGAAGGAAGTTTTTGATGTGAACTTAAATGGATTTTTACATTTTGCCCTTTCTCAACAAGTGCGTCCTAAAAAAAGACAGGAAAAATGATATATTGAAAACAAAATGGAGTACACTGAGAGTCAGCTAATGTAATTCACTGCCTTTTCAGTCATTATTAGAAGGATGAGCTGTTGTTGTCCCAAGCATGAACCCAAGGAACACAAGAAAACTGGAGTCAGTGAAACCAGAAGTCATGTAAGACCTCCAGAGACACTTCCAAAGACTGTCTTGGCAGGTGGGAGGCTGAGTCTGTCCAACTGGTGGGACACCAGCCTCTGTTCCCAATCTGCCCCACTACACACAGCTGCCCTTCCCCCTTGGACAAAGGGGAAAGCAAATAGGCAAAAACTGAGGCTCTTGTCTCTGCCCTTACTCTTTGACTATCTGCAGCAGTATCCAAATTTATAAGCATATAAACATTGTTTTTAAAAAATATGTTGGCCCTTAACTATTCCAGACTCCAAACTGTACATAATTTTGCATGGGATTTATGTACAACAGTGCTTAATTTAGCCCTCTGAAATGCTTTTATGAATAAGGACTTCAGGAACTGCTGATGGTGAAAAAGAGTAGAGCAATTCTGATTATCTCTTTAAAAAATGCAAGGTCTAAGGAGAATAGGCTTTGAGGTTTTGCTTCAAGTTTTTGTTTGGGTTTTTTGTTTTGTTTTGTTTTTTTGTGAAAAATACCTGTTTCTATCTGTGGTGGTAATGGTCGTGAGTAATTATAAGCAAGTTGTTATTCAGTATATGACTTCCATTGAGTAAATTGAAAGTGATATCTTTTCTTAGAAGCCTAAACTCTAAAGTCTTTCCAATTGGAGCAAAAATCCTTAGTTCTCCCTGACTATTTGGGGTGTATCCATGCCTGTGGCAGTACTACACAATTTAGTTGTGCAAAATGCAGCACAGACTGGAAGTGTTCACAAAGAAAGAAAAAGGAAAGTGTAGGGATTTTTTTTTCTATCCTTTTTAATTATCAGAGATTCTGAGATAATGGCTGAGAACTGGTGCATTAGACAAAGATAACTGGAGAGATATAGTCTCTTTACATTTGGCTCTGCACTTCACAGATCCCAAGGATCTTGGAGCTTTCTGTATTTTTCAGTAGATTTGTTTCCAATTTGTTATCAAAATCAGCTGTACGCCAGGGAAAAATAAAACAAATGAACAAACAAACAAAACCTAACTAGTTTTGCCAGCTGAGGACTTTTGTTAGGCTTTGAGTCACCCTTAGTCTGTAGAGCAGTGTTTTGTTTCTGCCATGCAGCAAGAACCATGTGTAGAGTATGGGAAGTTATGGAGTGACAGTGTTCCACAAAAATATTCATTCTTATAAAAATGTTCTCCTTCCCCTATGGGCCAATCTCTAGGCTTTGAGGCAGAGGCAGAAGAAAAAAAAAAAAAAAAAAAAAAAAAAAAAAAAAGAACAGGGAACTTGCAAGAAGACTTCTTGACATACTTGAGGTGTAAGACAATGATATCATTGTCCAGGCATAACATGTGTTCCTGTAGGGATTTAAAGGTCTGTTTTCCAGGACCTTGATGTACCATGTGCTCTCTTGGGTTTGACTGTTTGGCTCTTTTGTCTGTGGTCTTTTGTCTCTTTTGACTGTTGGTCAGAAGCTATAGGGTTGTTGGATGGTTTTGTAGAGAACAGTGTAACACACTGAACTGGGTTGGATGTGACACCAGTACAAACCCAGATCTCATACAAGAAGATTATATTGGGGACCTTTTTGTACATCATTTGTAGGGAGAAGGTAAGATTTTGAGAAGAACAGATGGCTCAGAGTGCTCTAAGGGGAAAGAGCTACATCTGAAATTAAGGAAGACTCATGAAATTAATTTCTCTTGCAATGCTATGCGGGAAAACGGACTAGGATAAGATTTGTACTTTCATTCATTGTCTGATCCTGGAGTTTCTCTGGGCTACCCATTCAACTGAGAAGGTTATGAAAGGGCATTCCCAGTGTAGTGAGAGTGCCTTTCACTGGAATGCAATGGGCTAAAAAGAAAAACTCCATCTGCTAATGAATACTTTTCTGTTCCCCTACAAATTCTTTCCTGCTGTTTTGTTAAGTGGAGAATCCTTTTGTTTCTTTTCCAAATGCACACAAAGAACTAAAGTCAAAAAGCCACACAGTAGCTTTACGGGAAACCATAAATATAACAACATTTCCGCTTCCTCTTTGCTTTCCTTTATGTTCCATTTTTAATTTGGATTCACCCCTAATATTTTCTATCCAAAGAATTGCAAAAATATTGGGATTTTTTAAAGCTATGGATTTCTCACAGTGTCTGTTTTATGCTCAGATAAACAGAAAATGGATTGGCCAAGGGGAGTGCATACCACATAAATCACCTTATAGAGCCCCCAGGGGAAGAAAAAGATATCTTTCAATAAATTGTCCACTGTTGACCTACTATGCAGTATGTGAAAATACATTGCCTGCCTGTGACAGATATGCAAGGTGGCGTGTAATTAGTGATTGGAACATTCCAGATCTTTTTGATTCATGAAAAACATTTTAAATGCTTGGTAAATATTTATCTCACGCATCTTGAAGAATTGGACTTAACCTCAAACATAAAGGTGAGTGTGCTGACTTCCAAGTGTGAAAAAAAATGTTCTATTAAATTAATCATCTTAATTGAGACATGGACACCAGGCTTCATCTGCTCATCTTCACTTTTTCTGTCATTCACAGGTCATATGCCAGGAGATATCTTTACAGATAGATTCATTTGAGAATAAAAAATGCTTTTGCACAACAATAACTTTGAAACAGATCTCAGAAGGAACCATGGAGTATTAACTGTGTAGATAAAATCAGTTTGGTTGTGCATGATATTCAGCTATTCCTCATTTTTTTGTAATATTCAGACCCAACAGCTGAAATTTTCTTTTGTGTTGTACACCCACCTTCATCCTGCTCCTCTTGTAACCCCTGGACCTCTAGTTTCAGATCTTTGGACTAAATGTCTGTGATAATTCTCTAAATGATAATTTTATTTTAAGCTTTTCATCTGCAGGGATTCCAAAACTTGTCTCAGAATGGCTAAGTATCTTAATGATAGGTCACATGATTTTTCGTAATAAAATAGAAACTACTAGTTGCAGCAGAAATTATGAGTATTGGCTATTACTGTCCTAAATGAAATGGATTCAGAAAACACTACCACAGCACTGAATAATTATATTATTTTTTTGCTTGCTGGAATTATTTTATCTTATATCAATGAACAATTTTGGGATGGGACTTGGCATGGTGTTGGTGACAGCAGTTACCAAGGGGTTATTACCAAGAAGAACCTGGGACACAGATACTCTGTTTTGGAGTGGAAGAACATTCAGATTCATGGATGCACTGTATGCCTTTTACCTCTAGACAAGAGAACTTCCCCTGGTTGATTTGTTAATTATTACAAAATAGTTATTATACACACATAAAAAGCAAAAGACGAAAAATTTTGCAAAGAATTTGTGATTCCAAGTGCAAGACAGTCAGAATTTTCCTACCTAAAAGAGAAGGGAAAGGATAAGGGCATGGGAATGGTCAAGCATTGGAACAATTCCCTGCTCAGGGAAGTGGTGAAATTACCATCCCTGGAAGTGTTCAAAATACATGTGCATGTGGCACTTGGGGAAACGCCTTAGTGGGGAATAATTTGGCTTGATAATCCTTAAGGTCTTCTACAACTTTAATGATTCTATGATTCTAAAGGGAAAGTAGAGGTATGTAGAGATAAAAATGGCTTTCTCAACGTGTCCAGCTTCCAGATGACATTCCACAAACAGTACTCATCTTCAAGAAATTAGTGTGACTTCTATTTGATTCATACACTCATGTAGGCATATGGTGTATCAGATTTACTGCTGTATTCACTATTCTATCTGATTTTTAAAAAGTGTTAATTAATATTATCCAGACTTTCTGTTGTATTAAATGACAAAATTATACACAATGAATAAAAAAATTCATGTGAGATGGAAATATGTCCCTAGAGTCTAGGACCAATTCTGATTTTCAGCTGTCCAGTTGAAGAAATATGGACAAAATTTATCAGTCTGATTTAATCTCTACATGACTCTTAGATATTTAACTTAGCCAGGATTTACAGAAATTTAAATATGTGACTTATCTGCAATATCTACAGCAAAGGAATTGGAAATCTAGAGCTGCAGGGCATCCTTCAGAGCTTCCATCTTCTTTGAAATAGTCAGGACTTGATGTCTATGTGCTGTAATGTCCTTGCAGGATGAAGAACCACATCCTGCATTTTCAGGATTCACTCTGCTCTGTGATACGTGGTGTCTGTGCCTCGGGATGCCTCAGGCTGTGCCTCTGAAGCATGCCTTGGCTGCAGAGCATGTCCTGATGGAGATGGGTAAGGGCAGGACACCACTTCTAGCAGTGTGAGGATCACAAACCAGTCAGGTGAGGCTCTGCAAGAGGGCAGAAGGAGTACTGAAGCAGTGCCCATTCCTCTCAGGACAGAATGATATTCTCTATCACAAATCACCTCTCCTAATAAGATACCTGCTTAGCTCCTGAGGAGATGGATTGGAGGAAATTGTTATTGATTCTAAGAGATGTTGCAGCAAATGAGCTAAGTAGAAGGTAAGTAGTAGAGATGAGGATAAGGAGGGAGAATAAAATGTGGAGAAGCATTGGTTCCAGGAAGTCCCCAGAGTGATTCAGCTGATAGGAAACTCAGCAATATATATGAAAAAAGCTGGTTAGCAACTAAAAAGGGCAACTAGACCTGAAATTAAAGCAAGATAGATGATCTGAGGGAAATGAGTTCTTTTTAACAGTTTAAAAAAGAAATATTTTTTAAAATTTTAAAAAGTGTCTCTTGGATGAAGAAAGATCTCACTACAAAGGATATAGTGATTTCCTTCCAGAAAGTATGCTGTGTGGTGTAGGTTAACATGACTTTTTCTGTCTTTGTATAAGTCCAGCTAGTGAAGAAGTTCTTGTAAAATAAATTAGGATATGAAATTTTGTAGACCTGAAATGTGCTCTAGATTAATTTTTGGTTATATCTGTTGCTTCTGGGAAATATTAATCAGACAAAATTCTTCAATCTAGAATAGTTCCTACTGCCTAACCTGTGGAAGATAAATGCAATGTAAGTTCTCTCCTCCAGTTACAAAATAAGCAGGTAAAAAGGTACTGAGTACAGCAACACCAGCCTGTATGAACAGTCTGATTCTTTTTCTTCAATCCACAGCAGGCAGAAGTCTGGTGCAGCCTCACCAGAAAGCTGTTTCCTCTAAGACAACTGTCTGCTGCCCACTCATTGCTTATCTCTGTTCTCTTGTTCAGGCATCAATGTGTCACCCAAGGAAGCAGGTATCATTGTATATGTAGTAATTAAATGCACTGCAAATAGCAGCATTAAGTCAGAATCCTCATTGCTACCCAAAAAAACAGGAACTTTACAGCAAAACAAAGGTTTGCTTTCTAGAGCTGTAAGAGATTAGGGGATTGAAAAGCTGTCTTGCCTCCTGTATCCAGACAGAGCCTTTAGAAGTAAAGCAGACTACAGGAGAAAGAGTAACTTAGTTTTGAGCAGGAGCTCTGTGGTCTCCATTTGAGGCAGTCTCATGGCTCAGAGACCCTCAGGGTGAGCAACAGCAGTGGTGTCCTGCTGCAGATGGAAGCAGTAGAGTGGTTGGTCAAGGCTGTTTGTTCAACTACTGAAAAAAACATAATTTCCTTTCTGTGGTTCTGACTCCACAAGCTATGCTTGAGGATTTTAAGGAGACAAACTGAAAGCAAATCAATCTGCCTGACTTTTTAAACTTTCTTATATGCCTTTAAGATACCTTTTTATCCCCTTGTAATCTATCTGACCTGTTTCCAATAAATATTGCACCTTGCTGTCAAATTTTATAGTCACTGATGTGTATCAGTAAATTGGGAATGGCAGTAGGCTCCACACTTATTTGGAAGAATGTCTTAATTTTGTTGTTTCAGGAATGATATGTATTTCTTGGGGTGGATGGTGGTGGTGTGGAGGTGGATGTTACCATGGCATCAAGCAAACAATGAAGAATTTCCAAGTGTGCATATTGGCAAGTGAGCACACCTTCTACACATTAGAAAATACTCCATCAGGTCATATCAAAGGTCCATCAAACCAATGTGTTGTTTGGGAATGGTCAGCAGCAAATGAATGGCAGTGACATCAGACCAGGATGGAGCAAAGCTCTCCTGGAGAATTCTTGGTGCCTTTGTAAGGGAAGCCCTTGTGGTTCATCTTTGTGGCCATCCTCAGGACTCCCTCTAATAGACCCACAGCCTTCTCCTGTTAGGACCCCAGGGCTGGAAGCAGCCATCCAGGGTGTCATGAGAGCAGAGTAGAGGGGAGAATCACTTCCCTCCACATGTTTCTTCATGCATACTTCTTCTGATGCAGCCCATGCTGAATTTGACTTTCTGGGCTGGGAGTTCACACTGGATCATGTTGAGCTTCTCATCCACCAACCTCAATCTTCTCCTCAGGGCTGTTCTTTGCACAGCCTGTACTTGTGTTTGGGATTGCCCCTTGCACTTGGCCTTGTTTATCTTCATGAGGTTCACGTGGATCCACTTCTAAAATCTGTCAAATTCCCTCTGGATGGCATCCCTTCCCACTAACCTTGTCATGACATGACAAATCATGTGTGTCCAATTGAATTATTCACTTCCTGTAAGTAAAGGTCTATTCTTTCTCTCTAACAGCTAGCATTAACAGCCAAAGGCTTTGGTAATCAATATGTTTGAATAGAATGTCCTACCCATAGGAACAAAGGAAGAAGTTTCTAAGACTGCAATTTCTGTATTTGAAGACTTGTTCTTACCCTTGTTCTGCTTTGACAACATTCAGTATGAACAGAAAACAGGTTTTACACCTTGGAGTAACATGAGAGGTCTATTATCCCAGTGGAAATGAGACACGAGGCAGTCAGAGAAAGAGATGTCAAACAATCCTGAAGAATTATATAACATTTGTCTTCCTTGCAAAGTGACAGATTCATGAGATGGCCTACATGGTTGAAAATAGACAGTGCAGCAATCTCAGAAATAACTCCACATTGCCAGCAGACCTGTGCTTGCAGGTCTGCATGAAAGTAACTCAGAGGCATTGCTGGGAAATTGTGTGCATTTCTGGGCTCCTCTCTGCTCTCACACAGGAGATGTATGCTTCTGATTTTATATTTGACTTAGAAGCTCCACTTTATCCCACAGCTTATTAAAATTGAGAATGGGAGAAGTCTATGAGTGGCTGACTTAAGATTGTTCTCTGCAAATATGTCTTCTGTAAAAGAGAGTAAAAGGCAGCCATCACAAAGAATTTTCTGATGTAAACTTATTTTGGGAATGAAAGAGACTCTTTCAAGACTAAGAAAAGGAATCAAAAATACCCTTGGAACAATGAAAACATTTTCTATGCAAGCTTGAGAAAAGATGAGATGCTTTCTTCTCAAAAACATAAATTCAAGAGGTAAAAATAAACTAAGATCTTAAACCCCAGCATTTTTATTCCACAATTTGCTGCAGGCTACACAGTAAAATGTAACTTTTTAAAACACTTAAGCTAAGATGAAAAATGTGATGAAAAATGTGAGTATATATTCCTACAAAAATTGAAAGGCAGTTGGAACAGGATGAAAATTAACATTAGGCTTGAGATTTTCTGATCTTTAGAAAAGCTACAGAATTTTGATTACTGATGTTAAGAGATGGTCTTTATTTAAAAAAAAAAAAAAATCCTGTTTCTTCTCCTCTAAAATTAACACTTTGACAAGTAGAGTTTTGCTGTAAGGTACAGATTAACACTTAAGATCTGTTTCCTTTCTGTTGTCTTTCTCTGCAGCAAGTGGCTATGATATTTTCCATGACTTCTTTTTAACTCTTTCTTTTTCTGATTTATCTGGATCATCCCAGAGTCTACACCCAGGACTAGTGACTCACACACAAACCACACACACATCTCTATGCAGAGAATGTATTTGTGAAAGGGGAAAATCCAAGGGTTTGTAGATCCATGTTACTGTGTCCTGATAAAGAGAATCTGTTCCAAACCATGGAGTCCAGAAACTGTCTCTTTTCTCAGCAAATCCTCCATCAATTCTGTTCATGTCTTAATTTTTTAGTTACAGAGATCCTTTGTGTAGATTAGCAGACAAAGGGGAAGAAATACTCAACCCCTTGGACAGCAACTTGTCCCAGCATTGCAGCTGCTCTCACATGTGTTCCATTTTTCAATTAGAGAACAGTGGGACTCAGAGAGGCAGGCAGATTTTTTCTCTAACTCCACATTTGAGTTGATTTAGTTGTACTTAAAACACCTGGAAGATCTGAATATAGGAACATTACCCCCACAGCAGAGATTTATACAGGTGAACCCATCTCACTAACACTGGTGAGTGATTATGGAAGAGTATTACTTGGAGTAATGAAAACTTCTGATTTGTAAACTTCTGGTGTAATTCATTTTTCTATCACTCTATTAAGGTGACAAAGCACACACAGCAGAACATTTCCCCTTCACTATAGCTGAATTTATTATTTCTAGTGAAGCCATTGTCTCTCCAGAGGTGAAGGTTGAAGGCAAGTGACAATGTGAATGAAGTACCAGAACTCACTAAACCTCATTCTGGTGGATTTAGTCCAGTCCTGCCTTGAAAAGATATTATATAAATAATAGCAAGGATATACTACTTTCAAGAAGACCAGGTAAAAAAGCCATGTGCTATTTTAAGGAATAAAGCCCAAGCTGAACTTTGTTGATCATTTTCATATTAGAAATGTGTGACAACAGCATTGACTAAAGGAATAGTATTTTAGTTAGGAAGTTAAAGTTATAAAGTAAAATTTATATTTGCTAAGGGATCATACTGTTCAACCTTTATTCATGTTGATTAGTGACACTGAAGGAGGTGAAGACTGACTGAATTATAATGAGTAAATCATCTCTATCCTGGGATAATGTATAGTCATAAAACATGGTGATTTGATACATTTTAACTGGTATGTTTTTAAGCATTCCATGTCTTGAGGTGCTGGCATGCACAAATCAGTGTTAGTCTTTGATGTTGACTATTTTGAAATATGATTGGCTGAAATGATTTTTAATATAATTCTACCAATGCATGCCAAAAGGAACATTATTACTTGTATCCTAGGAGTTAAAACAAAGAAAATTAAATATACTTCTGAAACTCTTTATATGTTCAAAAAGCCTTAGCTAAATCAGTTTACTTTTCATAGCCAAATGTGCATCATGTAAATGCCACCTGAGTAAAAACAATTCCATGTTAGCCACCCAAGGTCTGATTTTATCTGAGCATTTCAGACATGAGAAAACTATACTGTAATGTAATGTCAAATCAGCAATATGTGACCATCACAAAATGGAAGGGTTGATGTTAGTTTTACACTTAACGAGAATTTATGGGGCTTTAAGCAAAAGTAATATACAAAAATGTGTTATTTAGCTGCTTGACCTGACACCAAACATTTATACAAAGAGCAGCAACTCTTGCATAGAAGGGAATTTCAAGAAACCAAAACAACAACTGCAGGTTGTTTGCCTGGTTTTGTTGATAGCTCATTACTTAAAATCGCTTTCAGAGAAAGACATTAATGAATGCACAATTGGTTTTGGTCTTTAAAAAGAAAAATCAAAGACAGAACTGCTTCTGAAGTCATCATCTCTTAGCTATATTTTTTGAGAAAATTTATGGCCATTTTAAATTTTTATTATAAGATATATAACTGATATTATCTAGCAATTAGAAAATAGAAAGCTTAATTACTTGTGCAGCAATTTCTCTGTCATAAATATAAGTACTTCTTGCTGCTCCATAAGCCCTTGTCATGAGGAATCCTCCAGTACAAGGGTTGGGTAAAGGTTATTAGCATTTTTTAATCATGTCCCCCCTCATTTTGCACTAAATTGAGCTTAATATGCCAGTTTTACCTACTGTCAGCCAGAAACTCTGTGTCAGTTTGTTATTTCATTCTGGCTGTGTTCTTGTGACCATAAGAGCAAGTGATTCTTACTCCAGCAAAGCATTAACTCCTCTCTCCCAGCTGAAAACAACAGGGCCAAAGGAAAACAACAGAGACTGAATTTTGGTCAACTGCAATAATTTGGCTGGGAGGTGCAGAAATTCCTAACCAACCAGTTGAAAATGAATACCTTCCTTCTGAAGTGCTCAGGGTCAGAGCATAGATCCCAGGCAAGGAAACAGGTTTTGGGTTTGTTTTATCTGAGGCTTTCTTATAGCAGGTGGTGACTGTTACATTTCTCTAAAAAGTGATGCTAATCCTGAGCTCAGGTTATATCCTCTTTGTTTCCCTGAGATGAATTTTGACTGAACCTCGAGTTACACATGTAAGGGAAAAGGAGATAATTGCTCTTCCAAAAAAAGCAGCACTGGTTATATATCCATTGCTGAAATTCCATAGGAATTTCATTCCTAATTTAAACAGATTTTCATCTGACCAATATGCAGCACTGATGGAGAAGCATAAGACTCATTTTAAATAAAGCCAGTGTCAAATTGGCCTGAGCTTACTCCAATAGTCAGTACAAGGTGTAGGCATTGTATACAGAGTGATTCAGACCAAGATAAGGAAAATTGTCCTCTGCTGGGGATTTGGGGTGAATGCCTCCAGACATTCATTGTGTGCTGAGAATCAGGGAAGACAAAATTTTCTCTTATGTATCCCTCTCTCAGATGGGAATATTGGCTTTCTGTAAAAACAGAGCTGTCATTTTTCTTCAGGTGGGTGAACAGATGTGAAGTCAGGTTTAACAGACATCTGTTCTTTAAAAGAGGGGTACATCTATGGTGGGAACCTACTCAAGGGTAGGAACTTATTCACGTTCAAGAAAGAAAATTCTTCACCTTTAATCCTTTTTTCCCAGGAATGGCATAGCAAATTCACATTCCTGCATACCTCTCCACCTTCTCTCTGTGCTCAGAGGCAGGTTCTGACATCTGCTGCTGCCCTTTACCTTAGAAAGGAGCTCTCAGTGAGATGTGCCAAGGGACAGCTGAGCCTACCACACAGACTAGGTGCTTCCCCCTGACTCTGAGGAAGTGTCTGAAAATTTTTCTAGATTTGGGAATTCCCAGCCAGGACTATCCTGGAGGCAACAAACTTCAAAAGCTTAAAACAGTTATTTGTGAGAAATTTCAAGGAAGAAATTTGCTTCCTGGCTTTGAATCAGCTCCACAGATTCTGTCTGAGGATGCTGCATGCTGACATTTCTAGTGATTTAGTGTCTGGGAGGTATCAGAGACAGACCAAGGTGAATCCAGATGCATAGATACACTACAAAATCGTTTCTAAGATTGCTTTCTCTTCTATATATGTAGCAGGTTTAATGGTGACCTTCTCCCTCAGGGCTCTCAGACAGAATCCAGAGCCTCGTGCAGTGATACTAAAATTTTATGTGCTTGTAACAACTGAGGATTTACTATCAGAAGAAGGTAAATGACTTCTAAGATTAGTTTTAAACTCCTGCAGATTATCTGCCACAGCATTTTTGAGCTGCTGTCCTTTCAAAATTAATTTTCTAAAAAAATTACTGAGGTCATATATGTTTGTATTGTTATTGTAATCCGTATCAGTGGCCAAGAACCAGAAACTTCATCTGATTCAAAAGAAATCAATTTTTATTAAAAAAAAATAGATCAATATTCCTTAATGACATTGCTGGAATAACTTTTTTTAAATTTTATTAAATATTTGCTTTAGAAAAAGTGCAACTTTTATCTTGATAGAAGAGGAATTGAAAAATCCTCTGCTATAATAATAAAGCATGTTCTTACAAAGTTCTGAAAAGGAAAAAACTCAAGAATTGAAAAAATCTTTCTAGAGTTCTACAAGTTACATAGTTTTTGATCCCAAATCACAAAACTTTGCAGCTAGAAAATTATGCCTTTATATTGATTTTTTTTTTTTTTGTAAGCATTCCCCTCACTATGATTTAATTCATTATAGTTGTATTACACTGGGAATGTAGTTTTCACAACTATTTTGACAAAACTAACAACTTTGGCACTTTAAGGGAATTTCAAATCAGACACAGTAGCTGTAAGAAATACCAAAAAGCATTTATTTCCTTTGACTGTTTTGGAAAATGGTTTTTCTGTTATTTTTCATCCCAGAAAAAAAAAAAAATAGAAATGAAATGTTAACCTTATTCTGTATCAAGTCATGAGGAACAGTCAAAGAGTGATGTGAACTATAAACCACGTTTCTGCCCATAAGCATTTCAGGAAGTGTTGATTTCTGCAAAGCACTCTGACCTGGCAGCCTTTACAGCTGGGACATGCTTCCTCTCAAGATCACAAATGTCTCATCCTCCTTTAAATCTCAGTTTAGATATTATATACTCTATACTCCTTCTAAAGACATAGCAATTGTGAGCAGAAAGTCAATATCATATTATCTCATGATACTGTTGATTTTTATTCCCCTATCTTTATGTATTTTTGTCTTGTTTTTACTCTTTTATCTGACTTTATTTCTAAGTATTTTATGTAGTTATTCCTGCAGAAGTCTTAGCATCCCAGTCTCCTAGATTTTGTCAATGAATCTTAAATTATAAAGTAATATTAATGATAGATTCTACTCACTGCTTCTAATTAAGTAGCTTCCCAGCTATTGGTTTCAGGCCTTAAAATATTTTAGTCCATTTTTTTCCAGACTGAGCCTTTTACAGGCAAATCTTCTCTCACATACTTGAAAAGACAGGAAGAGTTTGAGCATTCAGGAGAAAAGAGGTAAATCAGTCATTTAAATTAGAGATTGTTTTCTCAGCCAGTCCTCACATAAACAACTCCTAAACTCAGAGACATCTTGTAAATCACAGGGTACAATTTGCCTTTTATTTCAGAATTAGTATCTTAATTGGCTATCTTGTTAATAGATCTGAGGAAAAAAAAATGTTTAAACGGTCTGTGATATTTAATTAAGATACAGTAAATTGTTTCCTAAATTGAATTTTGTATTCCAGTGGATATGGTTATTGGAAAAATCAGTTGAATGGAAACAAGTATCTTAATAAATGCTTTCCTTCTGCATTTGAAGCAAGCTCTGTTCTTGAATTAATGCTGATTAAGGAAAATTCTCTAGAGCCTTGAATTATCTTTACCTTGAACTAAGTGATTTGCACACATATAAATCTGACTCTGTTGTATTTGCCATGCTCTTTGCCTAAAAATATGTTTAAGAAATTAAAAACTCTTGTTTATGAGATAGTCCCAGATTTCACACCATTTATTCAGCTTGTCTTTGCTATATGATGTTCTCTTGAAGGGTTTGGTTAGGAAGAGTAACAAATTACTGTGCCTTAAAGTCCCATGCCAGATTAGTATTGGGTGTATAAGAGAAATTTGTCGTTCATTAATTCCCAGCTCAAATTCAATGTTAAAAAATGTGTTGAGAGTAGATAACTGTCAGTCCTGAACATTATTTAAGTTACTATTTTGAGCAAACTAATTTAACTGACACTGTTCATTACTGGGATTTTGTTAACAGCTAGTCTGTGATTTTTTACTGATTTTTATTTCTCTATCCAGCTTTATGTTCAGCAACATTAATCCAGAGATTATTAATTATCCACTGCAAAAAGATGTGCATAAAAAATTATTCCCTTTCTGTATAGAGAGAAATTTAATCTGAAACACTGTTTTAAAAAACTGCTACTCAGCAAAAAACAAAGCATCAGAATGTTTCAACCTTATTCTCACACAAAATCTAAACCACAGCACTGTACCAGCTATTGAGAAGGAAATTAACTGTATACCAGATAAAGTTAGGACAGCTTTATAAACCATAATATTCCTGATCTACTTCAAAAAGATCATTACATTCAACAAGCTCACATTTAGTATGCATGCTTCTATCAACCAAACCCTCAGTTGCACCAGGGAAGATTTAGATTAGATATTAGAAAATATTTCTTCCCAGAAAGAGTTGTCAAGGATTGGAACAGCCTGCCCTGAGAAGTGGTGGAAGGATTTAAAAGACATGTAGATATGGTGCTAGAGTGGTGGAGTTGGCAGTCCAGTGTTAATGCTTGAATTCAATGATTTTTACAGTCTTTTCCAACCCAAATATTTCTATGATTCTATGATTCTGGTTGGAAAATAAGGACATTTTCAAGTCTTAACGAGACAAGAAATTCTGAATTTAAAAAGATCCTGCACTGCAGATTCTAAGAGACAGATTTTATTGGAACAATCAGACCATTTGCTCTACAATGAAAGTGATCTTTTATTTTGTAATCCTGGTAACAGTGCTATTCTTGGACAGCAGAGACATATATGTGCTCTATGCTTTTCTTCAGTTTTTACATTTTTCCCTTTGATTTTGTGTTTATCTGCATCCTCTCTCTTATTACTTTACCATCCTGTAGGAACAATAAGTAAAGTAATTAGGAATTATCATGGAAATCTCTGTGAGATGTTCAATAAGCATTTTACAAATGAATATCTCATGATGACACTAATTTAAACACAAGCTCTTTAAAACTGTGCATTTTGTTATGGCAGCTGAACTGCTGGCATGCCAAGGAGCTCACAACACAGAGGAGCTTCAAGCAGGCTGCAAAGCCCAATGAAGGAGAGAATTGGGTTAAAAATACCCAAGTGCTTTATGCAGGCCTGATGTATCATTGCAAGGGAGATGTGTTTATTCTGAACCAAAACTCTTGGCTGGCTGTTGATTGTGCAGGGTCATTGGGATGTTAACAGGAAGGGAGAAGTTGTTCAGTTTTATGTACACCAGAGGGGTTTTTGTGCCATGGTCTGCCAGCCCTTGAACCTTCAAGCATTTTTCAGATGTGCCAGGTGTTACCTTTTCATGTTTGAATCTATGTCTAATGTGTTGGGTCCTGTGTCTCATCTCCTGAGAGATGGGAGTTTTGGGTTTCAGGTGGGGCAGAGTCTTTCATCCTCTGTGTTGGACACACAGATTTAATAACTCTGAAATTACTATTATATGGGTATGCCCCTTCCCATGATTAAAATGCAATTTCTATTCAATCGTACTCATGAGGCTCTTTTGGGAAAAAGAAAGAAGGTGATAAGCCCTAAACAGAACTTTTAAGATCAATATGAGCCATTAAATTTGGAAGATACCATTCATAGCATTAATGGTTATTAACATTTGGGTGGGAAATCTGTAGCTCCTGCTGTAAATCATCCCCTCTTTTCTCTAAAGAGGGAAATCCAATCAACATAATCGGCTAATCTTAGACTCTGAAACTGGATGTTTTGAGCAACCTAATAATAAGGTTTCTTATAATTTTAATGAGGAAAAATATATTTCATGCATTAACTCGAATCTTTGGACTTTACTTCCCTTAATAGCTGAAAATTGCATTTCCTGATAATCAATTGCACTGCTGCAAATGAACTTGTGGTCTGTATGTGCTGAATGGGTAAATCCTCCAGTCTCAATTTGCATGGAGGTGGTCTCTCAGGAAGAGTGTATCCACACAAGCTCAGTGACATTCTAATGGTCTGAACCTGGAGTGTGTTTAAACACCTTCAAATGCAGAAGCAGGAACCCACATCTGTTTGCATAACTATTACCAGTCATTTCTTCCTGCTCATAAAGAAACTCTGTGGTAGCCCTTAAAATCAAGACTTGACTTTGCATATCCAAAAAAAAATCCTCTGCATTTTAATTAATAATAAATATCTTTTTAGTGTCCAAATTCTATAAGTAGAACAGCTGCTCTTAATGCCTATGGATTGCTCAGAAGGCACTGAGATGTTTAAAATAAATAAAAAATAAGATTCGTTATTTATGTGACAGTTTCTCTTTCCAACAAAAGAACCAAAAGGCATTTTCTTTTCCTTCCCCCTTGAAAATGTCCAGTCAAACTGATCCAGCCTTCTTTGATTTGAAAGAAATGTCAGGTTTGGGGGTTTGTCCTTCGTTCTACAATTAATTATGACAATGTATTTATAGCCACTTGCAAGACATTGCCCATAATAGTTAGTAAGAAAACAGTATTTCATGAATTGCAAACTTTAAAATGTGAATTCAGCTAGTGCAAATAAAGCTAGTAAGACACATATAAATGTTATTAACAGTGGTTAAATTTTCATTTTTGTTCTCAAATCTCTTACAGAAAATCAAAAAGAAACAAAATGAGAAGATCAGATGCTACATCTAAGTATACAGAAAAAAATAAGGAAAATTAAGTTGCTAGTCTCATTCTCTGAATATTTAGATATAATGGCTTCTGATGTTTAAGGATAAATCCAATATGATGAAAAACGAAATTAATGGGTAAGGGCTAGAAAAAATATCTAAAAATGGAGGAAGGCTTGCTATAATAATATGTTGAAAGATAGAAGAAATAACTTACATACTGAGAACAATGTAAACACTAAACTGAATGGGAAGGAAAAATGGAATAGAGATGTTGATGAGCAAGAAAAATGCTGTGATAATGAATCAGATCATCAGCTGTTTGCATACTTTGAAAACAATTTTTTGAGGAGGAATTGAAATCTTCCTTAATTCCTCTCGACAATTTCCACCATCCCAGTTCCATCAAAGAAATACACTGAAGATTGACAAATAAGGAAGTTTTTTTGTCCATCTGTATGCCAACCCTAAACAACCAAACTAGTGGCTTAAAATGCATTATTCTGCTTAAATCTGATTATCTCATTCCATCTACATTCTCAATATGTGCTGATTCATCTTTTCACTACCAGATTTTAAAAAACACCATAAAAGGCTATCTAAATAATGCATATAATATAATTTCAATTTTCATCAGTCATTTTTCTTCTGTAATTTCTAGAAAATAAATAATTATGAGTGCTCCCAAAAACCTTAACTGGTGGTGAGCAGTAAGCCTTATGCCAAGACAAACATTTTAGCTCAAAGAGAAAAGGAGAAATACATTTCCCATTTGCCCATTCTTGATGTTATGAATTAGGTACTGCCTAACTTGAAACTAACACTTACCAGAGACCTCTCATCACAGGAATTTTGTAGAAATGTGAGTTTAAAACCATCCTTGGGACTTGAAACAGGTCCAGGCAAAGGCATTACTTTTAATATACAACATTTGTATTCATGGCAAGCCAATAACACATGCCATTTGATGACAATGGAATTGTGCAGCTGAACTTGTGATTATTGAAGAACCAGTATAGGAGAGCTGCAACACCAGTTGGTTTTTAAAAGCTGTTAATTTAAGATATTTCAACAGGAAGCAGAGGCAGCTGGAAATGACTTACCAAGACCTGCTCCACAGTATTTCAGTGCCAACTAGTGACAGACAGACAAAAAATAATTTGTTGGACTTGGTGGAAATTTTACAGAAAGGAATTGGGCTATGTATGCTTGCCTATGTCCTCCAAGTTGAATGATTTCAAGTTTTTCAGAAGAGGTTGCTATGCATTAACTATGCAGAAGTTTTGTGGCCACTTAGCATATGCTCAGGTTTAAAATCTGGCATTACCAAACTTTGTCTCTGTAGGTGCTGACAAACTGCAGTTTGGGACAGGATTTCCAAAAAACTTATCCATAGACACTGGCTGGTTCAATTCTTTGACTAAATTTGTAGTATAAATCAAGATAAACAGACTTACAGATTAGGAGGAAAGGTCTTGTCAACACATTGCCACAATAATAAGTGTGTATCCTGTAGACTAGAACTGTTTGACTTACATGAAAACATTTCTGATCCTTAGAAAAAGAATGTAGCACCAGGAATATTTGAGACAGGACCCATTTTCTTAATTTCAACCAGCTAAAATTTGAATATGTGACCCAATATGGTAAATTTGGTTTGCTCTATGATAAATAGAAAGAGATAAATATTTCTGGAGGGCAGTTAATCCTTCCCTAAAATAGACTCCTTTGTCATTTCATCACTTACAGAAGGAATCCAAGATGGCAGTTTTAGTAGTTGCATCTGTTGTGATTTGAGCTGAATCCAGGATATATCTTACACTGCCTGGCCCCTAGCAGCCTCTGGAAAAATGGATATCCTTATCCTGTGTTGCATCTGCTAACCCTTTTCATATGTCTTATCTGCTAATAGGTGAAGTAGGTACTTCCATATAGGCAACTGCATCAAATTCCAGTCTGTGAGATTTAGGTAGATAAAAAAATACAGTTGATTTAAATTTTAAAATTTAATCTTATCTATATGGTCTTGAAAATCTTTCTCTTATCTTCCCAAGAAAGACCTGTCAATTTGCAATAATCAGCAAAGTAATGGTAAATTTATTTCAGTATAGCACTATTTAATAGATGCATGGTTTCAGCATCATGGTCAGGAGCAGGAATTCAGAGATTTCTTTCTCCTGAATGTTATGTAAAACACGAACTAAAATAAAAACTGCATGGTCCCAAGTACATAGGAATTTTCAAAACCTAGTCTAAAGTAGGAAAAGAAAGAGCAAGGAGATTCATATAGCAGAGTTACCAACCATCCTAGTAAAAAGAGGGTTTTTAATGCATTTTTGTAATTTTTTATGGTGGATCTTTTTACCATGTATCTTGGGGGAGAATCCTAGACTGGTTATTTGATTATGTATGTCTGAGTATGAAAAATATGTGTATTAACTTGCCTAGAGTTTCTTCAGAAAGAGAGTAGGCAAGCACATAAAACCAAAATATATTGAATAAATACATTTACACATGGATGCATAATTATTAGTAGCTTTAATCCAAAAAGTAAGTTTTGTTTTCCATGAAGAAAGCAATGAAAATTATCATATATTCATTTCCTTTTAATTGCTATCATCTGCCTTACTCTAGAATTTATTTCCCAAAAACTCCTGATACCTATGGCTATTTGCATATGGTATTTGCTTTGGGTTTTTTATTCCTCATGGTTTAAGAGGATGATATAAAATGTTTCATGTATGTGACAATTCATTTTTGCAGCAGTTTAGGTGTACATGTGGGCTTGGGAAGCTACATGTAATATTTTGAACATATTCAGTTGCTTATTTCTAAACATTTACATGATTTAAATGAAATTTTTGACATTCATCTCCATTTCTGAAATTCAAACACAGACCTTGAAAAATTTTATGCATGTGCCTTATTTTATTTAGAGTTAAGCTCCTCCACGCAGTTAGAATGCTTTTAGGTAATTATTACCAAATTTTTTAGCTTGTGAGTGATCCATCTCTCCAAGTGTATGTTTTCCATCACTGAATACAGCAAGGGGAGGTGAATTTCCACATGTGATTCTGCCTATCTAATCTGGTCCAGCCATCTGATCACCTTTATTACCCTCCTCTGGACTGACTACAGTAATTATAAATAATATACAGTAAGTATAAAGTGAAGATTGGGGCCTTGATGTGCTAAATAATAAAATGTGTCTAATCCCTAAATATTTATACATGCTACAAATAATTTTGCTAAGGACAAAAACTTTCAGAGTTCATTTAACTCTCAGTTCATCCTGATTATAATGGACTTTAATCAACTGAAAGTGTGAAAATTATGCTGAAGTGTTACTTCTTCTGAGTTTTTGTTCACAACTGGAAAGGTTATTTTGTATTGGTTTCTAAAATATTTGATTATTAAGAGTTGGAATTTTTTAGAAAGTGCCTCATCAAAAAAGATTTTCTTAAATTCTACTACTTGTTGCAATATGGAAAAACAGTTTTCACTTTGGAGCATTTTCTGATAGAGCACAAAAATTATAGAATTGAGTCTAAGAAGTATAACTGAGACCCTGTTAACTTGCATCAGTCTCCCAGTAATTGTTTATGCTTATCTATGTCAATCTTGTATATTAATGTCTAAATCTAGGTTGTGAAGCAAAAACACTTAGAAAAGTATCTGAAGAAATATCATTAGCAAGCAGAAGACAGGAGGCAGGGTAGCAGAAGTGGCCCATGCTGAGCAAACACTCCATAATTCCTCAGCATTCACTGGCAGTTCTGCATTCAGGTGCTGCTGCAAGAGACAGGTGCCATAATCTGTGGGTGACACACACACAAAGGGAAGAGGATAAAAAATTGATCAAAACCTGTACATCAGGGCCCAGAATGTTAATTCTTTTCCTGCCTATACTTTCCCTCAGGATGCAATATCCAGCTCTTTCATCTTCAATGGTACAAATTTCCTTATTCTCATTTCAGGTCTTGTCTCCTTTTTATGCAGCATTTTGTAGCACAGTGCAGAATTCATCTGTGCAAGGGGTTTGGGGTGGTTTGTGATGGACTTTGTGCATGACACACCTGAGCCCCATGTACCCAGAGTCATCATTCTCATCAGCTACAACAGAGAAGAAACAAGTGATGTATGACTTTACCTGAAATGCTTCAAAATATGTAGAGATGTTATCCATCCTCAGTTTCACACCCAGCAGAGGAAAGCTTTCTTTAAAAAGCTTGGAATCTGACCTAATATTCTTATTTAATCACCAGTGCTCCTTGTTTGTTCCACTTTGCTCAAATTCCTGGTGTTACATTACTCCAGGGACCCCTCTAGATTACTTGGTCCCTTTATTTCAGCTGACTGCATTTCTCTGTCTGTTAATTTTCACATGCCTTAAATGTCATATGGATATCTTTTGTTTCACCATCTCCTTGCTGCCTACCCATCTGTCCCTCTACCTCTCTGCTTACAATGCTGAACCTTTCAGGCAGTCCTGTCTGGCTCTCTGGTGAGAACTGCAGGCTCCAAGGTGCAGACACGTCCTGAATCCCGATGGAATGTGCTGTGATTCAGCAGTTCAAGTGGGTACCAGCCCTCTCCCAGGCACATCAGCCCCAGCAGAAGTAGTTTAGGGCAAAAATGCCCCCAAGGCCATTTGTGTGCTTAATTTGCACTACCACAGATTCCGTGTAGGGTGTGGGTGAATCTAAGTGTAATAAGCTATGTAATTTGCTCAAAAAAGCTTAGAAAAAGAGTGAACTACCTCAGAATATATTTGTGTTACTAAGTAACAGATGTTGCCCTCATATCATTTAAGTTTAAATAGTTATTAACCTCTGCCTACATCAGATGAAATACAATAAGTCATAAATTTACCTAAAGAAATTAAATGGTAGAAGCAGCACTTAGATGTTTAAAGCACATAGGAAAATATTACCCCATAGTTAGAAAGAAAGACCTTCATGTCACAATCAGGGAGGACTGAATCTTCATTAGTTTTCTTTTGGTTTTATATAACTTCTCAGGAAGAGAAAGATGGATTTATTTAGTAGAAGTTTTCAGAAGGTCAAGATCTAGTTTTTCTACAGTTTTGGTAAACTTCATATGTAAAATCTTTAACCTGAGGGTTTTTAAATTTTGCTAACAACAGCAAGCTATTTTTTATATATATAACTTTATATCTGTATTTAAATCACACTTGGGGTCATGTTTGTTATTTTCACAAAGGCGGATGGCACAAAAAATAAGAATGTGGATGAATTAAAATTCATTTTGATACATCAAAATTGAGACACATTGCCAAAACAAAGAAGAATCAAAAAATTGAAGAAGACAAAAACAGTTTTAGTGATTCAAAAGGGAAAATGTAATACTACAATGTGCAAAATTGTACATCATCACACCAATTCATTTTTAGAAAGCTTGGCTGAGGTGAGATCTTCCAGTATTTGCCGTCTATGAAAAGACTTCCACTGTAAGCATGCAATTAAATAGAAATATCACAAAGCAAACACATCCACATAATAACTTGTTAATGTTTATGTTGTATGACTGTGCTCTGGTTTTCTTAAAATGAGCTGATACTATCTCCAACAGGAATCAGATAATAATGCTATGCCTATAGAATCAATGTCTAAGCTACAGCTGAGACAACATTTACTTGGACAGTAAATAAAAATTTTGGTCTGATCCAGTATGCTTCTTACAGTCTCATCTGGAAGACTCCATAGTATCTTCCATGTTTATAAAAATACAGTACAACTGGAACACGCATGAAAAAGACACTGTGGCATGGTTTGAAAAATTAAAAGGCCACATGAGACGATGCTTTTTTGATGTGGCACAGTGAAGAAAGAAAGATGCCATGCTTACTTCCAGAAAATGCAATAGGTCAAAGTAAATATAAGATAAAAGTTGAAGAGGGAGAAATGTACCTTAAAAACAATCCCAAACAACAAGTCCTGGGGCAAAGAATGAAAGCCTCCTGGATGGCATTAGGAAGAGCACTGCCAGCATGTAGAGAGGAGATTCTTCTCCTCTACTCAGAGATGGTGACAGAACTGCTCTGCTGTGTCTACTGAAGGATCCTTCTGTCTGAAAACTTTCTTACACATCTGTCAAACATTTAAGTAGTAGCAATGAAAACCCATTTCAATTTCAGAGAGAACCTGAGCAGTTGAAGAAAGGAATTACATCGTATTTACTTATGACGTCAGGGAACTGGTTTTAGTGATCTAGGAAGGCTTCCCCAATCCTACATTTCTCTCATATTTTTAGTGAAGCTGCTGAGCACTGAGTCAGTCACAGACTTGCCATAAACACTTGTATTTCTAAGTCTTCTACAGTTTTTTTTCAACTCAGCAGGAGCAAGCCACAGTAAAAGCACATATACTCAATACTCAAGCACATTTTCAGCACAGTTGAAAAGGATTTGATTCCATCAAAACTGGGGGATGGTCATAGATTTATGCTCATCTTAAGTATTCCACAGAAGCAGCTATGTGAACTTGTCACATAACTGTGAGAAATACTAGGACAAGAGCAGCTATTTAGACTGCTCAAGCATTCCAATAAAGACATTAAAATGTTTGAAGGGGAAAGAATCTTTTACAGCTTAGGACCCCAAGCAGAAGTGATCAGGTTTCACAGTGCATGAGAATGGCATTGATACTAGATATGACTACCTTTCCCATGTCAGGTACTCAGAATCACTATACTTCAGTCACCTTTAAATTGATGAATCATACTCAAATTCTTTTGTCTTTTTGTTTCCTGCATTGACTCTTTGCCCAAATATGATCACGTGGCCAGTCTCTGCAACCTCAGATATTCTTCCAGTATAGAGTAAGACAAGAGGGTGATATCCTAGCATTTTTGAGGATTAAAATTAGATAAAATGAAACAGGAGAAAAATAAATATAAGGGAAAACTAAAGGATAAATTAGATGACCTTTAAATATACAAACAAAAATGCAAAAAACAGTTGAACACTAGAATGAGTATTGCAGGAGATATTTAGTGACACCTCTGACTGCCATTAAGCTTTTCAGGTATTTAAGTGCTTTGCTGAACCGAGGTGCAATTGACTGATGGGAATAGATGAAAAAGATTTGAAAATAACTACAAAGAATATATTTGCCTTTTGAAAGAATGTAAGGAACTACTAATGCAGCCATCTAGAAACAGAAAGTGATGCATAACCAGGTAGGTATCTGTGTTCAGGAATTAATCACTGGTTTTGTTTTCTTCTATGGAGATTATCTCTAGTAAAATTCCACACCAGCAAACAAACAAACAAAAAAATTTAGGTATAATGAAGGCATGAGATAAAGCATTCTATTGAATCCATTAGTTATTTGACCATTTTTAGGCATCCATCTATACAATATATAAGACAAAAAATCTAAAACAAATATAAAGTGTTGATAATACAAACCAGTAATTAGAGATATGAAAATCAGAATGTTAAATTTAAAAGTTCTGGTATTTTTCAAATGTATTCAGGGCCAAGAACTTCCCTTGAAATCATTAGGTTAAATCAAATCATCCAAATTGTTAAATTATCCATAAGGGAATTAAGAAAGAAGTCTAAATAAATGGATTTGTTTTACATTTAACAAATTATAATTACAATGAATCCATAATCCCTTTCACTGACAACTTTTGCAAAGATTAAAAATTAATGGGGCTCTTTCTTGTCTTCTCTTTTACTCTGAAACTTTCTCTAACAATGTTCAAAAATCTCACTGCAAAGTTAATTGGAATGTTTTTTATACTAATTTCAATTGCTGTATGAAAAAAATTCTGGTTTTCATAAATCTTGTCCTATATTTTGCTTTGCTATCAAGTAATGAATTTTTTTCTTCCATTGTCCTCTCTTGTGTACTGTATCATCTACATTGTCTTGACTATTTGCTCTGCTGCATTGATATATTTTGGTATAGATGGATTTCATTATCAGAAGGGTCAGTATGACAATATACTAAAACAGATGAACTGAGTGCCCTAGGAAAAAAAATCTACCAGTTATGTATGTCCCTTGTACTCATGATTTTTAGTTTGAAAAGCCAAACCATAAAGCACTAGTCTATTTTTGATGCCTGTGTTCTATAATCTAAGTGGCATCTGTGTGTAATTTCTGTACATTAGATTAGAGACTGAGGGTTAAATTTGTCCCACTTTACCTGATTATTGACTTTTATATAATATAGTTTTTAGTCTCTCTCTGTTAGGTCTGTGTAGGTAGATAAATTGCCTCTCCAATAATATTTCATCTAACTTTTAAGCCTTTGAAATGAAGCGAGATGGTCTCACCCTAAATGATTAGAAACTTTTGGAAGATGCATCCCTTATGAACCCTATTTACCTAATAGTCAAATTTTCAAGGGATTAAAATGTCTAGAGAAAGTATTCAACAGTTTTCAGAATCAAGGCTACCTATTTCCTGACAGTTTATTAGTACAGTATCTCATTAGATCTTCACTAGAGGCTTCAATCTGCATTGAAGTCTCACTTTTCTAGTCTTAGAAGTCTTTGCAATCCAGTCTTTTTTTAATAGTAAAATTTTCAGATATATGTTTTGATATCCAGTGTACACAGACTCTTCATCTGATTGATGCAGCTTGCTAAATGAGGAAAACACTACACAGCAGAGACATTGAATCACCATGAGTTGAATCCAACAGGAAGCCAAAAAAGATATGTTACAATCCTTTTCAAAATGGTTGGGGAGGTTCTAAATTATTTTCAGCAGTAAGAAATTTAAATATTCTTTTTCATTATAGTTGAAACTTCATAAATTAATGTCATGGAATCTTTAAAAGTGTATCTTCTGATTTTTGGAAAACACTAAGTACTCATCCTCTGAGGGAGTTGCCATTATGTGGTCTCAGGATGGCTGTTGAGGATCATCTTAGGCATGCTATATTTTCCATCCATTTCTAAGTAAAAAAAGTCTTATTTGAGTAGATCAGTATCAACAGGTTTCATTTTTAGAGACATAGGGTGTTTGTGCAAGTTCTGCCTTGTAGCAAAGATTTCCTTTCCAGCAAAGCTGTCCATATCACATGTGTTCATTTGGTACCTTCTGTAACACAGATCACAGAAGCCAAGGGAACAGGAGCACACAACCAGCCTCACAAACAGGCAGGAGTGTGAAAAGTCAGGATGTTACCTCTGGCTGCAGTCAGCACAGCCAAACACTTATAGCCTTGTTTCCATATCCATCAAGAGGATGTAACAATACCCTTCCAGCCCTTGACTGAACTGCTGGATACACCTATTAAAACTTGCTGCTGCAAACAACCCATGAAGAAAAATCAAAAATACTTTTATAAAATGCCAGGTGTTGTTGAGTGGATCAGGAGCTTTCACTTTGGACTAGAGAATAACATTTTGACTGATAAATTCTGCCAGACCAAGCATTATGGCAACTCCAGTTTGATATCCATTTCATGCTTCCATCTCATGTTTCCATGTCATGTTTTCCAAGTAGTAAATACTAAGTAAATACTGAGGGTTGAATTTATTTCAGCTGAATTTGAGCCATCTGAAACTTCTCATCCTTGCTGTGTTGTTTTTCTGCTCTTTCTGGTCCTTCCTGCCATCAAGTTGTGCTTCTATAGTGTACCTTTGATTCTTTACTTTTCATACAGTGAACTGCAGATAAAACCTTTATGGACATTCAGCCCTGTGATACAGGGTCTTTGGGATATTTTTTTAATGAAGTTTTATTAATCTGCAGCTGTTCCCTTCCCTTCCTTTCATTCATGACTGTGTTATAGAGCAGTATCTCCTCACAGGGTATAAGACCCTGCTCCATAATTAATTTCTCCCTTAGCCACAAGTGATGGAAAGCCTCTATAGAGAATCTCTCCCTTAAGCAAAGGTGGGTTCTGTATTTATTACCTGCCTTCTGAGGTGAGGAAGAGCAGCAGATGCACACAGGGATATCTGATTTATCTCACTGAACTATGCAAAAATATGGGTTTTCTCACCCTCCTCCCTTAGAGTGATAAAGCAGGAATTATGCATTTTTGTAGTAAACAGAAGAAAACTCACTGGTAAGGAGGTACAGACACTTTCATTCTTGTGTCTTAATGTTCTGGAAGAGCTTGTGGAAGAAACTGATTTAATTCCATTCAAAACTAATTGCACTCCTTCAGTGCAGGAAAGCTCACTGCTGGTCAAAAGAGTACATTAAAGAGAGGATGGTCTGTGGCTTACATCCTGATGGTTTCATAAGGAGTTTCTCTACAGTCAGCCTAACTCATATTCTGTTGAGTCAGGAACAAGCCACATCTTTCCCAGCACAAAACTTCACCATCAGAGCTAGATCTCAGTGCATGAAATGAGTGTCAGAGTTTGGGTCTGACCAAAATCTTCCTGAAAAAACTTCAGGCAAAATTATATTTACTTTTTAAAAAGTGGCTTTGCAAAATCCATAACTTTTTAAAAAATTTTCTCTGATTTTCGGTTGTCACACAGTTAAAATCATCACATCTTTAAAACCTCTTTTCATGTGTGGTGGTTCCATCTTGGGCTTTTGTGCAGGACCTCATGGGTTACCCCTCAATTCCTTTAATATTGAAAAGCCATGAAAAGAGCTGACTGTTAACAGACAAAAATATGTCACTGAGGATCACTGAAGCAGAGTGAAATATAATTCAAGTTTCTCCAGCTCAGTTTGTCCTTCCATAAATCTTTTATTGGAGGGAAGGGAAGGGAAGTTTCAGGGAAGTTTCAGGGAAGTTTCAGGGAAGTTTCAGGGAAGTTTCAGGGAAGTTTCAGGGAAGGGAAGGGAAGTTTCAGGGAAGTTTCAGGGAAGTTTCAGGGAAGGGAAGTTTCAGGGAAGTTTCAGGGAAGTTTCAGGGAAGTTTCAGGGAAGTTTCAGGGAAGTTTCAGGGAAGTTTCAGGGAAGGGAAGGGAAGGGAAGGGAAGGGAAGGGAAGGGAAGGGAAGGGAAGGGAAGGGAAGGGAAGGGAAGGGAAGGGAAGGGAAGGGAAGGGAAGGGAAGGGAAGGGAAGGGAAGGGAAGGGAAGGGAAGGGAAGGGAAGGGAAGGGAAGGGAAGGGAAGGGAAGGGAAGGGAAGGGAAGGGAAGGGAAGGGAAGGGAAGGGAAGGGAAGGGAAGGGAAGGGAAGGGAAGGGAAGGGAAGGGAAGTTTCAGGGAAGGGAAGTTTCAGGGAAGTTTCAGGGAAGTTTCAGGGAAGGGAAGGGAAGGGAAGGGAAGTTTCAGGGAAGGGAAGGGAAGGGAAGGGAAGGGAAGGGAAGGGAAGGGAAGGGAAGGGAAGGGAAGGGAAGGGAAGGGAAGGGAAGGGAAGGGAAGGGAAGGGAAGGGAAGGGAAGGGAAGGGAAGGGAAGGGAAGGGAAGGGAAGGGAAGGGAAGGGAAGGGAAGGGAAGGGAAGGGAAGGGAAGGGAAGGGAAGGGAAGGGAAGGGAAGGGAAGGGAAGGGAAGGGAAGGGAAGGGAAGGGAAGGGAAGGGAATTTTCAGGGAAGTTTCAGGGAAGTTTCAGGGAAGTTTCAGGGAAGTTTCAGGGAAGTTTCAGGGAAGGGAAGTTTCAGGGAAGTTTCAGGGAAGGGAAGTTTCAGGGAAGGGAAGGGAAGGGAAGGGAAGGGAAGGGAAGGGAAGGGAAGGGAAGGGAAGGGAAGGGAAGGGAAGGGAAGGGAAGGGAAGGGAAGGGAAGGGAAGGGAAGGGAAGGGAAGGGAAGGGAAGGGAAGGGAAGGGAAGGGAAGGGAAGGGAAGGGAAGGGAAGGGAAGGGAAGGGAAGGGAAGGGAAGGGAAGGGAAGGGAAGGGAAGGGAAGGGAAGGGAAGGGAAGGGAAGGGAAGGGAAGGGAAGGGAAGGGAAGGGAAGGGAAGGGAAGGGAAGGGAAGGGAAGGGAAGGGAAGGGAAGGGAAGGGAAGGGAAGGGAAGGGAAGGGAAGGGAAGGGAAGGGAAGGGAAGGGAAGGGAAGTTTCAGGGAAGGGAGGGGGAAGTTTCAGGGAAGGGAAGGGAAGGGAAGGGAAGGGAAGGGAAGGGAAGGGAAGGGAAGGGAAGGGAAGGGAAGGGAAGGGAAGGGAAGGGAAGGGAAGGGAAGGGAAGGGAAGGGAAGGGAAGGGAAGGGAAGGGAAGGGAAGGGAAAAAGGAGAATTTAATCTTTTGAAACACCATAAACTACTTCCTACAGTAGCAACTGTATTTTTTGGTTTTTTTTTGTTTTAAAAATATAGTGCCTTTTCTTCTGGTTTTGTGCTTGACATAATTGCTGACTTTATTCCAGATCATCATATTAAAATAACCAGTTTAAGAATGGGCATCTGTGTAAGTCTTATCATTTGGTACTTCATGAAAAAGAGCATGCAATATTGTAGGTGCAAGAGAATTGACCACAAGCTGTCATAGAAAGAGCTGTATGCCAGCAGATAACAGGTTGGATACACAGATTCCTTTATTGTTTTTTCTTGTTGCCATATTAGTACTGCCAGTGACAATAACAATAACAACCATTTCCATTTGTATAATCACTCTTATTCCAAAACAAATGGCAAATCATAGGCCAAATTATGCTTCTGGTTATATTGCTTAGTAAAGGCACAGATGATTCCATTCCAGAGTTGCAGTAGTGTGACAAAGAGCAACTTTACCTTTAATTTTCACAAAGAATGAAGAAAGTTAATATGAAGCCCTCTTTTGAATGGGATGCAAAAGAATGTGGACATACAACATGGAAAACATGGGTTTTTTTCCCAGGGCTTAAAGGAATAATTTGAAAAATTTTAGAAATAATACCTCAAAAATGTGTTTTATCTATGGAAAGTTTATAGCAGAAGGCTAACATTTGTTACTCCTCCTTACAAACTCCTTGATGACTTGCATCACAAAGGAAGCAATGCAGCCTTCTCTAAAGGCTGAAAGTTACAGGCAAACCAAGAGCACAGATAAGTAAAACACAGCAATATGTTAACAACATAAGCATTATTTGAGCCAGCTACCTGCTAAAAGGTATCAGCATAATGTCAGAACATCCCATCCTATTCAAGCACAGGCACTTCAACCCTTCAGTGACATTTTGTAGAGTACAATGTCATTTTGCCTCCTCCACCACTGGCAAAATTTCCATATCTGGTCTCTCAGTCTGGATTTTGCCAGCCTATGCAGTAAATCTTGCAATTGCTTTTTGGGTAGATAGGGAAAAAAAAAAATCTTTTGTTTCAAATTGCACCGGATTTTAATTATGTTTGCCTTGTATTCATTTTGCTGCCAAGAAAGAGAAGCTGAACAAAAGGTAATGTTTCTTCTTATAATTTTTTCTGGTTTCAATTTTTTTTCTAATTTCACACTATGATAATCCTCAAGCCAAACACATTTTCCTGTGAAAATATAATGTGTGTCTAGCTGAGCAATTCCAGAACTAGATTCTCTAATATGTGGAAACCCCCAATTCTGGAAGATTGTTCTCAAATGCTGATTGAAAGCACTCATGTTCTACTCTACATATTTCTGAAACTGTAAGACTTCTATAGGCTCCTCTGTATCTTAGGATAACACTTTAGATACCACACTATAATCACAGAATATACCTTATGCACCATACCACCATAAAAATATTGCCAAAACAAATATCTTTTTTCCTGGATGATTTAGACCTTTCTAAAATTAGGATAAAAACCAGAGCACAAAAATTCAAACCTTCAATTCACTTGAACATATGATTCTCCATGTTATCACACCAATTTAATTCTGTATAACTTGAATCAACAAGCAGTTGTGTGAAACTCAATCTTCAGATAAGAAAATAGAGTAGAATGTTATAGTTATAATAATAAATAGGGTAAGAATTAGGAAAAGGAGAAACCATTAGAAAACCCAATGATGAGACACAAGAAAACCCTACAGAGTTAACTATCTCCCTTTCAAGCTAGTAGTTTTTAATAAGGCTAGCAATGTCATAGAGTGCCATGACTTGTCTGCACATTTCAGTTTGCCTCTAACTGGCTTGTGAGAACATGGTTTTATTGACTTGCTTTCTGTCATTTAATAGTGGTCATGCAGCTGTTATTGATCTGCACCTGAAGCAAAACATCTTCATTTTGTCTCAGAAAGTAGGCATCTGTGGCCTTGATTTATCTCTCCTTAATGGAGCTTTAAATGATGTGCCTGAGTTGGAGCTCTTATTATATACATATCTTATATAAAGAATATTTCTTGATGACAAAAATAACAAGTATGTATTAGAATCCTTGTGTGGAGTTCAGAGAGGACTCAGGAACAAGGGCTGTCTTTCCTGAACAGGACCAGTGTCATGGTTTGGGACAAATGTAGTCAAGAAACCTCTGAAGTGGTCTCCTACAGAAATCAAATTCAATTCTTCTCCCCACTTTGCTCTCAGAACCAGTCTTAAAAGTGCAGAACTTAATATCCAGCATAAACAGAACAGGCAATTGCAACCCTCCAGCTTCTCTGCTGTGTTATTGGAGAAGCAACCCATGTTATTGTGGCAAGATCCCCTAGTGGGACACAGCTGAGTGAGTCTCACTGCAAAAGGGGGGGATGAAAAAAGAGCATCTGCTACAGAGGTGAATAAAACATAACATAGAATAAACCAGTAGGATGCCAGAGGTCTCTTGTATTTGTTTCTTTTCCTGCATTTCTGTGATCTACAGCCAAGGCCCACCACCTGCTCACACAGAGGTGTCTTCATATGTATCTAGCATTCAAAATTATATCAGGGCTTGTAAATGCAAAGTGAACAGTAAGATTTTCAGTTTGTGCTACAGCAGTGTGCGGGAGACTCCTGGGCTCTTTGTATCAGGGTGGACGCGAGGAACAAGACTCAGACGCTCTGTAAATGCTAAAAGCTACAGCTGCAGTTTATTATAAGGGAGTCTGCAAGGAGCTGCCCGGCACAGCCACCTGCAGATTAAAGAGATAAAAAGGGGGAGAGAAAGAGAGAAGAAGGAGGGTATAGAGAGAGAGTAAAGAAGGTAAAGAGGGGAAGAGAAGAGGAAAAGAAAAGAGAAAAGAGAGGAAGAAGAGGAGAAGAGTAATGGGATAAAAGGGTATTGGGGTAAAGGGAGAGGGAGAGGAGAGGAGGAGTGGGAGAAGAAGAGCAAGGAGTAAAGATAGGAAGAGAAAAAGAGAAGAGAAGAGAGTGACTTCCCGTTTGTAACACAATAAATCCACTTCCATCATGAATATTCTAATCCCTAAGAACCAATCTAATACAAAATACTAATTCTATAGCATTTACATACAGCCTATAGGAAATCTTGCATTAGCATAGCATGTGACATTCTAAACTCTAAGATCTAATCTTTGGGTGCAGGTCAGTCTTTTGTGTCTTTTGGCCTTGCCCTCTGGCCAAAAGCATTGTTTAATTAAGAGTGGATTAGCTTCGGTGAGCCATCCTATTGTGTTTATGGTAATTCAGTAACTAGGGCTTTCCTGTTCTACCTTCCCCAACAATTCCCAGAATCTGAGCATTCATATTTGCAAGATTCCTCAGTTTCATCTTCCCCAACAGCAGTGAACTGAAAGCCAGGCAATAAAGCTGAACTCAGGGTAAGGTTCAGATAAATCACCAATGAAATTTGCCAATAATGCCACTTTTAAATAAAAACAAGCAATTTTTTTTAAAGCAGAACAAAAATCAAATCTTTTGTAACCTTGCTTAACATCAGTGCTGTAAAGTTGAATTTATAAAGCATGTATGATAGGAATGTTTGTATTTATACCAGTAATTGTTCAATAACTAGAATATCTCTCTAGGTTTTATATCAGTTGCATAGAAAGAGATACTGCCTTCAGCTGAGTTATGAAATTGTTAAGGCTTCCAGTGTCAGCTCCAGAAAATCCATAGGCAGATCTGCAGGATACAGCCTGCATTAATTCTTGCCATAGTCCATGAAACCACAGTGCAGGAATACATTAACAGAGGGCAAATATTTTGTCCTACTTCACTGCTTTCACTGGCATTTCAGGCATCAAGGAGCTACCAGTTATTTTAGTTATCTTCTCTCTGCTAACAATAGTGCTTGACTCAGTTTTTTGAAGATTTTTTCTGGAAGACAGATGATTTGTAAATGCAGATAGTAATCCAGGACAGATTCTGATGCTTTTACTCACACCAAGTAGTAAACTGCTCTAGATGTAGTTTTGCTAATTATCACAGAGAAAGGCTATTAGCAGCAGCAGGAGACATTTCAGGCCTCCTTTCTGAACTACCAAGGCACATGGTAGAACCTCCTTGAATGTAGAGACGTATGTACAAAAATTTATTGTTTAAAATATTATCTTTAAATGAAGGACATATTTTAAGTTTGTCACCCACTTGAAAAAGATTTTTGAGTGAGATATTTTTGCCAGGAACAAAATGAGGCTTGTAAGAACTGCTGAGGTATCAGGAAACAAAAATAATCTGTGGACTTCAATCTGTGTTGTTGCTGGCATTTAACTAGTATGTTTAGGTAAATAAAAAAATCAAATATTAGATTCTTCTTTCATTCCTTTGTTTATTAGATGTATATATTTGCAAACAAGCTTCTGGAGTTCACTGCCTTATGTGTGAATGTTATGGGTCTTGGGAGGGACTAGATTCTTTGTTCTGAGGTTTCCCATTGGAACTTGAATGAAGTTCTTTTTGTTGTTACCACTATTAGACATGTTTTTATATATGTGTAGATGTACACATGGAATAATATCATGAAGAAGAAATGCAGAATATTAGTAAAAGGCAAGAAGTTGAGAGGAATTAACAAAAAAAGATGAAAACTAGAAGAAATTCAGGATGAAGAGAAGATAGGAATACAAGCCTGTCATTTTGGTTGCTAAAGTATCCATGATAAAATAGGCATATCACATGCACATATGCATGATGGAGAGACAAAATAATTGCATTATACAGAGGCAAGCAAAATGATAAATGCTATATAAGTCTCCAGCACAGAAGAATTATATTTAGTCAATATATACACACAAGAATCAATGTATAATTTAATTTGAAATGATGTTGATGACTTATGATCCCTATACAAAAACTGTAGGCTTGCACTACTACAGAATTTCATGGGACAGCAGTAACATTTAGAACAAACAGCCATGTTTCAAACTGAGCCAAATAATCCATGTTTAGTGATACCAGGAGATGTGACAGATATCACATTTATCTGAGCTTTCTAAGCAAAGCACAGCTGGGTGAGAGGTACTCTTATAAATTCAATTTCTTGGCAGCTGTTCCTGAGCTGGATGAGCAGCACATCATTATTGTCACCATGCTTCTCACTTTGGCCCCCACCTGCACAGCCAGTGGCAAACAGAGGAGACATGCAAGAAACACTTAGACTAATGAATAAAGGAACTTAGGGACCATCCCTTGGCTTTGAGACTTACCAGACTGGCACAATTTATGTAAACACAGACCAATTATCCCTCTCCCCAAACAGAGGGCAACAACCACATTGCTCTTGAGAATGGGCTGTTCCAGGCCATGCTTTTGTTTGGCTGTTCATGACAGTGCTGGTTGGCATGGTCTGAACATATACCAGCCTATATTCATATTAACATTTAAGCAGTAAATTTGAGTGACCTTGGCTCTCTTATACTGCAGCATAGAAACAGCTACAGAGGATAATTTAAACCTTTGTCTTTCAAGGTACTTATGTTTCACATCTTGAGCTGAGTCACAGTTCTATAGTTCAGATGTTTCCTAGTTTTTTTAGATTTATTGCATTGTCTCTAAACAGTTGGAATTCATATAATTGTAGGGAATCCTAGTAAGATATAAAATATGAGGAGAGGAAAGCAAAGATAAAAAAAAAAGTCTTAACACCTTATGAACCAGCCTGAAGAACCACTCTTTAACAAGCCTCTCTTATTTATGTCAGCCCCAAGCCCAGTGATATTCAAAAAGTATTTGAAAAACATTCTTAGATATGTGGTTTAACTTTTAGGTTGTTTTACACAGAGTCAGGAGCTCTACTCAATGATTCTTGTGGGTCCCTTCCAACTCAGAATATTCTATAACTCTCTGATTTTAGTACATACAGTTTGAGTTCAGAGTATTGTAGTCTATCATTTAAAATAATCTCATTTTCCTTTACATAAAGCTAAATGGTAAGGTTGCATATACTTGGACTTGGATCAATATTTTAGAGTCAAATTAGAGGTGATTGCTCTGCTTTTCTTTATTGGAATGTCATTGAACAGTGACACACAAAGCAGTTTCCCTGGGCAACCCCACAGAAAATTTTAATGCACAAACCCTATACTTGCAATCCAAATTTTCCAGGACTGCAGTCCAGAGATGCAAACAAAGGTTTCAAAATGGCATTTGGGAAAAAATAGAAGCAGAAATGTCTTCCTGATCTGTAGAACTTGGTGAGAAAGATTTACTCATGTGGCTTGGCATTTTGCATCATGTATCCATTGCTGGGCAGGAATCAGGAGTAACTTTTTCATTGTTTCTTTGGAAGTTTTCTACACATGACATGGTATTCCTTTAGTTGATCTGGTTCTGCTTGTTTTACACTGATAATGTGTGAAAACTCAAACTGGCTCTCTGCCAGCCTGTCAGTCTCATGCTTGGATCTCATTCACTGTGTTGATCCTGCTGGTGCATCTCCCTTTGCTGTCCCTCTAAGAATGCTGTTCCACATCCATATGCTGCTGTGTATTCCTGTATTCCCATCAGTCCCATCCCTTCATTTGGCATAGCCTAAGTCTCTTTCTATGTCTCCTATGTTCTTCCTTTCTTTTTGGTTATGTTTGCTCTTCCTCCTTGTACTTGCCATCTCCCTCTTCTGAAACAACTTTTAGAAGGGAAAGTGGTTATTACATATTTGACCTTAGACAAGGGGAAATTAAGAGGTGGTGATCTCCAAGCTCATTCCCTCAGCAGGGCAGTGCTGGATATGGATCTGGTCAGCAAAACCTCACACGGAGGCTGCTCATTACATCTTGAATTTCACACTCTCTGCTGTTTTTTGCTGTTGTCCTTTCTTGATAATAATCAGCTCAACAGGCTTGACAGGCTAGAGAAGTAAACCCATGCAAAATTTATAACGTTCAACAAAGCAAAGTGCAAGGTTCTGCACCTGGGCTAGGGCAATCCCAGATATTGATACAGGCTAGAGGATGAAGGGATTGAGAGCAGCTCTGCCAAGAAGGACATGAGGATCTTGGTGGATTAAAAACTGGACATGACCCAGCAATGTGCCCTCCCAGAAAGCCAACTATGTCCTGGGATGCATCAAAAGCAGCGTGGGCAGCAGGGCAGGGAGGGGATTCTGCTCCTCTATTCTGTCCTGATAAGACTTCACCTGGATTGCTACATCCAGCTCTGGAATCCTCAGTACAAGAATGGCGTGGACCTGTCAGAGCAAGCCCAGAGGAGAACCACAAAAATTGTCAGAGGCTGGAACACTTCTCATAGAAAAAAAGGCTCTGGAGAGATCTTATTGCAGCCTTTCAAAACTTAAAGGGAGCAGAACTTAAGAAAGATGTAAATAAACTTTTTTACTGAAACATGCAGTGACTATGCTGATGCACTGTTTTCTAGATTTAGCCACTAGAATTATTTCAGGAAGTCCTTGTGCTGCTGTGACACATCTGGAGCTTGGGCAGGAGTCCTTTAAGAATAAAGAAGATAGAAACAAATGAAAAACACTGATTTATCACATAGAAAATAGAGTATTATGCAGCAGATTTATTAATACAGCTTTACTAAGTAATTCTTTATAAATACCTTACTTTATATATGCAAACCTATAGAGTGTTTGCAGAATAAAACAGAAGCACCTCATGTGTTTCTTAAATACAGTAACAGATTTGCTTTCCTTTTGGATAGAAAAACCCAAAAAACCAAAAGCCAACCAACCAACCAAAACCAACAAAACAAAACTAAACTAAACTAAAAAAAAAAAATCAGCCCTTTTTACCATTATTGTATCTTTCCTTCTTTCACAAGATAGCCAAAGGAATGAATTCAGTTTTGGAACCCTTCAAGAACACGATGCATTTGTAGTTTATATAAGCAATTCTCTAAATGAGCAATTTCTTAACCTTAGAGTAAGAATATGGTGACATCAAATCTGAACCTTTTATTTGAAAAATGAGAGTTCAGTACAAGGTTCTTTGCTTTTCATTTATTTGGGACAAGACCATCTGGAACTGAGTGACATTTTAGAAGAAAAAAAAGAATAAGAAACTGTTTTTGAAATATTTTTGAGTACAGTAACCTGTAGACCTTTAGAAAACAGAAGAAAATTACTGCTGTACAGCAATTTGTAGTTGTTAAAATGATTTTTGGATAAGTTAAAGTGAAGTGTTAAATCACAGGCTGGTTGACACACCATTAAAAACGTTAGCAATATGGATTGTTTGCCACAGAAAAAGGTAATAGTGGCTTCTTGTTTTTTACATCTATGAACTTGGGCAGAAAGGACTGGATATGTTTCCAGGACTCAATAGGCAAAGCATTTATTTGAGGGAAAATATTCAAACTCTGCTTATATCTACCCACAATGAGTGGTTTGTGCATTGATTAGTGTAAAGACAACCCTTGTCTCTTATTTTCAGCTGCTAGGGTGCAGGGTATATGGTAATTGCAGGATACATTAAATCTGGCAATTGCATAAAAGTTTTGCTCATGTGAGCACTGCAGCACAAATAATGGAATGCTGCACCCATCTCTGTTGGTCTCATTCCTGCACTAGGAATTCCTGCATTCTTTGACCAGTCTCACCAATAAAATGTTTTTGAGCAAAGGAGTAAGAGGATTTCACACTGCCTCCACAATCATTCCTCCATTCACCATTGTCACACATGTTCTCCCAGCAACTGAGGCACAGGGAGAGAGAAAACTGGGGAGTGGGAGAAGTACCCTTTTGGCAAAATCAGGGGTTTGTCCTGAGTGCATGGTGAGGGCTGTTAAGACTGGATATTTCTTATATGATCTAAGTGATTGACTGCCCTCATAACTAATGCTATGTCGCACTTTTGACCTAGATATTTTCATCTTTTTGAAACATTATTAGTGTGATTGACAGACCTTCCAAAATGAATCAAGGTCTTAAAGTTCTGCAAGTGGATGTCATGGACAGACTCATCTGCCTTAGAAAAGAGATGGTTTCAACTAGTCCCCTTGGGCCAGAGATAGGGTATCATTTTGTATTTTAGTGTAATTATTCTCTGCAGGTTTTTTAAGGTCGTTATGGCTAATGTTTTTCCCTTTTTTCGAATTACTAGTAAGGGAGTCATTAATCAGACATTGACATCTACTTTGTAGACATTTACATGCCATGTTAATCCTAAGTCACCTTTTCTTTGATGTACCTATCCTTGGGATCACTACACATGAACAAGATCTAACAGGATCTAACAGAATTAGACGCTAAAAGCAATATTCCCCAAAGATATAAATCAGCACCATTTCAATGACACTGATGGGACAATTGGACTGACAGCTCCAAACTGCAAAACAATAATTTGGGTAATGTAGCAAATATTAAACAAATTGTGGGAAAAATTAATATAAAAAATGTTTATCTCTCCCATGTATCTACTAAAATAGATTTCAAATTAAGTCAATCATTTTACAGCAAACGTTTGCTTACTAGAAGAGAGAATTAGTGGAGAAATTAATATTATATAATGCAAGCTCTCAAATATCTGTCACATAACCTTTGCATCTGTCAATTAGAGTTTTGCAATTAATGGGTAGCCTGTGACTTCAGCTACAAGTCATCCCTACATATGTTTTTTTGTGTGAGTGTGGATGTGTTTATTGTAAATAACCAGGACATCTTCACAGAACTGCAATATGTGACACAGGATTTAGAGATTCCTGCTAAAGCTGCAGTTGGAAGTTCGGTGGGATACCCTTGGGCATCTCAGATAGAACTAGATGCTTATAATTAGGCAAATTAAACTTCCCCTGTGGGTGTTTATTTTGAAAAATAAGAAAGTTAAGGAGTTTTGAAGCTCTGCTTTACTCCTTATTCCTCCTAGACTCTCGATATAATCCTCTACACTTTCCAGTCACTAAGGGATGACCTAGATGCAAGTGGACTATTTCTGCTTCAGATATCTTTTTTATTCCTGCCTGGCTCCCAGCAGCTGTTACTCACTGGCAAAAGTTTCCCCCATCCCTGTATGTATCCTTCAGTGCTATGATGTAGAGCATTTGAAATGGCTCTGGGCATTTATGGAAAATGCCTCCATTATCACCCTTTTTCTGGAAATAAATCCTGCAAGCATTAGACAAGGCACTAAAATTCTCAAGCCTTGCATAGCACTTGCCAGGGATAAAATAATTGCATTGTGAAAGGTGTTGAGATTGCACAGATCTTTCAGTTTGCTTTCTAAGATGTAAAGGAGAAGCAGATTTTCCTCCAAGTAACTAGTACTGCACCAACACCCCAGATAAGTGTCTGCATCATAACTCTTCTGGCTACCATGGGAGAGGTGTAGAGGATAACTGGTTTCTGTGGCATGACCTATTTCTGGTAACAAAGCATTAAATATCAGTTGTATTATAAAATAAACCTGACTCAATTTGTCTTTCCTGTGCAATGACTATGTATAGGTTTTTTCTGTGAAACAATCTCAGAGTAGAGACCTTTAGGCAGACTGCAATGCAGATGCCAGAGCACTCAGATTTGATCAGCAAAAAAAAAGAAGCTTGAGCTTCTAGTTTAAGCCAAGAATGAAACTTGAACCACAGCATCCCATAGTCAGAGAGAGTGCCCTCAACATTATTTACTTTGAGTCAAAAGAAAAATTCTGTCTTTGACATGAGCACTGGAAGATGACCAACACTTCATGTTGAAAATGAGACAGAAAAATACTTCCTGAAATGCCTGATTCCATTCTATGTATTTTTTTCTGGAAAAAGACCAAGCACCTTTTCCTTTTATATCAAAGAAGATGATTAATCTGGAAATTAACCTTGTTTCCTATACTGATATTTTCTGCTCCCTCTGGGAGAAATGATAGAGATAACCAGCCACAAGACTCTAGCAGAGGTAAAGAAAGGGATTCGGAAATCTTAAAAATTCAGACCAGTCAGACTGTCACTGGGAATTCTTACCTGCAAAGTGTGTTTGCATTTTTCAGAGAAGTATGTCACTGGACAAGCCAACACTTTATTTGTCTGTTTGCTTTTTTAATGGTTTTTTCCATAGTGAAATCAATGCACTGACACAGCTTTATATTGTAGTTATATAACAGCTGTTTGCTGACCAACACACAAGCACTCATAAAATTACCTTGTCTTTATTCTTACAAGATTACATATCTCCTATTACCATGAAAAACCTTTCCTATCAGCAATCTTAAGTTATCAAAGATCTGTTACTGAAAACAGCTGTTATTGAAAGCAGCTGTTATTTGGAAAGTAGTGCACAGCTAGAAAAAGAAATGAAGTCAGAAGGGAAAAAAAAAGTGTATAAAATTAGACCTATATTTCATTTAGAAATCTCCTTTAGCTGCATACCTGTGATCAGTTGCCCCAAGATAATTATTCCACAGCCTTATTTTTATATCTTACATAAGTGTTGTTTACTTTCTCTTTGCTTTGGAAGCAGCAAGTCAGAACAATATTGGCAAATTTACAGGAATGGTGATAGTACACTCAACTATATTTGTAGATCTCAGATGCAAGACCAAAGGAAATGCACAAGTAAAATAATTTGCTCTACAGTGGCAGCCTCATTTTACAAGAGAAGAAGCACAGACTAGACACAAAGTGATGTCAAAAACACAAACTAAAACAAATACACAAATTCCTGAGAAATAATGGTTTTCAATTCTCATAGACACAAGTGTTTTCATAATAGCAGCCAATAAGACTATCTGAGACAGAAATATAATTTAAAATTGATAGTTTCCTTTGAACATTACAGCTCAAAGTGTAAAAGCTGTGTATCTCTGTGCCTGCTCTGTTTAGATATGACATCCAGCTGGGCTAAGCTTTCTCTGAGTGAGCTGTCCTTATAATCCACTGAAATCAGTACAGTCATAAAACAAATGAGGATTACCAGCATCTGCTGCAAAATGATGCAGCTTCTGTGGCTTCTAGATTATCTTTTTATTTGAAATACAAATTCTGTTGGTTAAGCAGTAACTGCAGGAATCAGGATTTGAAATTTAAATATTTACAGTGCAATGATGTTGTGATGATCTAGCACCAAACAGCTTCTATGTGGCTTCTAACCTTTGTGCAGGAAAAGAGATGCATTGTGTGTGGGGATGGAGAAAAAAAGGAAGAGATGTTACCAAAGTAACATCCATGGCATGAACAAGACTTACACATCCCAATAAATGCATGAAGGCTATTTCCAGCAGCTTTTGCTCAAACCACCAAAGTGTAAAAAACCTCAAGAGAATTGGGGTCTTTCTTTCCAGTGATACTTTCATAGGAGAAGCTCTAGATAAACTGTGATCCTTGCTTATTTAATGGAGCTTTGAGCAACTTTAAACTCATTCTCTCTTTTATATCCATATACCTAAGAACACAAAAACAAAAAAAAAAAGAGCTTTATATGATCAAAATCCAACAGAAATTTTAAGTCCTCTTCCCTAATTGGCTGGTAATTTACTTTTGTAGGTGATAAATACCTGTAAGAAATATCATTTTGACTCAGATAACAGTCTGTGTGTGTACTTGTTTTTGCTAGAAAATTTAACTCAGAAAAAATAACTTAAAAAAAACAGTTTCAAAATATACTTGCCCAAATATAAATATGTTCTTAATTCCCTTAACCATATGTGTGTGTGTGTGCCTGTGCATGTGTGTGTTGGCTGCATCTGTTAAATTAAACAGATTTGACAGACCTATTGGATATTTCTTTTTTCTTGGTTTTTCCGGACTGATGGGGCATGTACTGAAATGAGCATGATATTCCTGTTTCTCAGTTTTAATCTGAGCAGTTCAGTAGATAATGTCTCTCAGGCATTCAGCTTTCATACATTTAGGTCAGTAATACATTTTCATTAAAGGGGTCAGGAATATAATTGTGGTTAGGTAAGCAATAAAAGGATTCCACCACTTTGCAGATATTGTTCTTTCCCTTGTTTCCATTACAGATGGGCAACTGAGCATACTTACAGACATTTACAATTCATTTCATTACAGGTATTTAATTTCCATTTTCTATTCCTATAGACTATTTCTATTTTTGGCAATGCTCATTGACCAGCCACTCTCTTTAACCTGTGAGTTCTGTCTGTGATGTCTAGGTATCAATTGTTGGCAAGATATACAGTACAACACCAGTCTGCTTTTCTCAAAAGGAATGAGAAAGTAATGAGGTGTGTCAATATAAAAGCTAATTGTATTTCACTGTCCCACAGCTTTGTGTGTGTCAGGCCCTGATCTTCCTTTTCCCCATCCATTTGCCAGCCTATTCTTTGAATTCAATTTAATAGTAACAGAGAAATGGAACAAAGGATTGCACTCACTTTTAGGAGATTTCTTTTAACTGCTCACAGCAAGAAGGAATATTATTCCAATAAAAATGAAATGGCACACTTCTAATTTCATACCATTTGTCTGACATGTAATACCCTCTGCTTTCTATTATTGTGAGAAGATGAGAAATTAAGCTTAGAGAAGTAGGTGCTCTGTGATACAGAAAACTTCTTTTTATGCAGAATAAGCAACAGTACCCATTCTTAAAGGTCTTTTATTGTCTTTTGTTTCAACTGATTAGAAATACTTCTAGCTTTTGGTAGCACTATCAGAATGTCATGGTCCACAGGTCTCCCACTTAGCATACATGGATATAGTAAGTCTTCACTTGTGATTTCACTTATAAATAAGCACATTTTCTCTCTGTGATATCAGCATGTTACATACATGTTGTTATATATTAATTCAAACTGAGATTGAGCTCTGATTTGGGGTAAATGCAAATAGTACAGACAGGCAGCTGGTGCCCATCTGAGGCCACTAGCACAGTCAGCAGCCTTGGCCAGGTAGCCCAGCCATGCAAAGGTAGAAATGCCAGGTCTGCATCTGTGTCCAAGCAGACTGGGCTTCCTAAACATGTGTGCACTTCATTTTAGAGCAGCATTGTGGTGTGACACTGTAATGGGTATAAAATCCAGGATGGAGAGATCTGTGCTAAAAGCATGTTTCCCCAAATAAAGTGGTCTGGCTTGCTGAGAACTAGAATCTCCCAAAACTAGTCTGACAACCACACCAAGCTCTGAAGTTGGTGACAAACTATGTCAGACTCTACAGAAAAGAGGTGCAGGTGACTGTCCTGTAAGGAGAAACAGAATGAGCATGAAGAGGAAAACTTACTTCATAAAGTGCTTGAGGAAAAATCCATTTTAGTTACTTATACTGCTTCTTGGACAAAGGACTGCAGAACTCCACAGAGTAAAGGGCTCCCTTCCAGTCAGGGTTGTAGTGACAGGAACAGGTTTAAATGAACAGCTGCAAAATTTAGCTAAACTCCTTCCAGAGCACTTAGAGGTGCAGGGAAGAGATTTTCAGATTTCATGTGTCTCACAGGTCTACACCACAGGGGTTAAGGGGTGATCATGCTGTTAAGGGTGGACAAACCTTCAAGGGTGATCCTAGGAAATCTACTCTTTTTTTCGTTATTTTACTACATTCTCCCCCCACCACTTCCATTATTTTGAAAAAATCTCAGGTGCTGTTATTCCATTTAATTACAACTTAATCTCTGGTGTCATTATTTTATGTCTGTTAATGAATGAATAAACAAGATTGATTCTCTTACACCTCTGGACATAAAAAAGTTCCCATAGAGTTAAACATCATGCAGAACTGTGCACTGCAAAGTCTCCTTAACCTCCACATGTTGTACAGAAAAGTTTGGTTTTTTTTTCCCCTTCTAATTTAGCATCTGTTTCTGCAGTACAGCAGTCCCATGCAGAGCTTCATTTAAGTCTGGAGGTCTGTGTCAGTATTAAGGTCTCTGATAACAGATTGCAGAGAAAAATTGAGAAATGATTATACACCATATTAGTTTATGCAATATAGAAAAATAGAAAAGATTTAAAGAATGCCTCTGCTGGAAATGAAAGACCAAAAATGCACCACTGAGTTTAATTTTTTTTTTTAATTGGGTAGTGGATATTTGGCACATGAAACAACCTTATAACAAAACTTCTAGAAAACATTTTAGACCTCTGAAGCTAAAATACATGTTCTTTTTAATACTGTTAAAAAGAACCAAAATTCAAAGGGTAACAAGTTGTAATTGCTTTTTGAAAAGAAGGCTGCTTAAAGTGAAGGTTATTTTTGTCCATTTACACAGTGTATTGCATTTCCTAGCTAAATTATAGAAAATTATATGCCATGGTTTTCTTTCTGCCTTTGACTAGCTTTATATGAACCTTTTAGTTCATCTCTAAATTTTGTTGCATTGTACCAGCTCTATTAGGTTTATACAAATATTCTACCCAAACACTCCAGATTCCTGATAATTGGCTTTCTGCAGGGGCTCATGATGAGCATCTTATTCTCTTTGGTGCAAAGCTCTTCAGGAGGACCATCCTTCTGGGCTTACTTTGTCTCTGCTACCCACAACACTGAATCAAGTTTATGTTCTTGGAGGTCCATCTTTGGGAAGCAGAGATGAATTTATCATAACCAGCACCATGGAACAAAGAAACAATGGTATGAGTATTCTGCTACTTTATAATAAAAAGTAAAATAGAAAATAGGCCAAGTTCTCCTTATTTAATTCAAATAATTTCTAGCTTCCTGGGCAGTATATTGAAAACAAAATAAATGTGGTGATCATTTCAAGTTTTTTCTCATTCTTGAATGAAATCACACAACTCATGACATGCATTAAAAATATTATGTATTAAAAATTGACTTTGTTCTATACTTAATTATAATGTCAGTAATGAATTATTTATATTTTGAAACAACTGGAAACAAATATAACCATTAGAAACTGTTTTCATTATGGGAAAGAATGTGAAATGTCTTTTGTTTTGGCCTTTTTCCTCTGAACCCAAAGCTTTAAGTTCTTTAAGCCCACAGTGACACAATAAAAAAGGATGAAGCAAATTCAGGAAAGGTAAACTTGGTGAATATTGAATGCCATAGGTCCAAACACAGTCTTTTGTTCAGGGAGCTGCCAAGTGATAAGGAGTAGGAAATGAGCATAAATCAGCAGTTGAAAGATAAATGTGTACTGATAGCCAGTTCTGGCAAATAGTGGAAGCAGAGTGGAGATCTCTGTGTCACTTTGGTCTGACCCACTGTGTTAGCACTTCTGTTTTCAGATATTTACCTTCTTCTCTTTTTAAAACATAGCTTGAGTTTTCTTGGGAGTTGGAACAGCTCTCTGCCAATTGGTATGTGGACAGGCACTCTGAAATGGGAACTTTATAGCCAAAGTAAGATATTTTTTGTGTCATTGCTTGCCAACAGCCATAATGCTTTCCAACTCAAGTTGAGCAATTTTATTGCTGTTCCAGCATCTATATGCTTGGAATAAACACAAAGCACAGGGTGCATTTCTGTGTCCTTGGACTTGTTTGTTACTGTGTACTGAGGCAAAATTGTAGGAGATAAGATAAGCCTTTATGGCTGTGTTTGATGGATATGTGTGGCACAGGCTTGTGCCCCTTTATGCTATTAGATGAACACACACACAGAATAATGTCCACAATAGGAATGAATGTGTTGTGCTCAGGGTTTATTTTAGGATCACCTGAAATCTTTTCCAGAGAGGCTGGGAGATGCAGCCCAAAGATTTCTATCCCATCTTGTAAACCTGGTATGCTTTGCCTAGATTGCTCAGTGTTTCTAGGATTTGTAGGGAAAATGATGGAGGGAGGCTGAAATGTCTTTAGCTGGTTCCCATCTTTCAGTTTTTTATTGCTGTCTCATCTGATAGGGAGGGATTGTCTGGGAGGCTTTCCCAGAATTGTGACAGGGTTAGTATGAGGGTAGCAGTCAGCCAGAAAAGTCCAAAGCTGAGAAGACAGAAGCAGCTCAAGAGGCTTAAGGGGAATTGCTGAAGGACACGGCTGACTTACATCTCAGTGCTTTGCTGAGGCTCTTTTCATCAGCATTCAGAGCTTGTGTGGCAGGCTGACAACTTCCACACTAAGAAATAAAATAAGTGAATGCATTGGCTTTTTATATACTACAGTCTGGCCAATGCTCTTGTGCCTATTTGTGCCCAACTTAACCCTAATTTTAATGAGCTTTTCTTACCTCTATACCAATTTATTTAAGCTTAGATTACACTGCATACACATAAAACTCAAAATAATTCAGAAACCTTCAGCCTTCCACAGCACATTTGATACAGCCTCAGCATCACATGAGCATCCTGAAGTTTCTAATCTGCTTCTTACTCCACCTTCAGCACTACAAGCCAATAGGTTAAGATGAGAGTCTGCTGTTTTGCTAGCCAATGCTGCCCTTTGCTCTGAAGGCTCCTGAGCTTTGTACCCTTGCTTCAGACTCTGCCTTTTCTCCTGACTCATATAAAAAGAATCACATACTTTTTAATATATCTGTCTATTTAATCACAGAATGGTTGAGGTTGGAAAGAACCTCTGGAGGGCATCTTGTCCACATCAACAGGAGCACCTAGACCCAGTAGCCCAGGATCATGTATCAGATAGATTTTGAGTATCTATCAAAAGGGATGGAAACTCCACAACCTCCATGAACAACCTTTTTCAGTGCTTGGCCACAGTCACAGTAAAAAAAAAATGAAATTATTTCCTGATATTCAGAGAGAAGCTCATGTGTTTCTGTTTGTGCCTGTGGCCTCTGGTCCTGGCACAGCACTGCTGAGGACAGTCTGTTTCAAGTGTTTTTGCATGGCCCTTTCCAGTGTTTATATCCATCAATAAGATCCCCTATGAGCCTCCTCTTCTCAAGGATGAACTGTCCCAACTCCCACAGCCTTTCCTCAGAGAAGAGATACTCCAGTCCCTCGTTCACCTCTGTGGCCCCTCAAAGGATTTTCCCCAGTATGTCTCTGTCTCTCTTGTACTGGGATGTCCAGAACTGGGCAACAGAAAGATGAAATTTAACATATGTAACATGAACATCAAGAACTATCATGGTATGAAATTGTTATTTTTAACAAACAAATCCAAATCAAAAAAGCACTCCAGAATTTGTTGTCACTTTTCTATATCTTTTTTTGCTGATGAGTAAACTTTCAAGCACTTTCAGCTACAGACAAATCTGATTTAGTCAGAGTGACAAAACAGTCCAGAGACCAAGAATTTGCCCCTTTGCTAGGAGAGTAGCCTTCAGATGTCAGGAAGAAAGAAAAAATCTGCTGATCAGAAAGGGAGAATTATTGATTCTTAAGCTTAGCTCCCACTGATAAAATAGAGCTTTGGCTTTGGTTTTGTATTTGTCTCTAGACAAATTTAATTTTTCAAGGAATTAAGATAATAATGGGATGTTTTTAAAAAGAGAAATCTTATTTTTTTAGAAGAATTAATTTGACTACTAAATGAAACCTGATTTTTTTTCAAAGGATGAGTTTACAGTGCAAGGAGAGTTCAAGTCAGATCCTTTAGTGTATGTGCTGTTTCTAACAACTGGCATAGAGCAGAAAACAGAAACTTGCTATTTTAAAGACATATGTTTCATTTACAATGAACTTGCTGGCTTATTAGGGGAAGAAAGTGATCTATGAAACCTGTGTGTGCAACTAAGCTGACTAGTCTGAGGATAGCAAGAAGGTATCAGAGAACAATTCTCACTTGGAATCCATTAAAAATGAACTGCTGAATCCTTTCATCCAATCCAGAACTCAATTACAAGAAGTGACATTATGCAGCATAATAAAAGTAGTGTCAGCTCCAGATCTGTGAAAGCTTGTTGTCACAGGGAATGACTCAAACTGATGGCACCATATGGTGAGAAGGAGTGTGTGAACAAGCCTAGTCTTCCAACCAGAGGAGTTTGTGGCAGCATTCTTTACTGCAAATACATCTCATACCCTTTAAATCCATTGAAATGCCATGCAGAAAATATGAATGGTGGAGAGCTCATCAAGGTGTTCTATGAGGGGAGGTCATGAATGGAGCTCTGACAACCTGGTACAGCCCAAGCTTGCTTACACTGACCAGGATGTGCTGGTGAGATGCCACAAGGAGCCCTCACACAAATTGTCATAAACAAAATAAATAATTACACAGGAATTCATTGCCCCACACTGGAATTTTAAAACAATTTATTTAGTGATGGAATTATTGTGAAATAGAGGATTCTAGATTACCAGCAGCTTTAAAGAACTGAAAAGCCCACTTGTTCACAGAAGACTAGATAACTGATAATTTTGAAGCCAATTAGAGTCTTTCTATTGACTTTAACTGGACTCAAATAAGCTTAAGAGAAGAGGCAGATCACCTAAATCAGATGATTTTCCTCCAATCAGATAAATGCTGATATAGCAGAGTTCATCCTCTGCTCTGCTCTTAGTCCCACAGAGTGCTATCTAAATCAGAAGGAGAGAAGTTTAGTAAGTAAGTTGTGAATCCTATATTATAAGAAAGTAAGATGAAATAATTTTGCTGAGTATATGGAGAGGGTTGAACTGTTCCCTCTATAAGAGGGAGCCTCAGGATTGTGTGAGAAAGAGAAAAGAAAATCAGAAGGAGAGGAAGGAGCAATTTATTAAAAAAAAAAAAAATCTAGAAATGCCACTTTTTTCCCTAATGGCAAAAATGCTGATGTTCCTGAACAGCCTTCCAGAGAAGAAAAAGAAGAAAACCAAAATAACTTAAGGATGGAGCCTGTGTCCAATTCCATTACAGGAATTTGTTTCCCATGAAAAGTAAGATGGTTGAATATTGTAACTCACAGGGTGCTGTTCTGTGTGTTTACACTGGTTTAGAAACTGGTTGAGGACACAGAGTGCAACATTAATCCATCTTTGTTCTGACTGCTGTATGACTAGCACACTCCCAGGCATGATTTTTACCTGAGCCCAGCAGCACTTTCCTGGACAGGAGAATGGTTTGGGAAGTAGCACATACCATAAATTGCTCTCAGCAGGCAGTATGAGATCATATTGCCAAGGGAAGTGAGAGAAAGAAAACATTTAGTCATGGGCAAATTTAACAGTGCCATTTCTCAACAGTGCCAGGGAATGGCCCCAGAATGTTTTAGGATTAAAAATACATACTTTAAGTTATTTTTTCCTTTTAACTTAACTAGTCATTGTGCCTAAAGTGGAGGTTTTAGAGCAGGGAACTAATCTTTGGAGGCTGGATACAGCCAACTGCTTTGGTGGCATTGCAGTGAGATTTCCAACCTACCAGTAGCAGTGGCCAGTTTATGGTGCTGAACTGGTCTGCACAATAATGTGTTTAGAATTATTTGTGAAAGTGACTTTTTCTCCCCTATTTACTTATAAAATCCACAAATCAGTCATTATATTTTTTTCTGAGGCTCTTGCCAGAAAGAGTAGATGTCAAGTGTTACTTGCTTCATCCTCTCACTCCTAGGTACAGGTTATCTAGCATAAGCTAGAAGCATTTTGGCCCTTTGCAGGCTGTATTTAAATAAATTAATATATCTTCTATTCAGGAAAATTCTTCTTAGCCACTAAATTTACACAACTGTCCAATGTGCATAATAATGGACCTAAGATTTTCCTGCAGCATAATCTCAATTAGCTGTTTTACAAGTATGGTGTTTAACTTTTATGGACAGTTAAATCTTTTTATGCAATTAGTCTTAATTTGGGGTTTTGTTTTGTTCAATTTCTTTTTTGCTTTTTTTTTTTTTTTTTTTTTTTTGTTTGTGGTTTCTTTTTCTTTTAATGAGCAAAACTCAGTTGCTGCAGTTTTATTCTGGGAGGTAGAAAATAAGTTCATTGTAATGACACCATTTGCAATGTTGCTTATTTTGTGATTTGGGTTCAAAATATTCTTTCTCATTGATTTTAAACCATTTCATCAGAGAACAGGTAACTATAAGAGGAATCAAATTCAACTGAATGCAGATGAAATTCAGAGCCTAACTTGCTTGGTACTTCATCAAACTGCCCTGCAAATACTTCAAATGGGGATATCCTTTATAAGGTTATGACTTGAAAAGTGTTTTATCTGGATTTTTTTTGTGTTTGGTTTCAACATTTTTTTAATGATACATTGCCTCAGAATACTGTCAGGAACCCAAATTTAGTCTCTTTGGTCGGTCTCCTTAATCTCTCATTAACTTTTTTAATGTTGAAAAATATAATGCTAAGCTATGTAGTACCTTCTAATATATTTAATTATTTTACTACTACCTGAAGTACTACTTCCTTCCTTGTTCTCCTAGGTAATTCAATATGGCCTTAATGGATATGCATCTTAAATAAATCAGGTCTGATGCTTGAATCAGAAAAAAGGAACCTAGCTTACTGATGCAGGGAGCCTAAAATGAAAATTACAACTCCCAAGTAGGTGATTCTGCAAAAATAGTGTGGCCTATTCTTGATTTTTTTTAATGATCTGCAATGCACCAGAATGGCCCCTGGCATGTAGTTAAGCTACAGAAGGAACATTTTCCAAACTCAGCTGCATTCATCCATCTTCATAATTTCTATTTCTTTGCACAGACTTTCTGTTCTTGAGGTCACTTGGCTGACTGTTTAAAAGTGCCACTAAGCTGGGTACCTGAAGCACCCATGTCTGGGAAAGTAATTTCATATGCAGAAGTAATTCTGCATCATTACCCATTCTGACCCAGCATTCCAAAGCATCTCCATAACTGTTGTCTCAACTTTTCAAAAATCTTCTCTTCTGTCAGAGTTGGTTTGAGACAAGAACTGTAGTTTTATTCTCTGGTTGTGTAGTAATTCAATATGTCAGACTCCTGGTCCACAGCTGAGATTCTTGTGTGCTGCCACCAAGCAAGCTACAGGAATTTGGGATCTGAGCTCTGGTAGCAACATCTCTTCACACCATTCCCAGATTTACTTGTTTAATCCAGTCACTGCTGTGTGCCTCTGGAGCTGCTGCTTGCCAACCTGCTGAGCAAGACAATTAAATGTAATTCCACTATTTTATTTGAGATGGGGTATTTTTCTTTCCTTTTCCCAAATACTGAGTAGAAACCCTCTTTATCTTCCTTGCATTTTGTCCAAAGTGTGGCTGGCATGTCTCCATCCTGATGTATTACATGTCATACTCAGTACAAGATTAGTTTTCATTGAGAAGGATGTTTTTGTGTGCAACTTGCAGGTTTTGCTCTACATTTTTAGCTCTTGTTGCTTCATTTGCAGGAGCTTGAGTAGTGTTATTCTGGAACGAGTTATTTTGAGAGTATGTGACATGATTGGAATCAGTGCTCTTTTCTCATCCTGATGCTTTTTTTGTAGCAATCAACTTGTGACATCATACCTACTCTAGTGCTTCCAGCAACACATGCAGCCACCACTAACATTTGAGTGTGTGTCCAGACATTGTAGTCTGTGCTAAGGGAATGGGACATTCCTTAAAACCTCTGTTCAGTTTACAGACCTAACACCTTGCTTCCAGGCTGAGACTGCAAGTCCAACAATTGAATCAAGGTGGAATCCTAAATTGTTACATCACATCACTGTACATAGAAGATTAAAGAAATCTGAGTAGAATTCACAGGTTTTATGTAAGCTATTTTGCTTGGCTTACAGCAGCTAATTGCTACTGTATTTTACAAGTGTGGTGAATGCCCCAGGCTCATTCACATCTGAAGTGAAATCTTCAGCAGTAAAATCAGTGTGATATTGCACAGGGAGGTAAACCCAGGTGTCCTTGTGTTTGGGAATTATCTGAGTTAAATCATAGTAATGGTGAATATGCTTCATACTGAAATTTTCAGAAATGCCTCATGAGATGAGGCTGAACAGAATACAAGGATTTCAGATCATAGTAGCTGCTTGAATTCCCAGGCTGCTGCACAGCTCCAATTTGAGCAGTAGTTTTAGCTCTCTTCTTGCTCCAAGGTATAACTGCCTGCTTAATGATGTAAAAGTAGCTGACCTTTTGCTTTCTCTTTTATTACTCAGTATGTCCCTTCATATGGCCAGAACAAGGTTGATATGATGGTTTTATGTTGATTACAGACTGCTTTTAAAGGGAGGAATCCTACCAGGTTGGATGAAATCTGTGTACTAAAGACCCCTAAATACCAGCAGAGTAGCAAGGAGAAGACTAGAAAAAGAGTGAATCAAAGTCATAAGTTGTAATTATTATTACCTGTATACAGACAACAAGCAATATTCTCTTCATCACCTCCCTTTTAGTCTTATCCTATTGCACAATGGTTATCACTTCAAACTGAACCAAGACCTTCAGGTCTCAGAGGGTCCTGCTCACCTTGTTGTCTCACTCCTCTGCCTGACCACTGCTCAGAGACATGGGAGACACCCCAAATCCATCATTCCACAGACCTGAACAAAGTCATGATATGCCATCCTGATATATCCCATGACCAAAAGGAGGTTTGATGTTCATATATAATCCTCATACAGGTTTAATTAAGGAATGTGCAACAGAAAGCCAAACATCTACTAAATGGTTTCCCCCCATGAAGAGTTACCATTATCACTTTTTCTGGGACAGGTAGTACTTACCTTGCATGTAATAGCTTAATATTTACAGCACTTGACCAGAAGATAGGAAGTTTGTCTTCTGGACTCTCCAAGGGAGACTGAGCTTAAGTGTCTCAAGCAAATGCCATAAACTCAAGATAGATTTGGGAAAAAAAATGCTAAGAAGGTTTCATAACTCCTTGTTCATCCAGGCTGGTGTACATCCTGTGAAATGGGTTACACTGGGATGGAGAGTGAATGTTAAACACCCAGTGGAAAGGCTGTCTGAAAGGCAAAAAGATGTTGGCTGGATTTGTGGTTCTACTCTGACTGAAGTTGTAGCTTGTGTGAAATAGTCATTATGCAGAAGATGAATGTAAAGACAGCCATCTTATTTTATATCATAAGGTTCGTTTTTTGTATATAATTTTAGTCATATAAAATAAGACAAGAGCAAAACCAACTTAGAAAGAAATGCAGAAATTAAAGATATTTCTGAATTTGTATTACAGGGGGTTGGAGTCCCACTGTTCAGTACTGAAGGCAGCTATTAATTATTTCATACCTTAGAGGACACAGTCATGAACTGACACTTCAATGTACCCTACCACAAAACAGAAACCATCAGGATTGTCTGTCTTTTGAGAGATGGGAGAGAAAATCACGTCTGTCACAAAGTTCACAGAATCTCAAACCTTTTGATAAAATGAGACAGAGATTTACTGCCCTACATCTATTTCAATGGAAGTGAGGTTGATGCGCTTCAACCTAGATACCTTTTTCTTTCATTTCTTTATTAAAAGGAAAAAGATAATTATACTTCTGTTAAATTTTTCATGTAAGTTCTCATGAAAAAGAGATATTACTCAGTTTTACCTAAGAGTTTGCACTGTCCATCACTTTAAGCAGTTATAGCAAAAGTTTAAGAGAATAGGATATAATTAACAACTTATTCTTTATAAATTGCTAGAAGTTTAGTTTTTGTATTCTGAATTAAGTTATAATAGAGGAGGCAATTCTAATTATACTTCAATTTAGAGCAGATGACAATTGGAATTGCAATTGCTTTATGCTAAATCAAATCCATGGTACTTTCATAGCTGTTTTTAATGAATTAGCATCTCACATAGCACACATGTACATCAGTAGAAATCTTTGTCTTTCAAGAATGAATCATTGAAAATAAAACCAGAAAAAACAGATGCTCCATTGTAAGTTCTCAGGTCCAAGGAGTTCTCAAATCCCAGCATCAATGAGAGCTTTAATAACTTGGGCTTCTTAATGTGCTATTAGACCAAGAACACCTCAAGGAACAGGTTAAACAAAGTGCACCAAAGCCAGGCATGTTCTGCTGGGAAAAGACACCAGATCAGAGACAGCACCATATCAAAGAGATGGCATTCTGGCACCATGGTTTTTCATGGAATGATAGATGGATATTGCAAGAGCAATAAATATTAGTAAAAGGCATGTTAAAGGAAGATGAAACTAAAAAGAGTCACTTGAAGTCTGCTCAATGACCATGGTTAGCTAACCAAACTTCTATTTCTTCAAATCTCCTGTATTTCACCACCCCATATTTTCTAATACAAATAGCACTTCTGTAATGTTTCTTTTTAGATTTGGAGTTGGCACTACTCCTACCTCTTTTCTGGAATGTTTTACTGTTGTCCTTTGGCAGTTACAGGCATCCTAGAGAATAAAGTAAGGGAAAATTTATCCCTCCCACATAGAACTAACTAACTGCAGAAATTTTCTTATACTTTCACTGTAAATCACCTTTTTTTTTTTTTTTTTTTTTTTTGGTGGTTGCAGTCTTTAATTATGGCTTTCTTCTTTTAATTTATACTATATATGCCATGAAATTCCATGTTGAATAATTGCTGGGTTACTTTTTTTTTCAGTTTGGCAATGTGGCTGCACTCATGTTCTATTATTAAATTCACTGCTGCTTGTGTATTTTACAGACTAGACCTCCTTCAATGCAGAAATAATTTCAAGACCAGCAAATACTCAAGTAAAATAAAACCAGAATTCTCTGGCTGTCTTTCTATTGGAAGTATTGCACTTTCAGCTCAGGAGATACCAAAGAGCATAAAATATTGTTGATTGTATTGGTTTGGTTGGATGAGTAAGAACTGTCTCTTACAATGCTAATTTTTTCAGGGAATGATCAGAGTATTTTCTACCAAATACAGTCCCATGAAAATGTCCAGCAATCTGCTGGAAAGCACCAAGAAAGCCATGAACAAAAGAGAAACAGAATAAAACACCTCTATTATGTCCCCCATGTCCTCAGTCTTTGCTCTGTGACATGAGCTGTAATCAAAGCTTTATATTTTTGCTGTCACAAGTCCCTTGGCAGCTTGACTTCTAATTATTTTAGCCAGAGAATACTGATGCAATAGCCAAAATAAGTATAGCTCTCTGAGTAGCATGGGGATTGTGCAGGCACTATTCTGGATCAGTTATTCCCAGGTTTATAAACCAAATTTCACACCAGCCAGAACAGATCCCACTGAGAGAGTACATCAGAAGAATTTATTAGTTTCAGTTGTGTCCATATACTTGGCTCATACTTCATGGTTTGGGAACCACTGCCTCAGATTAGGAAAATAACTCCCATACAGGTATTTTCTTTCTTCCCACTCCTCTTTTGTTATAACAGTTCATATTAGCATTATTTCCATTTTTGTCATTTAAAAACAATAAAAACCTCTGGGACTTTAATTTGCATGAGTTTGAAAATCTGACATTCTTTTTTTTTTTTTTCTTCCTTAAGTGTTTCAGAGGATTAGGTTGGTATTTTTTTCTGTGAATTAAAGTTATATGTTTCTTTTTAGAAACTATGTTTATTTGCCTCATAAGTTTTTTTCCTTCAATTCTTATTGCCTAATTCTTTCTCATCACATAGGCACTTTGATTTCCAAACACCAAGCACTTTCAAAAACTCTTTTATCATTCTAAACTTTCTGTGACTAATATAGGCACCTCAGATAAGGTTGTGCTTTTATTTTAGAAGCCTCTCTGGGGTGAAAAATCCTCACAAAATACTTAAATTTCCTTTACAATCCTTTTGGCAGAGCTTTAGAAGGCAGTCTGGGCAATAAAAGATCAAAATATAATAATTTTTTAGCTGTATCAGACCCTGGCTGCTGAGCCCATTTTGAAACAAGTTCTTACAAGAAAAGCATTTCTTTTTTGGGAATTTTTTTTCTGAAGGTGTTCTGAAGGCAGTTTTGTCTCTTCAGTCTCCACAACTCTTTCATCTTTCTTCTTTGTGAGCAATTCAAGTAGTTAAAACAATTATAAAAATATAGATGGATATAAATAGGTGTGTGGCAATACAGACAAGCATGAGTCTTGGGTTCAGAAATAGTTCCCAAAGACACAAAGAGTCCAGAAATAAGTTCCCAAATTCCAAGTGTACTCTGGTCATTGCTGTCTTCAATTATCTTCCTCAATTAAGAAATCAAATGCATTATCCCACTAAAACTAATTCAAATCTCTTTCTTCCAAACCTGTGTAGGATTGAATAGTCCACAGCACAGCAGAGAATTTAAGAATATAAGCTCAAAATAATACCTTCAAACTTCATAAAATACAATTATGAGATAATCATGTTTTAGAATCAATAAGAGCATTTGCAAATTTCTAAACTTTTGAGAACTATGAAATTATCAGCACAAGTTATTTTATTTCATCACAAGTAAGTAGAGTCCACACCTCCTGTCACTCTAATACTGGGTGGATAGACACAGAGTTGTAACACTCTACACTATTCCAGCCTAATGGAATTAGTGGAATTCCTGAATTACTGTCAGAAAGAGAGAAAAAAAATCCAGATAATTGCAAAACCTGTCAGAGGAGAGTGACTTCTTCATGACATCACTGGCCTGAACATTAGGTGGAGCCATCTGCACGATGCCTCTCCAGACCTCAGTTGTGATGCTCTTTGTCATCAACAGCATCTTGCATTTAGGTATTTCCTCCTAAATGAAATATCTTTCCCAGTCAAATTAATCTCTTTTGGGATGGAATGAATTAAAGTAAAACTAGTTTCTGTACATCGCTAAGTTCTTTCCTGAAAAATTCTACATTGGCAATGACTTGATTTTTGTTAGTCACTGTATTAATTGCACCTTTATTTTACATTTTCTCATGCCATATTACTTATTACAATTTCATACTAGTGCAAGGTTAAGGAAATTTAAAAAAAAACAAGAAACAAGAAGTATACAGTAATGCAGTATTTATTTACGGAAAATGGTGTTTTTCTGGTATGCTCAGGCTCAAAATTATTGCTGCTTTCTTACATCAAGGTTCAAAGAATCATAGAATTGTTTAATGTTTGGGTTTGGAAGGGACCTTAAAGATCATCTAGCTCCAAGCCCCTGCCTTGTGCAGACACATGATTTTTCTTTCTCTCCTGCTTTGCCAAGTAGATCTAATTTTACCTCACGTGCCATGACTAGATGGACTAAATTGTAGTTCACTGTTGTTCACCTCTGACATTTTTGTCTCAGAGTATGAAGGAGCTGTGTTTCCAATAGGCAGTGATCTCAAGGCTGGATATCATGCACTCCACACACCAAGGGCTCTATCTGCAGCACATGAACTGCTGTTCTTCCCCTACTACACACTGCCATCATTCCAGACATGGTATTTTTTCAAGATGAGCATTTCTCTGTTTATTTACCCAATAGTATTTCCTCCTTGCCCTTCCTGTCCCTGCAACAGCCTCAAGGAAACCAAAACTATGGCAACACAACAAACACAACACATTGCTAAATTTTTGTCCCACTGCACTGGAGAAGTGGTTTTCTTATCAATATGTGCTCTTGGCTGGGCAAGTGTCAGCAAAAGCTGTTGTAAGCCTTGTGTCACTGCCCACACATAGACACAGGAGCACCTCAGTGTCAGTGGAGTTTCCTGGCATAGCACGTTCAGAAGGAATGACTGCTCTGCTCCCTCCAACAGTTTTCAGTGTTTGTTCATGTCTTTGATACCACCATGGGTCTGTTGTATTTGCTTTTTGTAGGCTATTCAGAAGTTTCCCAGGATATTGCAGAGGATGAAGGCACACATGGACTGATAGCACCATAAGAGACTTATATCTCTGGAGAAACATGCTAAACAATAATTTGCGGTAGAATGCCCCAGTTATTTCACCTGTGACAAAACAGCAGTCATGATAAGACTGTGGTTGCACTAACCTCCATTGTGTTTACCTTCCTGGGAAGTGTGTTCAGCTCCTCCCTCTCTCCAGTCAGGATAGAAATTGATGCACCAGCAAGTTCCTTAGAGGTCATTCTGAGCCACTTCTCTTTCAGTCCCATCAGTATTTCTGTCCTACTACACAGAAATCACCAAAATGTGCCATTTGGAGATGTGTTTTAGTGGTGGGCTTGGCAGTGCTGTGTTAATGGTTAAAGACTTTAGAGGTCTTTTTCCAGCCTAAGGATTCTATTTCCAAGCTTAATGGTCTGACCACCAAATAGTATAGTCATGTCCATTCACACTTCCAATTAATAAATTGAAGCAGACAGGATTTTATGAAAAAATAATATCAGCTTGATACCTACAGGAAAAGGAATGCCAAAAAGAGATCTGATGATAAATATTTGCTTCATTTTATTAAGTAGTATAAACAAATATTCATGCCAGGATGTTAAATATAACACGAACTAAGAATAATCATCCAATAAAACCTTGGCACTCTTTGTTGAGGTACTCAGAGTTCTGGTCGATACTGACAAATGAAAATAAGTTAATATATTCTTAAGATATATTTATTCATTTATTAAGAATAAAAAAGGACAATCTTTATTGCAGAAATTAAAAAAAAAAAAAATAAATAAAAGTACTGAAAAAAGTACTAATATTGGACTATACAATGCATTTTTGGAAAGTTCCTGTAAGCTTTGAAAAGGTCAGGTATGTCCATTGATTTACTCTTGTTAGGTACTTCTGAAGTCTTCATAGGATTCAGCAATGGTTTATGGCACAGAAGATTTTTAAACAAAACAAGCAAAATAAACCCTTTCAAAAAGTTCTCTTCTTTTTTTTTTTTTTTTTTTTTTTTTTTTTTTTTTTTTTTTTTTTTTCCCTTGGCATAATTCTATTTAAAACAGAGCTTCTACCAGTCAATTGTCACAAAATTTAATTGGCATCACTCTGTTGAAAAAAACTTCTATTTAGACTTGTTGTAAGAACCAAAAGCACTCCTGGTACTTATATGTAGATTTTGTACTTCAAACTCATTTAGGCACTATAACCCTCCTGATACTAACCCTTTTCACAGTCACTTCTCACTTTACTTTTTATCAAGCTGCTCCTAGTTAGGAGAGCAAATCTATGCCCACAATCAATATTTCTTTTAAGCCAGGGAAACAGAAGATTATCTACTGACACTTTGATTCAAGAGAGTACATTCAAATGTTCAACATGGCTCAGTGATCTGCTTTGGCATAGATCCCATCTTGACTTTAATATTTCCTTCTATATTTTTATATTTTCTTAGTTGAAAACTGTTGCTTGGCAACATGGATATGGATTTAGCACTTTAGATTTTTTTCTAGCTTTCAAAGATTACTTGTTTGTTTGTTTAACAAAGAAATCTGTTTCTTCAGTATTTGTAATGTTACAAGGACTTTCCCATAAAATTTTATGAAATATCTAGGCTACTGAAAGCACTGAACCAAAAGGAGGGAACTAAATTATGGAAGTAACAGCTCAAGGTATGTAAAAAGAGCTGTGATGTAGAGGTTTTGTTGTTCCCTGTTCATGATGGCCAATGCCAATCAAATTTCTGGAAAATGTTTTCTCCATATATAAAATTTGGAATCAGTTTTCCAGTGGAATATTCATGTTAGGATTTGGCTCAAATACAGTCTAACAGGAAAATTCATTAAGCTACTCCCAGCAATAAATAGTGTTTGCATTGCCCGTGAAGCTAGTGATAAACAGTTGCAATCATCAAGAGACTTGACCTTCCTTGAGTAGAACCCTGAAAGAAAGTGTTTTAAATGTAAATGTGTAAGTAAGATTTTAAACTAGGGATATAGCCCTACAATTATTGTGCCATTTACAGAGAAATAGAAAATGTGTGATCATGTGTGAGCCATTTTAGTTGGAGACATACTTTGCTATTTTAGTTTGAGGTCTTCACTTACATTGCTGCCACAAGGAAAGGTCTTGCTATGTATGAACTGATAAATCATGATAGATTAGTCTCTATTATCATGAGTTATCAGTGGTTTAGGACATGGATACACAAAGGAAAGCAATAAAAAATGACATCATCTTGTCTATGTGTTTCATGTCACTTTGAAATATTAACAAGGTACATCTCAAATGTCAGTTTTCAAACAATCATTTTATTTTTAAATTTTCAGCCTTTTTAAAATCTGTGACATATAACTGCAACATAGACAAGCATGTACTTCATGACGTTACAATTTGTTTTACAAAAAAAAATCGGGTATTGATTTTGAATCCCTATTTCCTAGATTCATGTCATCCATGTGATCTGTGTATTAGTTAGTTCTGGAATGTGTTTTGCAATGCAATTTTTGATAGAACTTCTCAAATAGCAACCTATTGTGTTATTGTACTACAGCTTTTAAGCTTTTTAGATAACCCCAACACACTATTTTTTTTCTGTAGGCCATTAACAGTCCTTTATTTTCAAAGCTTTATTTTAATGGATTTAAAGCCAAAACTGAGTGAACAGTTTTAGTGATAGACTGTTCTCATAGACAGACATGGAGGTGCTGACTAATTTCACTTGCAGGGTTCACTGATGCCAACCATAGCATATTTCTGAAACCTAAAGCCTGATTATGATGTCTTAAGGACTTTTCATGAGTATAAGCATTGTTTTGAGTAATTTCAACAAAAATAGGTTAAGAGCATATCCTAATGCTTTCTTTGGTGATGTAAATACAAATAGTGTGTTAAAAGACACATTTTTACTTGAAGTGTGATCATCTCATCACATTTTTGTGCTTTTTCTCTCAGTATATTCTGGATGGCATTTGTTTTCAACTTTACACTTTGACTACTTGTATTTTTAAGCAGAAAGCAATTATACACTTAGGGTACAGATCACCCATGGGCCTCATTCTGATTTTGTTAAGGCAAATCTCTGTCAACTCAATGCAGCAAAGGAGCCGTAAAAGTTCTGTTCAATGAAAATCAGACCCACTTGAACAGAGAAACTAGGCAAAATTTAATGGTCCTGATCTAAAGGGTTTCATATCTGTGACTTCTCTCACCTTGTTTTAGAAGTGGTCTTCCTACACATGGGTTAGCACAGTGTAAAGAAATCTCAGCAATATTTGTGCTGGGAGAAATTACTTTTTTTAATGACATCCTAAAACACCAAGAGGGGGTAAAGAAGCCACCAGCTGTGAATTTTTAAGGCTTCCTGTACTTGTTTGGAAAGTGGTATTGTAAACAGTGCTATGATTTACAGTCTTACCTTCACCCAAATTGGAATGATCCTAAAGATGGATTCAAATCAGACTTCTATTGCTTCATGTTGCTGACACAGATCCTCACGCATTAAAATGGTAGAACATGTGAGCTGATGTTTGCTAAACTTATTCAAATTCTTCTTCTGGGCCTTGACTGCATATTTTTTTTTTTACTGAATGCCATTAGGGGGAGATTGCTGGGTACCATGTGCTTTAGTTTGAACATAATTCTATCATGTGTGGATGGCAACACAGAAATCAATTCCTCACTGTGGGAGTTATGGTCACTTACTTAAAATGCCTAACTCCAAGCTCTGAGCAAATAATATAATTTATGTAAAATCAGTTGAGTGCATAGATGTGCATTCACTTTTGAAAATGATGGTTCTAAATCTGTAGAAGTGAGAAATACCAACTGTTCCAGAAAAAGAAGTCATAAAATCACGAAATAGCTTGGGGTGGAAGGGACATCTTCCACCTGACTAGGTTTTTCAGAGAGACCCAATTACTTCAATAAATGCAACAATGGAAATCACTCTGGTTTCAGGTTACTTTGTGCCACCAAGATGTAAATATATTCCTTTGCTCTGATTCTTGTAAAAGATTTGTGATTTGCTTCAGTGACGAATCCTTTTGTCTGGACTTCTCAAACCTTGTGATGTACACATTGCATCATATCTCTGAGGCATCAGCACATTTAACATGACACACTTTTTTCAAGAAGGAGGTGGCTTTGAATGCTGTAGAGCAAGAGGCAGCCAGACTGCAGGGTCTTTGCCACATTTTCTTCCCCTGAAGCCAATGACTGTCTAATGATGTTCTTTTTGTGACAGCCCTGAGTCCTGCTCAAAGAGTTGACTAAGTGAACGTCATGTTTATAGCCAATGACGCCTGAACTGGTCTGAATTGAGATTTAGAAGATGAAGGGCTTGTAAAGCTGCTCTATAATTCAGTTCTCTGTATATCCATGGATAACAGCAATGTGAGTGGATGGATGAGCTAGACACCACACATTATATTATCTGGGCAGGCACTGAATTTATTAGAGGGATGTGTCTTGATCTGAGCAGGAGGCAGTCCTGACTGATGTCAGTCAAAGCTTCAGCTGATTTCAGCAGGAGGAGAATTTCAGTATATTTGCACTGTTTGTGTTATTATTTTAGATCTAGCTTAGCTTACTTTGCTGTATTTGGCTCAATTTACTGAATAGGATGTTAAAAAACTTATTGAAATTACTGACTCCCTGGGGGACTGTGAATAGTGAATTATTTATACTTTTTATTAATTACCTGTGTGCTAATTATTGCATTTATGGGCTTGAAATTACTTATTCTTTCTCTGAAAAAAATCCTACATAACATGTGTCAGTTTAAAACCTTTGCACATGCAGAATTTGCTAAGTATTGTTCCACTAGAAATTTTATATTAGCTCCTCTAGATTTACTAGAGTATACACCACAGTCTGGAGATTTAAGACTTTTTAGAAAGTAATATTTTGCTCACCTCTCTACTATTAGACCAGTGAAACCTTCCTAGATAGGCATGGTTTTAAAATAGCTTCTAAAATGCAAATAATATTGTTAACACACCATCCTTACCTTTCTGTTCCATGTTCAAAGGTTCATTCTAAAGTTTCTGATTAGTCATAAACAAATTCTCCCCAAAATTATAAAACTTAGTGTTAACATACTCATTGATATTAAGAGTAACTACTGAAATATGAAATGTACTCTGGGTTCTTTAAATTTTAGGGTTGTCCAGCTTTTAAACTAATTTTTGTTTAATGTTTACTTCCCTATAAAATAGCTAGATATGTTCATTTATATTTAGTCATACTATTCCTTGTTTATACATTAAGTATGTTATTTATTATTAAAAGTGTTATTCTACAACAATAAGAACTAACATCTCAAGTGTTGTTTTGAATTGCATTTCATAGCATAATTTAGTAACTTCACAAATACCTGGTAAAAGCACTTTAGAGCTGGCATGCAGACATGAGAGATTATTGCATGCTACTTTTTTCAAGCTGAAAATCCTGCAAATACATACTCATAGGAAAAAAATATAAGTATGTATACATTAATCGTATTATATTTGTGTTACATTTTCTGTCAAATAAGTAAATTACTTCACTTAAACCATTTTTTTCCCATTTCTGAAATATTTTTAAAGTAGTAAGGCTGTCACACTTACCTGTTCATTCATGACTATGTTTGAATTTATCTTAAAGATTGTTGTTGCCTATCCCTAAAAGTGGTGGCTGGATATCTGATGGGAGATCATTCCAGCACTGACAGCCTCAGTAAACTATTATCATAAGATAACTCTGATTCACAATAGCTTATTTTTCTCCTGGTGGATTTGATGTAAAGAAAAAAATCCTCTGAATCAATGCAAGTAATCTTGAGTAGAAATGCAGCACTGGTTTATAGCTCTGTGCTGCTGTAGAACAAACTGAGGATCTTTCTGCATTTAGGGTCATCCCAGAGATGTTTCCATTCCAGGGATCTGGGATATACAGCAAATAGCTTTGTGACAGCATTTCAAGACAGTAGGTATTTGCTTATCATTTCTGCCAAGCCTTGACTTCTGTTAATTACTTTTTTTTTTTTTTATTTGTTTATATAGCCTTTGTAGATTACATAGTATAGCAATGGACACCACTTTTTTGTGCCCTGAAGCTATCCTTAAGTTTGGCATTCTGGAGAAGATAAAAATCAGTATTTTCACAGTAAAAATACATATGAAATTGAAGTGGTTTATACACGAACCATTCTTTTTCCTTTCCTGTTTTTCTGCTATTGCTGACACTATGTAACTGGTGGCTTTTAGGCTGTCACGAGGAGAAGTTTACAGTTTGAGGAGCTTAGAGTGAATTATAAATATGACTCAACAGCTTTAACATTGTTCAAAAGAAAAGCTGCTGCCATGTTTGGAAAATGCACATCAAGGATATTAAGTAATATTTTTACCCTGTAAAAAAACAGTGATGGAAGCAGTTCTGAAGCCTGATGGCCAGTTCCCAAATAAATTTTAGGTTTTCCTACAAGGCACATCCCTTTGTTTGGTTCTACACTCTTTTGACCATCCTTATCTAATACAAAATCTGAAGAAAAAAGCTTTCCACTCCTCTTTTCATAAAATGGATTCATTAAAAGCTTGCTTTCTCCTCCCTCCCTACCACTTACTAAAGGCTTATCAATTTCTCCTGGTAGCTATAGCCAGGAGACTGGACAGAATGTGGGAACTGCCTGCTTGGAATGTGGCCAAGCATTAGCTTGGGATAGGACATCCCTACATCTATACAGATCACAAGAAGACACTCCATCACTGCCCTCTCATCTTCAGCCCACTGAGCTCTCCTTTGGATTCTCACTGGCAGCAGCACCCAAGCCACGTCCATGACACTGTCAGCATTAGCAGAGCATCCCAAGGCAGCACTGAGTCTGTAGAGACAAGGACCAGCTGGGCACTTCAGGAAGAATAGCACCATGAATTACAGCAAATTCAGAAATCAGCTCGTCAGATATTAGAGTTGGATAAAAATGGGTTTATTTAGTCTAGACAAATCTCAAAGCCTTTACAAATAATTGATCTAGAGTGAACAGAGTAAAAAAGTAAGGGACTTCAATTATAGCACAGCTTTGCATTTAGTGCTAGGAAAAGAAAGTTATCTAGCCATCCCAAATGCCTTTCTTCTTGGAAATATGTCAAATATTTTTCCTTCTCCTCATGAAATAATTATTTGGGAATCAAGAGAGCATGCAGCACAATTTGAGTATTCTTGGTGTTTTCAGGAGTTTTCAGGCAGATTTCCTTTCAATTTAGGGGACACCTCATATGACATATGTAAAGATATAACTTCAGTTAAAATGCTCATCTTTGACACCTGACAAATAGGAATCACACATTGGAAACTGGATTCTGTTGCACACCCTAATACAGTCAGGCTGAATCAGTTTGCAGCTCTGAACTACAGATGAAGGCAGCTGCAAAACTCTCTGTTTTCATGCAAATTAGCTGTTGCTATAGGCTACCGATCCCTCAAGTTGCCATCACAACCTTTCCCAGCTTGGGGAAGTTTGGATACTCAGCAAGTAATTAGTAGCAGTAATCCCCTGTGTAAGGTGTCTGCCAAATTCACTGCATAGTTACTTCTAGCTATCATCTTGTAGAAAACTGTGGGCCATACTGCTTAAAAATAATCGAGTAATTTCTTTCCTTTGAATTACCCTTAAATTTATTTATCTTTATGATATGCATGAAAAGGAAGGAAAAAAAAAGAGGATCTGCAATCTAAAAAAAGCCAGGCAGCAAAACAAGAATTTATTGCATGCACAGTTGTTATAAAATGAATTCATCTAAATGCATCAGTTTGCAGCTGATCAGCAAAAGCAATGCCACCTTCCCCTCAGTATTAACCAAGCAAGACCAGTAGTGCTTTGAAAAGAGAGTGAGGACTGTAATACTTTTAGAACTTTTAAAATATATGGAAAAGACCTTGGAAGAGAAGAGGAATACAGTGAAATGAAAATTAAAGACAGCCACTTAGACAAAAACTCCTACACAGGTGGAGAAATATGTTTTCAAATGCTGTCCATCAGATTTTTGGCAGGAGAGTTATTAGATGTGGGCAGAACAGCAGTTTCCATCATTATTATGTGGCCTGCCTACAAACAGATTTTTGCATAACAAAAAAAAAGACCACTCTACAGCCTAATGAATGTTACATTTACTGCAATAATGTTAGCTATAGCTTGAAAGGGACTTCAGAGCAAAAGAAACCAGCTCAACAGATTCCAAGACCCTGCTGCATTTTCACAGTAGAAAATAAGTGGAACAGTTTGCAAAAGAGAGTCTATTTTTGTCTTACACATGTGTCTCTTAGTATTTTGTCTAATCTTAGAAACAGAGTTTTGGAATATGTGCTGAATTTTCCAGGTGGTTTTCACAGGAATCCTAAAGCTATGTTTGCCAGCTCACTGGCACTAATTCACAACTTTTTACTCATCATAATTTGTCCAAAGCCAAGAGCTGAAAACTCTCATTCAGTGTAGTGAATCATCCAATGGACCAAGCCAGTAGACATCTCTGCAGCTTTTTATGCTCTAAAGAACTGGTGTAAAAAACCAGGGCATTAGGCAACATGAGGAGGACCTTCCACAGGAACATCACCTCCAGCTGGAATTCTGGATGTCCACCAGACTGCAGTTGTATTTGGTATAGCATTGACCTCTCCCTGCTACCTTCTCCCACACAGGACTGGCAGCAGCCTAGAGCAGACAATTCTACCATCCTAGTTAATTAGTTCCCAAAAAATCTTTATATCTTGACAGCATATTCTTAATAATACCAGATAGCTCTTGACAGTATATACCTGATACTTTGATAAGCTTATCAGTGATAAACTTTTTTTTGGAGTGAACAGCTAACAAAAATATCTCCAGTAGTCAAAAAAATCATATTTACAATTCACAGTTGTTTAATTTATTAGTACAATAAAGTTAAAATTAGTTGATTGTCAAATATTCACAAAATAGTGACTGTAAAGGGTTGCAGTAGTTTCAGGACTGACAATTTGCACAGTGTACCTGTTTGTTCTGCCCCTCTTGTGTTATCCAACATATGCTCTTGCTAAATTTTGAAGCAGACTATAGTTAAACTATAGTTATAACTATATAGTTATAAACTAGTTGTAACTATATAATTAGTTATAGTGGTCTTCAAATCACAAGTTATGTATAGTTTTCTTTAATTCAATTGTCAGAACAGCCAACTCTTTCAGGATACTGTATGGAATGAAACAAATCCATAACAGGCAATGACATTGTTCAGGAGTACTTAAATCTGAAGTTCTCCTTGAAGGATATTGTGGTACTGAATGGAAAAATAGTCAATTATAGTATTTATTTAGTCTCTTTATCAACATAGGATTTTCCACTTTGAAACTTTTTTAGTCCAGCTGTCCCTAAAAAGTGGCAGAATTTCCCTACCTCCTCGAAAGGTTTCTCAAGAATGTGAAAATATTCATTGAAATCAATAAGCCCTAAAGCTGAGATTTAAGAAATGCCTTAAACAGTATAAAAGACTTGTAATATTTAAAAATTAAATATATATCTATATAGTGTGTAGGCATGTCAGTGTAAATAATTTTGTAATTGATTAAATATGGTATCTTATCATTGACTCATTGGTTTTGGAGTTTAACTTCCCATGAAAAAAGTCATTTGGACTATGGGAGTGACAAGTCTTACATACAGGGCCAATATTACAGAACTGATTCTATGGATATTCGAAACTGAGCAAGTGGCCTTAAACTGCCAGACCTGCCAAACAAAATGTCTAAATTAGGGAATTTCTTTTCTGTTTTAAAACCTCAAAGGATTATCTTAATTATACTGAGATAGTGTTATTTGGGGATTAAATGTTAAAACCTTCCTCTCGTCCAACAAAAGAGAGATAAAACAGTTTCACTTTCATTTAGAATAATTTTGACCCAGTGCACACTCCTGCCTACCCTGACTGCATTATTGGAATTAGCTGTGTGTATAGCCTAAAACATCATTTAGCCTAAATAAATGTCTCTTCTTGTTGCTTCCCATAGCAACTATAGGGAGAGAAAAAAATACAATAATGAAAAAGTAACCAGGGTAAAACATTACGAGACGCTGGGGAAGCTGTGAAGGAGAGTTATTGTTTTAACTTTCTTTGAATTTTTTGTCTAACCTCCTGGGTTTTACAGAATCATCATTCCCAGACATATGTCAAATTTCAACAACTCCTAATGCATAGTGGATGTCAAGAAGTCATTTTGCTTGCTGCCATCCCTTCAGCAAGGCAGGGATATTTATACCAGATGGGTGCTTGTCTGTCTTGCTCTCTGACACCCCTAAGAGTCTTCAAGTTGTTCTAGTTCCTCATTCTATTTACTGTGGGAAAACTTTCCTGGTGTTTAAGATGAGTCACTCCCTTTTCAGGTTAAGTTCTGAATGCTTATCTCAATATGATAAACATATGATCAGGTACTTTTGATGTACCTGAAGACAAATAGCACATCTCCCCTAGTGTTGTGTTTGGTTCTTTAGGCTATAAATCTTCAGCTAATTCAACCCAGCCTGTTTTCTAGATCATCTCACTTTTTGGTTCATCCTTCTTCTCTGAAATTAATAACTAGATTTTTTTAATATTTATTTTATCCTGTGTACCTACTCCAACTTTGGGATTATAGTTTAGCCTTTGTTTTACCATGTTGTCCATCTGAGGTTTTGTTATATCTACATCATTGTCTGTACAATACACACTTTGAGTAGGCTGTATATGATATTTCTAAATACCTTTTGCTCAAGAAGGTAAGCTGAAATACTTTGAATGAGAAGCACCTCTGTTGAATTAAGAAGTTCTCCTGCAGAAAAGTTGAGAAGGAGGGTTATGCAATACAAAGTCATCATTTCTGTTTTTTTAATAATTTAAACATATAAAATGGTATCTCTGTTGCAAATTTTCTTAAAGAGGATAGAGAATCATGAAGTACTGCTGTCTATTTTATAGCACCCTGGTGGATTAGACCTACAAAACTGCTCCTTTGAAAATGATAAAGACATTAATTACAAAAAAACAGGCTTTTTTCTAGGTTTTCTATGAGACAACTCATAAAGCTGGGATACTGACAGCATGGCTTTAATTCTTTTAAATTCTACCCAGTTTAAAAAAAAATAAAAAAATCCCACATGACAAAACCTATCACTTCCTGCATTCAAAAGCTTGTCAGGTTTCATGAGGGTGGATAAAACTGCTTAAAAACTTGCCAAAGAATAAGACAAATATTTTAAAGGAAAGGCTAAATCAGTCATAAATTTAAAACACCTTCTGTGGCTATCACAAAACAACACAAAACAGGTTTTAACTCTGTCCAGTAAACATTCCTGGTGGAAGTGGGGGGTGTTTGTCCTACTGAGCCTCTTGAGTACTTTTGGAACCTTAACCTGTGTTAATCCCTAAAATAGAAGGCAAATTTTCCAAGTGTTATCTTCAGGTTGAACAGCAATGCTCATCTTTTTCCTTGCAATATGAATGCATATTTTACTCTTCTGTGCAGAGTAAATCAGTGCATTTGAAATCTGAAGCATGTTGAATGGTTCCTTCATTTTGATTCCAGACATTGGATATTTTTTCCCCCTGGTGAAGCTGCTATTTACTGACATTGCAGCTGTGCTAAGAAGACACAGTCAAGAGTCCAGACTGCTGAAATAAACTTGTGAGGAGTCACTCTCTGAGGGATTTTGCTCTGTGTGGGGACAGCTGAGAGCACAGCATAAGGAATGTTCTGGGGACCAGGTGTCTGCAGCAGGATTCCTGCCTGCTCTGCAGTGCAGAAGAAAAGTTTAAGACATGAATGATCAAAATAGAACAACAGATCCACATACATAAAGGTACCTACATCACTTACAGCATGACTAACTTACAGGAGCGCTAGCTTTAAACAAATCATGAAGTTTTAAAATAGGACAAGTTGAGCTTATTTTTGATCCTTCAATTATTCAACTTCTAGGATTTAAAGGTACTCTCTATAGTCAACATCAGTGACTTTTTAGAGGGGGAAAAATGCTAATCTGAGATTCTTCTCCAAGTGTCTGACTGTAAGACCTGAGGCTTTTGAAAAACTGAAATATCATGTTCATGATAAAACAAAAGAAATCTTATGAGATGTGTGCATTTTTAGGGTTGAGTGAAACTTCATAAATTCTTCAGTACTACTGAGAACATCCATTGGGAATATGGGAAGACAGAAATTATCCTGAGAACTTTGTGACACTTTATATGAATGGGGTCTCCAGTGTCTTCTGTCTCCATGTGATTAGAGTGTTGAAAGCTGAAAGGTTAACAGAAGGGGATTAAAATTCTGTGTGCAGTACAGTACCACACAACACTGTAAAGCTGCAGCCACAAGTAGCAAAGAAATAGGAGCAACACCTGGATCTGCATAATGCTCTGCCCAGCTTCATTAGCCATGTCTGCAGAGAGGATTAATTGCTTCAGGTGCAATGCCATGCTGTCTGTGCTGGTGTTCCTGCTTGAGCAGTGCCAGCCCATTCAAGACTTGCTTCTGGCTCTTTGGGCCATGTTCTATCAAGAAGTATGGACATGGTCTGCAGCACAGGGAGGGGTCCTGTCCTCAGAGTCACAGCCTCTCAGGTAAGAGTAGCATCAACCCAGTGCCAGGGAAATGCTGAATCCAAGGTTTTCTCCCCTGCAGCTCAATGAGGTTAATTGATGCAGAAATATACTTACATACAGCAGATTTCAGGGTCTGTGATTTTTGACGTTGTTTCAACTACCTGATGCAGAGGGTGTGGAATTGATAATTTAAGTAGAAGGTGTCCATGTCAAATGTAAGTAAAACACTGAAATCTTCCTCTAGAAGAATTATGAGACCCCGCTCAGAACCACAACTGCTAGCTCTGATTTCCAGTTAGGGAAGCTCTTTCCTTGTTCCCTCGGATGGTCAGTGTCGTGTCCCTCTCCTCCCCCCCTGCAGTGACGGCTGGGCAGACAGGTATGACGTGACAGAAGGCTACCAGAACGAAGCTGTGGGCGGCATAACCATCAAGCTGCAGTCTCCAGACGTCAAGTGGTTTGACGATTACTACCTGCAGCTCCGGCCAGAAACCAACCACCGCAACCCATGGTTCCAGGAGTTCTGGCAGCACAGGTTCCAGTGCAGGCTGGAAGGGTTTCCTCAAGAGAACCCTAAATACAACAAGACTTGCACAAGTAAGTGGATTCATTACTTCTGCAGGGTGAAAAAACCTGAATGAAGGTCTGGTCTGATGCAGCATGGTCTGGTGAAATAGTGGATTGTATTGAAAGGAAAAGAAGGTGTAATTGCAGTGCTTGCTGTTTTCAAAATGATAAAAAGTACAATTTTTAGTGTTCAGATTTCTAAAGAAATATAGAGCTTCAGTACCTAACTGCTCTCTGTATTTGAAAAACTTGATGCTAATCCAGCTCCATAGGTATGTAAACACTTTCAAAAATGCTGCAACACAAAGTTAAATGTGCTTTTTCAGAAAAAAAGAGCTAATCATATTGCTTTGCCTCACAAAAGCAATGAGAGAGCTAATATAATCAAAGTTATCTGAAGCCCTCATGGTGGTGATGATTATTTATGAACTTCATATGAAACAATTGGTGTTTTGCAAAATGTCATCAGGTTTTCTTTCAGCCATGGGTCATTTCAGGATACACCACTTTGAGCTGATTATTTTCATTCAATTGTACTAATTTTAGCAAAAACTCCCATAACATTTTGTCATTTCTGAACTGCAGATAGATAGATGTGGTACATTTTTCTGGAGTTTTGTTGGGGTTTTTTTTTAATTATTTATTACTTCTATTAATTGCTCTTTATTTCATGAGATGCCAAGCAGTACTAATGTTGTCTAGTCTGTGGACTGGCACCCATGTCTTGCATTCCAAAGGGCATTGGGACCTGTGACACCAGTTAAATGACAAGAGACACAGTGGGAACCCAAGACAAGACCCCAGACTCCCTGGAAAGGGTCCTTTGTTCAGGGTCCTTTGTTCAGGGTCCTTCCTCTGAGGCTAGGAGGACTGTTTCACAAGCCCCTTCTCATTCTCTCTAACTCTCTGGGCAGAGTTTTAGCCATTTCTAACCCTTGAGATATCACTAATACAGTGGGTATTCTGGCAATGTTGGGGATAAGGTGGTGCTGTGCTGGGCATTAGTACAACCACAGCTCTAAACCCCAAGGGTTCTTCCCTCCTAAAAATGTCAATATATTCCACACACCCATGAGCCCAAGAAATGTCTTAAAAGATCAGAGTCTTGGATTCACACAACACAAACCCTTACCTAAATCCCACTTAATGATCTTAAAGTCTTTCCTTTGATTTGGACAAGGTCACAGAGGAAGTTTGTGAGTGAGATGTAAATTGAATCCAGGAATCCCAAAATCTCAGTGTACACCTTCCACATTCAACTGACTTTTTCCCATTAGTTTTGTTCTGTTACCCTTCTAACACAGTCTGAGACAGGTTTTATTTGCACTATTGACAGGTACTGCATATTGAGCAGCAAACTTCATTGATTTCCCCATGATAATGTAGACCTGTTTCCTGAGATGTCAATGCCGTGGGCATAGCTGGATGCAGGCTAATAAAGACCTGGTTTCCATCAGTGTGCCATGTAAAAAACATTTCAATTTGATTTTGTTGATTTTTTTTCTACCTTACCTCTTACCAGACATGTGAGAATCTAATTTCTGTTTTATGTGGAAGATTGGGAACTATGAAATGTAAGTGCCTAGAGAGTGTTTTACAGCATCTAAAGTAAAATTCACCACCTCAGAAAAATTATCATGAGGGTGCAGGGAGATGTTATTTTATACATAAAATCACCCAGTCATGGATATAAGACAAATTAATCATAAAGCTTGAATAGTTTGGTATGAACTTATGGCTGGAAACTTTCTCACAAAGAGCCACAGGTCAAATAGGTTCCTAAAACCTGGGAATGTGAAAGACACAAAAAAAAAAGTGCAAAAATAAAAATCTTCTGATTTGCAAAACATGAATAGAGAAAAAGGCTTTTTTTTAAAATAGATTGCTCTAATTTCCTTTTCTTCAGTTTTCGTGTAATATTAATTGCTGGATCATGATGTGTACAGTAAAAGAATGAAAACCAGATTATAATAGCTTTAATTCTCTCATGTTGCTGTAGGGCAAAAGATGTTAATTCAGTTGTGGAATTTCCCAGGTTAACAACATTATGCTCAGCAGTCAGTTAAAACTGTCCGTTTAGTTAGATTTCCACACAGGAAGTTGTTAATCATCATATTACTTGGCTTTCTAGTTCTGATTTTTATCTAAACCATCTTTCAAAATTCATGTAAAGGAAATTCAAAGTTTGGCCTGAAAGATGACATGCAGAGTTACTTAATGACATTTTTTGTGCCAAAAGTGCTAAGGCACCTATGCTTCTTTTCTCATAATAGCTCCAAAAGTAGGCAAGGGTATATGATAAAGTGAAGAAACTTGAAGTTACTCAACTCTGTGGATTAACCAGCAAGAAAGACATAAATATATTCACTGAGAATTGCAAGAGTGAGAGATTTTGATGCTGTGACAGTAAGATGAAAATTACCATGAATGTTTGAAATTGGCATGGTAGTTGCTGTTTTTGCCTCATTTCCTATCACCCATACGAATTTGAAAACTATGTCTTTTCAATTCGTATATTAATATTTGTTTATTTTGAACACTTAAAGTTGTGAGTCCTAAATTCCCTCAGTTCAGACTTCACAATTGTAAAGGTGATACTTGCCTTCAGTGGTCACAAACATTTCACAGACTGTCCTAAGAGTTTCTGCATGATGAGGAATTAGTTTTGGTTCTCATTTCACCTGGTAGGAAAGCAGGACTATGTTCTTTTGTTTGTCTAACTAAATAAATGCATGTATATATATATATATATATATATATATATATATATATATATATGTATATATGTATGTATATAAATATTAAAAAACTCAAACACACAAAAAAAATCAAGCTACAGGTGTTTCTTAGGACTAGAATTCAGGAGTTTAAGTTTACTGAGAAATGCTGGAAAGAAATCAAAACCTATTTTTTACATCAAAAGTCAAGCAATTCTTCCCTTCTTGGGATAATGATGAAAAGATAAACATAGAGCTGATGTTAATAGACAAGATCATTATTGAATCAATGTGTCTATATAAAAGGCAATAACTATTATATTAGTGGGAAACAAAATTAATTAATTGTTCTCTGTAATCCAATTGTGTTGTCATAAAAACATAAAGAATGTTTAACAGTATTTTATTCACAGTTTATTCAATAAGAAAATAAACACAGGAAGATATGGCTGAAATCTAAGTAATTATTGACTTCACCTACGCTCCAGCTACAAATTTAGCTGTTAAAATCTCTACATTTGCTTTGATGAATACTGCCTAGTAGACTATTAGGCTAAGTTTATCTCTGTGACAGAAAGTACATAGCCATAAATCATTGTGACCAGTGACTTGTGAGTATTTGTCTCACTTTTTAACATAAGCCATTCATAGACAATTTCAGGGCAGACATTATTATTAAAGAATACGTGATTCAGTAAGATATGTATAATAAAATTATTAAATCAGCCAAAGAGAATCCAAAAAACAGTAAAGATTTTTTCCTCTATTAATTTCTATTAAGCACTAAAACATTTCCATCACTTCACATACACTTAGTTCACACTGAGATGAAAATTTCACCATCCAGCTCATTTTTCATTTGCAGATTAGAACATACTTGCTTAATCCAAATGGATGTCACTGCTGTCATTGCTAAGAACATTGATTTTCTGCCCAGCTGGAGCACTACAGAAAGTGAGAAGTTCTCAGACTTATCTGACTTGATTTTCAGTGTAATCAGTCCCATGCCACAGGAGAACTGCTACAAGCTAACTCTAAACAAGAGTCAGAACAAAAAATTTAAAATGCATGTGCAAAAGGAGACATTTAATGGCATCCAAACACTCGAGATTTTAGAAGATTTGGTGTTGGTTTCACCTCTAGCACCAGTCAGAGATTGTTTTAATATCCAAGACCATAATTCAAAGCAGTTCATGACTAGGTGTGCAAGCTTATCCAGATGAGTAACTCCACTCAATGACCAGCTTCAGGTCTCCAAAGGCTAATCTAATCCTTTGGTATTGATTGCCTTTAGACCTTTGAAGACTAGATTGCTTTCTTTCAGACAGAGTTCCCACCAGACCTCTAATTCCTTGTGCCTTTTCATCCTGGTAAGGGTGTTTTAAAATATGCATCTTAACACCAAGCAGGAACAAAACCCAACATAAGTTAATTATGTGGGGAAGCTCTGGACCAATGGACAGTACTGCTGGAAAACAAGTCCTCAAAGTCACCAGGAGCAGAAGCATATTTATTCCACTTACCAGTCTCTTAAATTATTTATTTTGCCAGCATTGTTAAGTGATATTATTTTTCCCATGCTGTGCAAAAGCTGGAGGCATGGATGGAACAGCATTATTTATGGTGATACTCAAACACAGAGCAATATGAGAACATGCATCCCAAGTATCTATGATCTAAGTCATAGACAATAAAGAGTAAATAAATAGAGGCTGATGCTGCTGAACAGTGCAGTATCTTACTTTGATTGGCAGAGGTTACAGACTTAAGAAAAAAATAGCAGTTGCATGTAAAGGAGCAGTGGGAGCAAGAATCTGGAGGGAGGTGAGAGGTCACTTGTGCAGGTACTTACAGCAGGGTCCTGACATTAAATACTGTGGTTCAAAGCAGTGAAGTAGAAAACAAAGGGAAATTATGGGGGCTGGGTCATCACAGACAAAGGTCAGCCACAAACAAGGCATAGAGGGCACTGAAAGTGAGGAAAGCAGCTTATATCTGACATGGCTGGGAGCAAGGACCAGTGACAGGGCTTAAAGAGAAGAGCACACAGTGATGTACAGGTGTCCTGGTTACAGCTCCCAGGAAAAGGAAATTTGCAGCAGCATTCTGAATGCATCTTAGAAGAATGCAAAAATCCCAAATTCCATTCATGATTTAGCCATGCAGCTTCTCTGAGATAAAAATGCTTTTTCCAAGGGTGTAAAAACCCTCATAAAAGAAGGATGACCGATTTATTTCCAAGTAATTTAGAAGAGGATTAAGAATGAATGAGTTTATTAGCAGAAAGGGAGATTAGGGAAATTTGGGATAAGTACAAGAAAAGTTTTGCTTCTTAAGGTACAAATGTACACTTAAAATGAAAGTACAAAAAAAATACCTACCTGTTTGCTGAACCTCATCCAGTTCCATCTATTTTTAATGAGTATCAAAGGACACACAGAAGGTCCATGGTTTCAGATGAACAGGAGTTTTGTTTAACAAATGACCCTTTTGGGTTTCCAGATAGAATGAAGGAATTAAACATGACTGACTGTCTAGTCTTTTGCACTGCAACATGCAAATCTGTTGATTAAATGTAAAGTCTAATGCCAAAATTGGTTTAATCAGAACTCAGCCAACAAAACATAAGTGCTGCCAGAATAGAAAAGTGTTTTCCATATTTCAAGGAATGTGTCACATTTAAACATCATATTCCTCAGACTTAGCATTAGTTTTTAGATTGAAAATAAAAGCAGAACAAATTTAGTGAAAATTAATTTCTGTTTTTTAAACAGTGAATTGGAAAACATTTTAATTCTCCTGAATAAATCCTGTGTGTCTTTCAGTTTGATACTCATGCTTGTGCTGGCAAGCTGAGCTATGGTCCAGCCCTCATTTTTATGCCCCACATTTCAAACCTGGAACTCAAACACTGTTATTACTACTTTTACAGTGTTGCTGGGTCAGATCCAGAAATTTCCAAAGGCAAATCAGCTGTAAGGCATAAATCCAGACCTGAATTTTTTAGCAGCCTGATGTAATCTAAGCCAGGATCCCACACAGATATGTCACTACTTTTTTTATTCAGAGAATTTTTTTTATTCAGAGAAAAAAGCAGTGTGATGCTAAAAATTGCTATGTGTTCTGGTTTATATTTTTGAAAGCCTTATTCATAAAAATTGATTCTGAACTTAACACATCTGTAACTCAAACACTTTAATAGCTTGAATGCTCTCATTGTTGTTACAGAATTCATCAAACTCCTCTAAAATCTGACTAAAAACCTACATTTGATTTTCCTTCTCTTTATGTTCCTTCTTCCTTCAATATATTAGATGTATGTGATGATACACTTAATGTGACTTTCTTCTTTATATTACAATTCCTTTTCAAAATGCCTTTCTGAGCCTTGGAAACTATCTGGACCATGTCTCTCTACCCTTAAAAATTAAATTATAATTAAGTTTATTCAGATTATATGCATTTCATATTGGATGTTTCAATTGGAGTAGCTCCTGGCATTCTTTTCTCTCAGCAGTTGAACTCCCTTTATAGATTAAAATACTTCATATAAGCATATTTGCAAGGACAGAGTTTTATGCCACCATTTCATGTGCTTTTGCACCTATAGCAGTTGAGCTTTGTTGCAATTTGTGACCAAAGAAACTGAATTCTGTAGAAAAAGAATAGTATTGTTATGAAAATTATATGGAGAAACAGGTATCTATTTTCTTACCTTCTAGGACTACCTATTCTGTTATTTTTGCTGATTAGACTGAACTTGGCAAGAGAAGTCAGACTGCCACTGCTTTGTGGGCACCCAGGGATGAAGATCCAGCTCTTGTCAGATTTGTGAGCACTCTGAGAATGCCATGGCCATGAAGGATTAAATAGATGTGAAACACCAAAGTCAACTAAATACTCTGAAAAAAACTTTTTAAAAGTCATCTCTGGATTTCAATGCATTGAATTTGGTCTTTTGGTCATTCTCAACATTTTGGTGCCCCTCAATACCTAAAATGTAACTGTGCTGATTCTGGCTTTCAGTTAATAAAGGGAGCTTGGGTGAGGGAATTGCACTGGAAGCTACTCCCTTGTCAAATTTCAAAAATGTTCCATAGCTGCATTGATTGGGCCACTTTTGTTTCTTATCTCAGTAACACTGAAAAGCTTTGTTTCAAGCTTTTAATTTATCTTCACATTGTTTCAGTTTTATGCTATGTGTTTTGCCTCAGTATCAAAATGACATTTCCCAAAGAAAAAAGATATTTCCCATAGAGCAAAAAATACCTCTTTTCATCAGTCCAACAGCTTGCAATAAATTAAAATAGGGGAAATAAATAAATAAATAAACTACTGGAATTGATTTTTTTTTAGCAGAAAAATACACCCAGAACCTTACAAACAGCACAGAACTGAAAGTTACTTTATCATTTCACACTGATAGAAAGCTCTGATAACAGGCTTTGGGAAAGGTTCCAAAATCAGTATTTTTCTATATTTTTAAACAATGACAGTTTAATAAGATATGAACAATATGGTTCTTACTTACAACCTTTCCTCTGTTTTATAAAATACCACACATTTCTTCAGTGCAGAGGCATGCAGGTTTCTGGGATGACTGACTTGGTGGCATGTCATCTAGAGCACATAGATCCAGGGAAAGTAACACGTGTTCCCAAGGAGCACAGCAGGGACAACATGGACCTGCTGACAGAGTTGAGAAGCCACACATTATATCCTGCAGAAGACAGACACTTACCATGGTTTTGTTGGAAAGATTACCCTGATTTTTTCAAGGAAATTCACTAAGGAAAAGAAAAGAAAATATTGGAAAACACATTTGTTGATGGACTTCAAGTACAGTGAGCAGAATGTGAATGTGGGACATATTTGCCAGTAAAACTAGACCTCATTTCTCTTGTCCATCAAAACAAAACTTAGCACAAATAATCCCTGAAGTTTTTAATGGTATATTTGTGGAAATTGTATAGAAACTAAATTGTGATATAATCACAGGGAAACATTATGAAATAGTTGCAGGCTATAGGATGTGCCTGTGGTTTCCATTGTAATGTCTCTTATGACTTCATCATGAACAACCTTTCATCACTGAGAATTAAAAAAAAATACTAAATAAACACTAACGATTTCCCTTCATTTCAGTGTTCAGCAGACAAACTGCTTTTTACTTTGAAAGAAAAATATTCTCCCATTTTATGTCTCATATTTTGTTTCTCCTATTTCTCCTCAGAGAATGAAATAAGGGGGTTGAGGACTGCCAGTAATGTAAAGTATTTTCACTATTTCTTTTATCCTTTATTCGTTATTTAAAATGTAAAATATTGTGATCTTTGGAAAAGTTAAAAAACAGAAAAAATATATTGAACCATGGTAATTTTACACTATTTAACATTCTTGCTTGATGAGGCTTTGTAATATCACAAGCTGACAAGCAGAAAAAAATGTATTTCATCTTCCTTGGGAATAAAAACAGGGAAAAAAACATGAGTGACAAGTTTTATATAAAAAAAATCTGTAAAGTAATGAAATCCATTGAAGAATACTTGTTTTCATTCTCAGTACTAAAAACAATAGACAAATTTCAGAATTTGCTGCAAAGGTGTGGGTTTTGTTTGGTTTGTTTTTTCCATATTTGTAAGGAGGTGTTCAGTCTTGGAAGAACTATTTTATTAGTCTCACTGGTAGCCACCACCAGTTCTGGGAGCTCCTGGAGTAGCTCTGGAGCATGGGAAGCAGTCCAGAGCTGGCTCACCAGGGAGTAACAGCATCCATAAGTGCTTTCTTGGATCACTGCCCATAAGTGCACTAATTGTTTCTAAATAGATCCAAGAAATGACCCGTGGCTAGCTGGAATCACTTTCCTGGTGAAAGAACTGGTTTCTTTTTCATCATCTACATATTTGTGTGCTTTGGAGACTTGACAACAGCAAAGAACAGACTTGGATGAGGAGTTTAGTGCTGAGCCATCTCCATGCAGTTAGTTGTACAATAGAGTCGTTGAATAGAATGGTTTGGATTGGAAAGGAAAGGACCATAAACATCAAGTAGTTTTAGTCCCCCTGCCATGGGCAGGGATATTTTCCACCAGACCAAAGCCCCAGCCAACCTGGCTTGAATACTTCCAGGGATGGAGCATTCACAGCTTTTCTGGGCAGCTTGTTCCAGTGACTTACCACCTTCAATTTCTTCCTCTAAACTTGACCCCTTTCCATTTAAAGCCATTCCCCTTTGTCCTATCACTGCCTTCTGTTTTGAAACTTCCACTTAGGTTCATAAATAGGCTGGTATATTCCAGACACTGCCATCCCCATTAAACTCATCCATGCCACCTTTCCACCTCGTATCAGGAAAGGTTCTTGACTGAAGACACCACTCATGGATAAGTAATAAGGGTAAGAATATAAGAATATGTGCTAGAGTTCCAGCAAGAACAATATGCAAGAACTCTTAAGTGATCAATGTGTTTAAGGCTACCTAAATCACAATTGTTGCAGAGAAAGATTTAAAATATTTTTACTTTTTTGTCATTGTTGTTAAGTGAGAGACTACCTTTTAGTTTGTGCATTCAGCCTTCCCTGGAAACCACTTCTAGGGTCACTGAGCAAAGTAAGGGTTACTTATATTCTTCAAGTCTGACATGCCACAATACTTTGTGAAGAGGGTTGAAAGTAACTTTTATAAAATAGCTTTTATTTTGATTGTTTTTTTTTTAATGCTGATATTTTGTAAGGTTTATTACAATACACTAAAAAGAAAAAAAAATTATTTTGTCTCAGTTTTTGTGATTACCTCTTAAATACAGAATCTTGTGGTACTATAAACTGACCTTGGCAGGTTGAATTTGCCTCAATATAGCAAAGTGAGGCAATTAATATCTCAGGTGAATGTGTTCTCCAGCAGCAGGAAGTATATTAAAATTCTCACAACAGCTAAATCCCTCACAACTCCATTGACAATTGCCAGCAGCTTCTAGGAAGAGCTAAGCAGCCTCATTATAAATCATCAGGTGAACAGGATGAGGTTCAGTGTTTAAAGAAAATCAGAATAATAATTTCATAAAATTGAAGCACAAAGCCCAGTGGAGAGCAAGAATTAAGAAGTAAGTTATTAGATTTTTAAGCAATCATATTCAATAAAGCAGCTGAAATATTGCTTTATGATAAATACTACTGCCAATGCAAATCTGATTCTTTCTAATGGCTAATATAATTAACTGCACCATGTGTGAGCTGCTAATTTTGTGGGTGAATAATTGGTTAAAACAAGTTTTATGTATTGCAGTGTAATATGCTTGTTCAATTTTCCACTTAATATCAATTAATATGGGTTTTACACATACCCCACTGTTGCAGGTTTAATGCCTATTATTTGTAATTAGGAAAAAAGCAATACCTTGGTAAAACAGAGCAAATGAGCAGCACTGTGTTTTTTTCCAAACTTTTTTTTTCCATTAAGATACTTCACAATCATATTGTTTAGCCTTCCAAGATGTTAATAATCATGTTCCTGAGGTTGACTGGAAATAGTGGTGCCAGTTTCCACGTAAAAATAGAGGGGAAAAAGGAATCTCTCAGTTCTCTCATTCACTTTCTGACCATTACACAGTGTTTTCATTTCAAACTATGTATTTTACTACCTTTCCTGATGTTTCCAGTGCTGCAATAGATTTTAGTGATTAGAACTGTGAAAATACCACTGAAAAGGTATGCTTGTATCTAGTCATACCTGCTTTATGATAGAATTGATCACCAGCTGGAGATTCTTACCCTTTTCCACTAAAGGTGCCTACACAACAGAATGAGTTCTTGTCTTCTGGATGGGTACTGTTAAACTAGATGAGTGCCACCCTGAGAGTCATATATTAGTCTTAATTTCTTAAGAAAAAAAAAGGTGTCTGTGCCTCAGTGTTCTCATGGCACAAAGCACTGCTCAGATTGTGCTGCCTCTGCACAGCTGAGATGGGCAGGTGTGAGCACCACCCCTGCCCCTCACCAATGCCCTGAGAGTGGCAGGCAGACTCTCATGGAGTGGGCAGGCTATTGGCACTCCCTTTCCTCTGGGCTGCCCACACAAGGCACTCCCTGGCTCAGTTAATAAAAGGAGAGCAAATGTTCCAATAGAGCTCTTTGTTTGTCCTGCCTCCAGAGGCAAATCTTTCCAGGTGTTGGATAAATATCCAGCACCACTGATACAGTTGTTTTATCTCTGACTCTTCTCACTTCCACAGTATTAAAGATCTTGTGACCAGAGTGCAGCTGGGAAGAAAAACTACAACCTATCCTTTCTTATTTTGCCTGATGCTGTCAACAGAGGAAATCTGTGCTAGTAATAACAATGTTTTACAAAAAAAAAAAAAAAAAAGGTCTTCAAGTTGCTGCCAAATGAATTGCTTCCCTGCATTTCACAAAAGCATAAATAGAAGCGTAGAAATACAAGCCAAAAAATTTAAGATTCACCAATTCTAGCTAAACAGTCATTGCCTAACCCACACTGTCAAACCTTTCACAGCTATTTTAATGTATTTGTCTGTATTGTATTGTTATCCTCACTTCATAAAGAGAGAGGAGCAAGAGATGATGAAGTAGGAGAGTTATTGGGGGAAACTTTTGGTACAGTGAAGGCGTGGTGCCTAGGTCAGTCTGTTTTCATAGGATTAGTTCCATGTCTCTGAAACAAAAGTGTAATTCATAAAATTATAGAATGGCTTGGATTGGAAGACACCTTAAAAATAATGTAGTTCCAATTCTCCTGCCATGATTAGGGACAGCTTCTACTACACCAGGTTTCTCAGAGCCCCCACCCAACCTGGCCTTGAACACTGCCACAGATGGGGCATCCACAGCTTCTCTGGGCAACAGAGTTCACTGATTTTCCAGAAACAGAACTTTTTTATAAGGTTTCTAGAGAAAAAACCTCCTTTTTACACTTCAACTAATATTTCCAAAGGTATGAAGAGATTTCTGCAGATGGAGAGAAGTTTCTGGGTTACCTAAAATATTATGTTATCACATCCAGGGTGCACGCTTTAAAAATGCACGTGAAAGCCCAACACTCTAAAGCCAACATATGTGAGGTGAGCTGATGAATTGCAGAGAGAAATGTATCATCTGGGTAATACAATATTTAAAGAGAACCTCTACTTTAATTTCTTTGTTTTTATTCCAATATGGTCAGTATGTGTACCAATAAAAACTTCTGTTATGAGCTGTTTAAGACACTTAAAATACTTTTAATGATAATTAATAATTAAGTGTTAATAAATGTCCTGGTTTGGAGGACAGGTATCTGCCAATAAAGGCAGGAGCTTCTCTTTGAAATGGAGAATGTAAACCCCCTCCCTCCAAATTATTATAATTTTGAAATTAAGGGGCTCTCAGGAAAAGATATGGGACTTAGGAATATCAGTTCTTTACTAGGAAAATTAAAATAGAAATAAAGTATTACAAAGAACAATCCCAAAAACACTGACAGAGTCAGAATACAACCTGACACCCTGTCAGTCAGGGTGTTGGCAGCAGTCCCATTAAATGGTGGCTACAGTCCCCCTGCAGTGGCAGATGTGGTTCAGCTGAAGCAGTTCTCCTGTAGAAGGTGCAGTTTTCTTCTGAAGGTCCAGAGATAATGTGGAAAGGTCTGGTTTTAATCTGGAATCCAGTGGGAAAATGGATAACTTTCTGTCCAAAATGTCAGTTTTATCTAGGTAGGAAAGGCTTGGCTCCTCCCCCTGGCTGGAGCATCTCCCAGTGGGATGATGTAATTTTATCAGTCATACAGTGGGACTGAATGGCCCAGCAGCAAATGATATCTTCCTGGAGGGAGGATGGGTTGTGGAAAAGATAAAGATGATTGCCCCACCTGGTTTTAAAGATGGCCCATTAGCAGGTAATATATGCCACGAAGATAATTAATCACCTGGCTGCAACAGATGGTGATAGAATGCACATTTCTGGCCACATCCTGTATTGCAACCCAAAACAATAAATTAAAAAGTGTTAAAAAATTGTTAATAATTAACAGATGTCTAAGATCTGACTGTATCCCTGCCCTACTCACCAACCCATCTGCTTGCTCCCTGACAGGCCAGATGACTCTGAGGACGCAGCACGTTCAGGACTCCAAGATGGGCTTTGTAATCAATGCAATATACTCCATGGCCTATGGGCTCCACAACATGCAGCTGTCATTGTGCCCAGGCTACGTGGGCCTCTGTGATGCCATGAAGCCCATAGATGGTCGGAAACTCCTGGAATCCCTCATGAAGACTAACTTCACCGGGGTCTCTGGGGACATGATCTTGTTTGATGAGAATGGTGACTCACCAGGAAGGTAATGTTGATATTTGTCAAACTGTTAAATAGCAGAGGGGCTAACAGTATGTAGGAGATATGTGCAGACTGGACAACAGAGCTAAGATCTCATACTCCTAGTTTTACATTTCCTAATTCCTGTGCTTATTTTGCAAAAATTGATTTTTTTTTTTTAATGTGCAATTTTTATGGCATTTCAAGTTAAAGACGTGGATTTTCAAGTGTAAAAGCTTCCTGCATGGATTTGCATTTAATCTGTGCCATTTAAAAGTATTATTATTGAAAAGAAACTATCAGACCTTTAGACCATGCTGTCCACCACAGCCTTTTTATGTAGGTGTTTAAGTCTGTGTTGGATTAACCTATAAATAATCATTTATTCTTTCATTAAGAAAGCTAAAACAATATCAGAAATATTGTACTGATGCATCTAGGATTTTTAAAATCGGAATTAATAAAAACCTACTGACATATATTCAAAATGAAACCTTTCCACTTGCATATCACACTAAGGTATCAATCCGTACTGTGCTGCCCTAAGACAAGTTGAATTTAAACAAAGCTTATTTTGCTGGTAACATGCATAGATATGTATACATACTTCTACAAAGTATTAGACACATTTTTCTATGACACATGTATCCATAGAAATGCACATTGGAAACAGACAGGGGGTGGAGATTTTTCTGGGTTTCTGCCTACTGAATTTTCAGAGAATGAACAACAAGTATGATTGTTTTCAAAGTATATTTATACCCTATACTTTGATGTATTTCCTGTCTTGTTCACAGCTTTTGCTCCAGTATTGTTTGACATTACCCATTATGTCCACATTATTGGAAGGTTTTAAACATCTTTTTTATGGTGCCATATAAACAGATGACTAGAGGGAAAATTTTTATCCTATACACTCATTTAAATTTTGTCTTCTCCCACTAATGTGAACTGAAAAAAAAAACATTAACTTCCTAGTAGAAATGGGTTGGAAAATTTTAGCTCAATGGTCAAAATATTTTGACATTTCTGAAAATTTCTGCAATTTCAAACCTATTTTTTTTTTTTCTTCATTCTATTTGCAAACCTTTAAAGTCAGCAGTCCCTCCAAAAGCAAGCAAGCAGGACAGCCACCTACACAGCAGTCTGTGTCTGTTTCTGGAGACACAAATTTTCAAATTCTTCAGACTCAAACTCTGAGGAAGGGCACTGTGGGCTAGTAGGAGAACTCAGGCACAAATTGGCAGAAACCTATGGAAATTTCAGATGGAAACTTGTTTTCGGAGCTTTTTTAGCATGTGCAAGTCTGTCTTCTGCTAAACATTTCTATTTTCACAAATAGCTGAATTTTGAAAGAAAAGTGTTAAGACTGAACTTTTTGGAACAAATTCTAAAAGACTTATCTCAGGCTTATTTAAAGGATTTCTTTTGGGTTCTAAAGGTGCACAGATGCAAAGAAGTGCATCTGACCTTGTTCAAATCAGTTTCTTGTGTAGAAATGACTGAGATGAATGAGTGATGTGTGGCCTGCCAAAAACAAATATGTGACATTACAACATCAACAACAACATCTAAATATTGCAAAGAGATCTTTTACTTTACCTTTTCCTCCTGTTGACATTCTTAGCAAGAACAATTTAACATCATTTATTGTGAGCAATTTAATTGAATATCTTGGATAATTTTAAATTCTAAGAAAGATGATGGAGAAATTGTATCATGTGCCATCATTTTCTCAGTCACAATGGGACATAAGTATTTCCCTGAGGAGCATGGCAACACCATGTTGAATGTGTACCTCAGGATAGCCCAATTATGAAAGTCCAGCCTCCCTGGATTTTTGTGATATTTGTTTCTATCCAAACTAATGAACTGTGTGTGTTTACAAAGTTGTCCCAGATTTTGTTTTCTTTTGAATGATAATTCTTTGCTCCCTCTTGTCCAACAACAGTTTCATCATTAAATCCAGTCTATGTGCTTAAGTCAGGCAACATTGAGTCACAATGTACTCTTTCAGGATTAAGGAGATTTTATAGGAAGCTCCATTTCTAACTTCCAGGTTTTTAGTAGTGTATAGTCTTTTAAGCACTATCAAACACTATTTGCAAGAGCTTGGAGATGGTGCAGTCATACTGGAACAACTCATCTGCCCTGTTCACTTGCACTGATAACTGCATCTTCACTTTGTGAAACAGGAATTTAAATCCTCACTGCTGTACTGTGGTGGCAGTGTTAAGCAGAAAATTTGAACATAAAAACCCTTTCTGACCTAGATAGCTCAGGATTTCAATGTATAGCAAAAAGGTTTTGATATTATCCAACAGATGATTAATCCCGCAAGATGCTTTGAATCCTAGTCTTTTTCCAAAGTCCTTTATGTGTATGTTGAGTTTCAAGCAGGCAGACAGTCTAATGTAGGGCCTCTTTTATGTGAGCTGGGAGACTTGGAAAAAAAAAAAAAAAAAAAAAAAAAAAAGAGTATGGAAGCCATGATTCCTCAGGAAGATAACAATTATCTGTAAATACTATCAAAATGCTAAAGAAGAAACTGAGGAGGGAAGAGTAGGCAAGAAAAAAACAAGATGCTGATGTTTTGACTGTGCTACAAGTAGAATATGTATTCCCAGCAACTTCATGGCACTTCTGTTTTGAAACAAGTATTTTGCACAGTGATTAGAGCACTGCTGGAAATGTGCTATTGTACCATCTGGTCTCTCCTATCCTAAAGTGACAAACTGTCCCTGTATTATCTCAAGGAACCTCCAGGGAACCAGTGACTCATCAGCCTCCACTACAGCAGTGGACTAACTGAATCTGGCCATTTCTACCCATCCATCAATGCTGCTCTCCACAGGGAAGAGAGACAAGACTTATGGAGGCATTACTATATTAAATTTGTTAGGTTCCTTTCCAGTATTGCCCCTGTCATGTATGCATGGAACTGCTACTGGGAAGATCATTGGTTTAGGTTCATTGTCCTGTCAAGCACTGGCAGTACTTTTGTCTGTCCATAAAACCCTAAAAGGAAAGCTTTAACAAAGTATGCTAATAGCTGTGTTGCAGTGTCTGACAATGTTGAATAATGGCTCTACTGTAGCTTCTGTAGTAACTTTTTGGTTAGTCTGTTTAATCCTCAACAAACTGTTACTATGGCTGTGAACCTCAGAAAAAAGTTAGTTTATAACCAAGTGAAAAAGTCTATTTCTTTGGGTTTGTGCTTGTGTTATCTGGATTCAATTATTTTGTGTCAGTCTGGCATTCATATCCTCAACTTTTGAGGAGATCATTTTTGAAGCTGTGGACATTTCCTTCTTTATACAATATGGAAAGTTAAATATTTCAAAATCTAGATGTATAACAATTTTTCATTGTATGTATCACTTTCATTTCCTTTCAGTGGCTGCTTGCAGTCCTGGTGGTGCTCTGGGTGTGATTTTGGCAATGAATCTCTTCTGTACCATAGTTTCCCCACTCTGACAGAATTTTTCATGATGCAAAGCATCCTGAGATCTAGATGGGCAATATTATAAAATAGTTTTCCTGTAATGTTTTTTACATCAGTATGGGAAAAACATTGATGCTAAATATAGTATGGATACTGCATGTCAGTCCTAAATGTGTTTTTTGAAACTTAAGAGAGATATCTGTGTATCTGTTGTGGTTTAACACAAGTCAGAAACCAAGTACCTTGCAGCTGCTTGTTTAGTCCTGCATCAAGAGTCAGGGGGAGAACTGAAAGAGCAAGAGCTAGAAAACTCATGGATTGAGATAAAATCAGTTTAACAAGAAAAGCAAAAGCCATGCACACAAGCAAAGCACACCAAGAAATTCTTTCATTTTTTCCTAGGCAGGCAGGTGTTCAGCCATCCCCCAGAGAACAGGGCCCTATCATGCATAATGGTGACCTGGGAAGACAAATGCCATAATTCCAAACATCCTCTCCTTCCTCCTTCTTCCCCCTACTTTATATACTGAGTATGGTGTCGTATGGTCTGGAATATTCCTTGGGTCACTTGGGGTCAGCTGAGTCTCCTCTCAACTTCCCATTCATTCCCAAACTCCTTGCCAATGGGAAGGTGCAAAAAGACCTTGGCCCTGTGTAAATCCTGCTGAGCAGTAACAAAAACATCTCCATATTGTAAGCTGTTTCCAGCACAAATCCAAAACACAACCCTATACGAGACACCTTGGAGAAAATTAACTCTACTCCAACTAAGCCCAGCAGGGTATCTTACTTATGAGATTGTTTGATTTAATGAGCATGTTATTTTCTCATCTGCACATTGAACTTCATAAATTACACTCTTACAGTAGCACCTGTCTAAATGCTTTGCCTTCAGGTCTGATTTGGTTCCTACTGACAGGAAAAAAGATGTCTCCTTGTTTATGAACAAGACAGCTTTTCTAAAGCCAAGATTGTCTTAAACTTCTTGGTCTATATTGTTTTCCTGTTTTGCATCAGTAAATTTCATATTGCTTATACATATTAATCCCAAATCCACTAAAGAGGAGGCAAAGAAAAGCATGGCATAATTTCTTCAGAGCTGCCCAGGTTTTCAAGCATGCCTTATAAAAAAGTGCTAAAAGAACAGACCTGTATGGCAGAAAGGTAGGCTGGTGTTCTGCTGTAGGAGGAATTGACTCCTATGTGGCTCCACAGACTTTCTGCAAGACTCTGTGGGAACTGAAGAAAAAGTAGGAGAAAGAGGAATATGAAACTGAGAACTCTGATGGGCTCTATATTTGACCCAAAAGCAGCCTAGGACTGAGTCATGAGTACTTTTTCTCTTCCACACCATACTGTACAAGGAACTAAATGTGTTTCAATCACTGAGGAATTACATAAAAATGATTGTATGGATGGGAAAGACCAGCATTTACTGATGCAATAATGAAGAAAAGAAAGGGGAAAGACAAAAATGAAAAAAGAAAATGAATGACTCCTGGACTCTGTGCCTAAAGAGTGATGCCTGATTCTTCTCTGGGTGCTGCACCAAATTTCTTGCAGTCTTACAGCACAGGAATCTTCCTTTGATCACACAGAGGCAGTTTCTACTTCACTCTGAGAGTTTATCTGTCATCTTCTTCCCTCAGGAGGGGAATAAGCACCTGCAGACAGTGAGGAGCACATAGTGTTAGGAATTGGCATTATAGGTTTAGATTACTCAGTATCTGCTATAGAGGGAACTGGGGCTTCATACACAATTGGCTTCAAGGGCTGGAAATTGCACAGATTTAATTCTGTTTGACTCATTTCATTGTTTTCCATAAACAGTCATTCTAAGAAACACAGTCACTTAACCCCAGGGTGTTCAGGGAACTTTTATGGTGATAGAAAAACACCCAGCAATAAACCCAAAACAAAACTTAATAAAAAGCAAACAAACACCCCAACCCCACAACTTAACATACAATGGAAAAACAAGATTATGATATCACAGAAACTACTGTGAGATACTCAAGGGCAAGTATAATTCTTTAAATTTTTTCTTCTTTGTTTCAACGTGCTTGATTTTTGACTCTATGGTGTTCCTTTAATTTCAAATATTTCATGATGTTCTCCTCAACTCAGCTATGTCTCTCCTTTCTGTTTCCAAAGATATGAAATCATGAATTTTAAACAAATGGGGAAGGACTACTTTGATTATATCAACGTTGGCAGCTGGGACAATGGTGAGCTGAAGATGGACGATGATGAAATATGGTCAGAGAAAAGTAATATCATCAGATCTGTGTGCAGTGAACCCTGTGAAAAAGGCCAGATAAAGGTAAATATTTTTTTCATTTGCTTCAGCCTTGCAGTACGCACAGCCTTGAAATTTGAAAGCAAGTTTTTTCTTGGCGTCTACCTGGAGAAGCAGAATCCCACTTTAATTAAAATGTACAGACTTAAGTATTTAGTTCTTACTGCTATCATAATCATCTCACTATTTTAATATGCTGCCATTTTCTTGACTCCTTTATCTGTGGACTGCTGACTTTTTTTTTATTTTTTTTTAACTTATATTCCAAATGCTTTCAAACAGGTATTGTTTGGAGGCTTTTTGCTGCATATTTTTATAGCATCTGATTCAGTGGATGCAAATCCCTGACTGGGACTTGTCAGCACAATTGCAGGTAAATTTCAGTGCTAGACATAATCACCTTGATTGGAACATTGTTAATCAGACCTTAAGGGTGTGGTATCATCAGACACTGTCAGACTACATCATCAGAACATCAACTACCACCACTACTTCCAACTTCAGAAAATATAGGTAACATTTCTCCTTCCTCTATTTCCATGCTTCAATAAGCAAGGACTGTAGATGAATCTGTCTTATATTCATTTTACACTGTTTTCCTTCAACATCCCACGATGCTTCCTGCACAACAATTAAAATTCTGCAAGTCCATAGCTTACCTTGCAGTCATTTATATAAAAGCCAGTGTAATGAGAAGAGGGGCATATTTAACAGTAAAAAAAATCATGTGTGATTTCTAACAAGTCTCACTGGCAGCTCGATTTTCTCATGTATTAAAACAGCAGGACTGAAAATTGGGAAGCAGCTGCAGAGAACTTGAACATGAGCAATCTCTGCAACACGAAGTTAACCTCTTTAGTCTGAATTTTACAGAGTTTTAGGGCACGGTCACCCTGTTTAATTCACTTGTTAGCCTTTGGCAGAGTCATTATGTGAGTTTCATCAGACCAATTGCATTTGTTTGCAGTGTAAACACAAAGAATCATGTCAGACTTATGAATAATATGCTACTCCAGATGAGGAGCCATCTCATCCTTGTGTAGGCTTTGAAAGCTGTTAAGATCAAGCTTGGTGTAGAGCAGCTTATTTCCCTTTCACTGAGGGTCAAAGACACCCAGATGGGACAGTTGGTATCTCATGATCACAGTCACCTTCCACCTTCTGCCCACGCTCCCGAGGACTCTCCCAAGAGGATCCTTCACTGTGAGGCCAAGTCATCACACACTTAGATATATGCTTGAGGCCCAGTGTCTGAAATGTTCTGTTTGCTCATCATTATTGATTATAAATCAATATTTATATTGATCATTGATTGGTCAATAAATCATATTGGATGGTTATTGATCATAAACCTCACAGTTTGCCTGACAGTCTTCATGGTCTTCACAGATGGTGGTGGGACCTTGACCCTACCAAGCTCTGTGGTGCTTTTCCTGTAAATTTCTGTGAGACTGAGCTATTATGGAAGAATTTGAAACCTTTAATATAATGCTATCCAAAATTCAGCTATAGTTGGTGAATCCATCCACAGGACTTGATAAAATCCAAATACAACCCAAAACGCCCTACATTTGAAATAGTGTGGTTCAAAGGATTGTCCAGATGGCAAGGGGAAAAGGAAAATAATTTTTTAGAGAGTTTTAAAGATTATTATTTTTGTTAAAAGGGTCAGAAAAATTAATTTACAGTTAAGTGATATGACAAAGAATTATTCAGGAAATGAAAAATAAAAGGATTAATAAATTGATGGCTAAGCAATTTAACACACAAAAAAGTGACTACACTCTGAGTCTTGAAGAACAGTTATCTTGATTTCTAGAGAAGGATACATAATCCTTCTTTGGTAGAAGAAATTATCAGTGTACTGATGTCCTGATCAATTTGTCAAATTCAAGTCTTTTACAGAAGATCTTCATTTGCTGGAAAGTTACACTGAAAAGAGCATATTAATTGTTCATAGAATTTTAGGTGTTTTGATAATAGCATAGGGGTTTTATTTTGCTATCTAATAAAATATATATCTAAGATAAATCTCTAAAAATTAGCACAAGCTTTATAAAAATTTGTTTTCTCAATTACAAAAAAGTTTGCCATTTCTTCAACTTTTCATTCTATTTCAAAATGAAAGAAATCCCAAGATATGATGTATTCTGGAAGACAGATATTCTGTTTTGCAAGTAGTTCTAGTCTCAACTCTTGCAGAATAAATCATTTATGCTCTTTTAGCCTTTCCATCAGTTTAACTGTTTTGGTGTTGCTGTTCTTCTTTTCATACTTTGCAAGTTAAAAAACAAAACAAAACAACCAAAACCAACCAAAACAAAAAACAACTAAACTACAAAATCTGAAGTTATTGAAGTCTCCATATTGCTGATGAAAGTTAGATAATAGAATTTTTTTTTTTCACTGCAGCATTGCAAAGAGCAATCCCATTATTTTTCATTATGCTCCTTTAGATGTTTGGCTTTTTTAACTAAAATTGCAATAAAGACATTTGGCTCTGACTACACTTTCTGAATTCATCATTGCAAGAGATAAATAAAGTCGACCTATTTCTTATTGGAAGTATTGAGAGTATTTGTTTATAAACTGTTTGGGAAGAGCAGAGAAACTGGGAATACTTTATTTTGAAAGAAAGACATATTGACAAGAAAGACAGATGTTCCCAGAGATGGTAAATAAGGATCTTGAAAAATCTGCATTTCAATCCTAAGCATGCATTTGATAGTAAGTTATGAAATGAGAAATCAGGTCAGATGCTAGAATGGAGAAAGAGAAGATTCTCACCATTAAATGGTAATTAGAAATACAGTAATTAAATAATTCTGAAAAAGGCATGTTCAGTTTGATGTCTGGAAAAATCAGCTTTAATAAATCACTTGTGATTGGATGAAAAATAAGCATCCAAAGCCTTAGGGTCATAATATCATTGGCATGTTTCTCTGTATGGACCACATTGGAGTGTATTATGTGCCTTCATTACCATGCACTGGCTTCTGTAGGCACATTGACATCTAAGAGGGAGAAAAAATCTTTTTTGTCATTCACTTTTACTTCTCTGGGATTGGTGGATTCTTTCTTCTCATACCTACGTGACAACTGTCACATTTTGTCTTTGAAAACTTATCATGAAAAGGAATAATAAAATAAAAAAAAATAAAAATTAGCAACTGGGTCAGCATGAATGTGTGTTTATGCTGCTAAAACCAAATGCCAATTTTTGTCTCAGGTGATCCGTAAAGGAGAAGTGAGCTGCTGTTGGACCTGCACCCCTTGCAAAGAAAACGAGTATGTCTCTGATGAATACACGTGCAAAGCCTGCCAGCTCGGCTCCTGGCCCAACGAGGAGCTCACAGGTAAATGAGTGCAGGTTGTGCTTGTGTTGGCAAGGAAAGTGCTCATCTGGGGGCTGAGGAAACAAACAGCAGATACAGGTGAGTATGAGGATGGTTTTGGTCAGAGGGAACAGGGAGAAAAAGCTAAAATTTGAACTGAAGCTGCTATTTGTCCCTGAACCTGATCCAGGAATTATTCACATATTTCAACTCCTTTCCAAAGACTTGAATTACCAGATTCTGAAATTAAAAAAGAAGTCCCAGTTTTGTATTCAGCCCTGTCTTAACTTTTAGGTAATACAGATATTACCCTTTCCCAAAAAGACACAGAAACTAAGTGCTTATCACATAAATTACTTAGGAAGATTGAATTCAAGAGTTTTATTTGCCCCCCCCTCCCCAAGCAGAGGAATAGTGCACTACCATCTTTTTTAATCTGACAAAGTTCTGATTTAGTTGCTGTAGTTACTGCTGCTAAAAGCTCCAAACAAACTTTGGTTTGCATTAGTCCTTTGTTCATCACAGTCTTCTGGAACACAGTGTTCATCCTTGCCATGGCATAGACCTCTATGCTCCTGCAGAATACCAGTTAGGCTTCTTTGGAGATCAATTACTCCAACATTGCATCTCACAACCTCTCTTCTTTATGACTAATAAACAGAATTCAAGTATTCAAACCTTCAGAGCACAAACCTCTTCAAAACACTGTTCAGGGATCATGTTCTAGCTGTGCCAGGCTTTGTACAGACAAGGAGAGAAAAGATAGGTTTTTTCCAAGAGGAGGTCACTGACCTGATTTGCATATAGTTTCTATGGATGAGGGGAAAAACTGAGGTGTGAGGGAACACAAAGGCAAATACAGTTTGCTGCATGAATTTATGTAAGTGGGAGAGTGTAAAGCCTCTAGGCTGATTTTTATTTATGAATTAATCCTTTCCTGCTTAAGGATTCTTGCATTGTTGTGATAAATGTGTTTGGCTACCAAATTATTGCAAGAATATTGTTCAATCATGAAACTGTTGGGGCACTTTTCAGAAAATGTCAAACATGACACATTCCCTGAGAAAAGAAGCTTTCAGGTGAGAAAACTGAAATAGCAGTAAGATGGACTTTCAAGTTCTGCTGCATCTATGCTCCCATAGCTCTGCTCCCCCAGTTCTGCCTCCCTGGGCAACCAGCCAGCAAAGCCTTCTCTCAGGAAAAGATATTTGTGCCAGGAGAAAGGAGAAGGGGAATAAAAGAGAGCAGGCTGCACATGTCCCCAAAAGCAGAGTATTGAGGGTGTGGTTACAATGTGAGGTATAAAAAATCTTCCAAAGGCCACGTTGCAGGGACCAGGTTACTGCACCAGGCTGGTCAGTTCATGAAGGTCAACTAGTGCAATGGGCCAGCTCTTCAGCCTCCAGGTATTTTGTCTGAGATGTTGTAGATCCCAGCTGATGCCCTTGTTCAGGTGAGCACCTGAGGTTTTACCCAGCATAGATCAGCTAAAAAAGGAGCTGCTACAAGTCAGTTAGGAGGGCATCTGTTCCAAGTGCCAACAGAGAGGCCAGAGAACCAGCAGTGGGAAGGAACTGCCCACTGACCTAGTGAGTTTGTGTAATCAGACACTAAGCACCATATGTAAGGTAAAGTGGAGTGACCAGACTGCCAAGTTGACCCTCTGGCTCTGTGTTTGGAGCTGGCTCCTCAGGATGTACAAATTTCCACGGTTCAAGCATGACATGGTGTTGTGGTCTCATGGGAGGATTCACCCTCTGACAGTCTCACTTTGCCCTCAGAATGGAAGGGTGGGATGGGTTGACTCCTCAAAAACTCATAGGTTGAGTCAATGGTTTTCCACCAATCAGTGATTGTTTTTGAGGAAACCAGTTGTATTTTAATTCAAGCACAAAACAGATTTGTGCATTACATGAGCAAACATTTTGTGTTTGTTTGCAAAATTACATTTTTCAAGCCATTCATCTGGCTTCAGACAAGCATTTTATGCCTTTATGGGGACCAAAATCAATCTGTACACAAAGGAACCCTTGACATCAGTGCCAAGCAATGTTCCTCAGGAGATCTAACACTTGTTCCTCAGCCAGGCACAAATTTGGCAGGCCCTATTTGGAAACTAAACCCCCCTCTTTGGCCTCCATGAGCACAGCTGGTGGAATGTGCCCTCCAAGTAACAGGACACCCATCTCACAGCTTCAGAGCTGTCTAGTCCCCACACAGCTTATTATCATCATGATGGCTGCATCTTGTCTTTTAACTTTGTACCACAAAGAAATTTTAAGAAATCTATTCCCAGCTTATCCATACAAAATAATGAGCTGTATTTTTAATGATCATATTACTAGTGCCAACTTTTGTGCTTATAAAAAAAAAAAAAAACACCTCTCAATCTTGTTTAATACGTAGGATTTAGTAATATATGTGCATTACAAGTAAGGAGAGGTTGATGTATTTTGTATTCTGGCAAGGAAATTTCCTTTCAGTTTATTAAAGTATGCAGCAATCTCCTTGAAATGTCCCTACATCTGATACTGCAGCATACTAAGTCCCTTTGCCACTTGATAAAGCCATTTCCTAGGGAATGTCAGCTCCACAAGGCTACACATATAAAAACTCATTAGAATAAGTCTTCCCTGCATGATCACCTTCAGATGAGAGTCCTGTAAATTTATCAGCCACCACCTAAAATGGCTTTCAACATGGATCTGCACCTCACTGTTTGCCAGAGATCTGACCTTGGATAAAAACTAAGAATGTTATCTTGGCTGACATAGCAAAGACTGCTTACATCTTTCTTATGCTCAATGATCAGCATCAGTTTTGTGCCAAAAACTTCACTAAATAAAGCATGTAATAGCAGGGATGTCACTGACAGAAAGGAAGGCAGATTAATGCACTTTTCCAGCCACCTATGGAGTATCAGAATTCAGATGCAGCAGGGGGAAGACAAAAGGGATGCAATATGTGTAAGAAAACAAGGTTATTTTCAGAACAGAAAAATACATTGAATTGCTGAAGTATAGAAAGGCACAGAGAATCCAAAGGTGTTGGAAAAGGTAAGTGGGAACAAGAGTTTCTCTTGATTAAATCAGTTATTGGAAAATGTCTCCACCTAAAAGTGAAGTTAATGCAAGAAAGGGAATGTTAACTGCCCATATTTTATTTCATCATAAATTTCACATTGCTTTTGCATACAATATTCCCCAGGGATCAGGCTCCTCCTTGGACAGAAACCTAGTAAATTGCTTCCTTTCCTTAAGATTTATACATACTAAACCAACATGTATCAGAAGTAATTTTCTTCCTCCTGGCTTAGTATCAAGTTAGGCTTCCCAATGTGCTGTAGCTGCCCTAAGTCCCCATGTGTTGTGCTGGCAACATCCATACAATACAGCATCAATTTACACATTAGTGTGGCCAGCAGGGCTGAGCCACAGACCCGGCTACAGCAGGAGGAACTCAGTGCCTTAAGTCCAGAAGTATATGCCAGTCACTCCACTCTTCCTCAAAGCTCTTCTTTGCATTATATTCACAGCAGGTGGAAGAGAAATAGATGCCACACAAGTTTAGATACAAGTGGAGGGATTTTCTTAGTTCTGATGATCAGCACTGATGCTAATTTTTCAAAAGCTTTGGGAGAATCTGAGGATGTGGCCTTCTGCCTTCAAAAATGCTGCTCTAGAAAGACCAAATAAAGTTTGTTCAATGTGTCAGAGCATTTCCAGTGTATGTAGGAACATCTTGGTTCAGTTACCACTAGCATTTAATGACCTTTTTGAGGTGAGAAAGAAGCAATTATTCTGCCTTTGTAATGTTCAAGGACAGCGTAAAAAATAACAAAAACAAAGTTTTGTCTAGTGGCCTCAGGAATGGCAAGAGAATTAGATTATATTTATTTCAGTGACAATTGGATTATTTTCAGGTTGTATTTACATTTTTCTCAGTCTCTGTGTATTCCAAATATGCTGGCTATTTGATTTTCTTAATTGGATTCCCATAAAAATAGAAGCTTAACTATTTACACCTCTTGAAATATCTTCTTTGCCATTCAAGCATGAGAGTATATGTCAGAAATATATATTTTTACTATAGCTACAAAAATACTTTCCCCAAATAAAGTACAGTAAAGCCAGGTTTCATGATTTTGCTGCCCATCTGTAAGTGGCAGATAAGAGATGGATTTTCCAAAAAACCCTTGGATGGAAAGGACTGGAAAATGTGCGTGGCAGAAGTCACAGGCATCTGAGCCTCAGCTGTCTCATCAGACTGGACTCTGCCTCTCACCCAAGCACAAGGTGATTCATCTCTTGCCCAAAATATTTTCAAGGTAACTGCTTGCTTCCATCAGGCTGCTTTCTTGTATTCCCTCTTGCAAAAATGTTGCAGCCGTGGGTGATTTCAGCAATTGTCTGACACAGCTCTGAACACAATTTAGTCTGTGTTGACACTGATTTTTCTTCTGAAACATTGCTAGGATCTTGCTTTTGATCATAATTGTTAAGGCTGTAATTGGGACTGAGGGTAAGAGAACTCAATTTTCATCTAGTTATTTCTACTGTTATAAATGCACATCAGCAGAGATAGTGTCCAGTTTTCACCCTGTTTTCTGTGCACTTTATTTCTCTTTCCTTTTTATTTCTTACTCCAAATGAAATGTAGCCATTGCTGTAAGTCACTTTCCCTCTCTTCCTCTTGGCAAAGATATGTGTGGACAAGTTAAGGGCTCAGGTGGCAGTATTATGACTGGGATCTCATTTTCTGCTCCCTTGGTTCTGGGTTTGTACACTTCTCTTCCCTCAGTTGCTTGTTCCAGGTAAGATGTGAATTCAGCTTCCAGCCCATCAAGAGCCACACAGCACTTCAGGCTCAAGTGAGCTCATTCAGCATTGCTGAGCTCAACCAGCAGTGCTTGGAGGCTCCTGGGCTGGATGAAGGGGAGCTAGCCAACAAAGCCAGAAGGATCCACTTGTAATTGTGCCTTATGTTATGGAAAGTCTGCATTTGGAACAAAACATTTACAACACACAGAGCACTTTTTAGTGAAACTTAAATCAAAACAGTAGAGCTGGCATAAGGATAAACCTGACTGTTGTAATTCATCAGTTGTTCCCATCGTTCTGCACACTTGTGTAATCAAGGAATAATTTCCCATATGGTCACAAAGTAACTTTAATGTATTATTCTAAGATTCATGGCCTTGCCTCTTACTGCAATGCATGGCTAAATCCACATATTCCAGTTCCTGGGGACTCAAGCCCCTGAGCTACAGAAACTCCAGCTTTCATGGTTTAAGATGTGACTGACCCCAAATCCTGCCCTGCAGAGGTGGCAGAATGCACACATGCACAGTCATCAGCTGCCTCCATTGCCTGTGCAAAGCCATCTTGGCTGATAGTTTCAGTAAATGTCCCACTCTGGGAGCTGCAGCAGCTAAGGAGCACCTCTACATGCCCTGCTATTGCAGCAAGCTCAAAGGGACCCACCAGAGTAGGGAACAGGACAGGTGACTACAGTAATTTACCCTAGAACAAATTTCTGACATGCTAATGTCCTCTGTCTCTTCAGATGGTCCAAAAAGAATAAATTATAAAAGCTTACCCATCAGCTTAATGCAGAATTTTATTCTAATGCTGACATTTTTATATCTCAACTTTCCCTATATGTGGAAACCTAAATAAATAATCAAAATATCTCTCTCCCATCTTTTGGGATTATAGCAAGAGAAAAATTTAGAAGCATTAATATAAATATTTACTTTCATAACATGAATAGACTTTGAATAATGAGTGCTAAATACCATATGAAGACACATTCATTACTAAAATGTGGATGGGTTGTTTGAGCTTCAGCCTTGGTGTTTGGATTTCTGATAACCGTGGAATGATGTCTGAAAAATTGCCAAGAAAATCAAATCTATTTTAACAGGTCAAACTTGCTGGCCAGGATGCCAAATCCGACTGAAAAATATTTAGAACTTACAAAACTAGTGGCAATTTTCTGCCAGTTTTAGTCTCCATATGCAGATTAAGTGAGCTTTAGCTCATGATGTTAATTTAAGAGATTTTATTGAATTACCTTCACTTTTCAGAGTCAATCCTATTCACAATCCCTATTCTGTCACATTTACCTTTGAAAATAGTTTAGTTATATTGGTTACCATGGAAGGGATTTCTCAGTTCTAAGCTAATACACTTTTATGGATGCTGGAGGCATATTGTAGGTGTCGAGGCTATAACAACAAATTAAGGCAGTGCTAAGCATCAAATTCCACAGAAAATTTGTTCTATAATATAGTGCTTTGTATTTGTAAACTCTTCTCCCAGATGAAATAATTTTAATGCAATATGAAAG